>NC_059074.1:143357652-143664858 GCF_020497125.1 Mauremys mutica | reverse complement strand
CCTTGACTCCAGTGAAGCCACCAACCACCTCTGAGACTCCCTGCTTGATCAAGGCCCCAGCAGGCTCTCGGAAGCATCTTCTGGCTTCCTAACAGTAGTTAGCAGCAGCTTCTGGTCTGGATAGAGCTCTATACAAGTAAGTTCAGCTCCTCTCCTGAATCGGAGCCCACCACATCCTTTCTCTGCACTTCCTGGAAGAGGAAGTCTCTCTCTTTCTTCCCCCAAGACTTCATGGGAGTTTGTGGTCGCCAACAATGGATTGAAGCACACAAGATCTTCCCAACTGGAACACTCCCAATTAAGTTCAGAGGCCTCTCTAGTAAAGGGTGCCTACATATAAATTAAAAAAGAAACTATCCAGAGGTGAAAGTTGTCAGATTTCAGGTCAGTCTAATTTCCTCTGGATGTTCCATAGCCAAGCACCTTCAATGTCTCTGGTTCTCATGAACTTCATCCTGGGTTTCTTCAGCTGCATTATTTCAGAGAAGAACAGCTGTCTAAGGCTGGTCATGAATGGAAATGCAGGTGCTGATGTAACTGGGTTAAGACCCTTTGAGAGCCTTTAATATCAGTACTAAGGTTTGAACTGGCAATGGAAATCAATGGGATGGGGATGGGTTGAAGCATAGGCATGGTATGCTTGCAGCAGCCCACTGAGACAGCAGATTGCTGGGATTTTGCACAAGCTTGGTGTCTCCACATTGCTGCCCCGTCACTCAGATACAGTGACCTACAGTAACTGAGTATGGAGACATATACATGGGTCACTGTGTCCAAATCCACATTCTTTTAGCAAGGTGGAGATGTAAGAAGGCATTTTCTTTATGCAGACAGTGCCTGGTTTCCTAGGCTAAGTGGTAAGGCTTTGCATCACTTTGACAAATGGGCAGTAGATGCTCTGAATAGAAAGTGAGAACAGTGTCTTGGCTAGTTCTTCAGAATGTTTCTTTCGTGCAACCAATGTCATTTCAGTTTTGTCTGGGCTGACTCTGAATCAGCTACTCTGTGCCCGGAAGCTCATTGGTAAGTGTTGTGATATCCATGTGAGGCCATTGGTGGGAAAGGAAATACAATAAGTATCATCAACATATTTCTGGCAGTGGAATCTGTGGCACCCTCCTATATATCCACATGATGTCATGTAACTATTGAAGAGAGACAGGATCTTTGTGGGGACTCCACAAGTGAGGATGTTGGGAAAGGAGGAATTCTGCTTCTTCTAGGTCCCTGTTGGGGTGGTGTACCTCTCAGGGGGACATGGAATATCTAGTGCCTGACACAAGAACTGGGATAAAAAACAATAGGGTGGCAGAGAGAAAATAGATGGTGACAAATGTACTACTGCAAACCATGAATGGAGACTGGGGATGGTAATCTGTCAAAAAAAAAAATAGAAACCACTGATGATATACTAATTGATTTATGCCACAGTGTATGATTGTGCAACAAAGTTTTCTCCAGAACAGAGAATTTTTTTGCGATTTGTTTCCCAAGCCCACTCATTGCTCTGGAGGTTCTTGGGGTTTGTCCTGTATGTGCCAGCATTTAGAAAAGAATAGAATGGCTTAAGTTTTTACAGGCTACATTGGATAAGGTTACATTTAGTAGCAGCATCAGGACATCTGTAGTATACCTTTTAACTAGCTATGCCTAATCTGGACTGGGCCACTCCACTGTTCCTTGGAAACAGTCCAGTACATTGACACACAATACAAATCAGAGTACAGCTACAATGCACTTGCTGAAAATTCCACACCAGCCTCTTTTCACCTCCTACTCCCCTTGAACTGTCACTTTTGCAGCCATTTCTCCAAGGCCACTCTCATCCACTGCAGCACACTGTGGAATACCCCACTTGTCTGGTTACTCTTCCAGTGTTCTGGTCACAGCTCAACACTGTGAATAACAGTCTTATTTGCCTAATTTACAAGATGTCTGGAACCCACCATAGTTAATGATAACAAAGAGGAACACTAATAGGGCTGCTCTATATATCTGGTAATGTTATTTTCTTGTCTCTGTCTTATATGGCTGAATTGAAGCCAATAACAAGAAGTGTCCTTGGATGGAGATTTTCCATAAAGAAGACTGATTTCTTTATAAACGCCTCATTCTTCTGCCTCATTTATAAGAGGTTTCCACAGTCTGTCAACTGAATGTACAATGGACCCTTTGAGAATGTTTTATATTCAGAAATCTCTGTTACATTTCTTTAGACCATGTCCATAAAATCGGTATAAAAAGAAATCAAGCTATTATGTCATTAAAATACTCCACAAACTTCCTGCAGCAGACTCATTTTCTAAAACATTTAATTACACTTTTAAAGAGATGCTTTCAGCGTAAAAATTATATTTTAAAGCTCGTTCTCACCTATTATAAAAATAATACCTAAAGTATTCAAATGACAACATTTGAAAAATCTAGTGCCATGCAGCCTCATTTCAGTCAATGGGATTTTATAGGTGTAACTTGAGGCAGAAATTGTTCCCTAATTTGCTTTTCTGAAATGTATATATTTTGCTTTTCTCTGAGCTTGGACAATGAGAATAAACTAGTTAGTTTCTAGTGACTTTCTGCTTCAAATTCTCTTTCATTAACATAAAATTATAATTCTTTGCAAACACTGGAAGAAAATTTATCTTTTTAAAACAAATCTATTTCCATTAGAATTTTTAAAATATCATGGAAATACCTCTGTTGGTCCTAGATTTTCCATTAAAGGTTTAAACACATTCCTAGGCTTGTTTATAGTTTATGAATGCACTGGCTATCTTGACTGTAAATTCTACAATTCTCTAATTGAATATCTCTAATTTTCCTCCAGCATTTGCATACAATCAGAGTAGAATGCAAATAATTGCTTCAAACCAAATACATGAGCACTGTTCTGTGGACAAAGGCTCAAAAACATCAAAGTATGGAGAAAGTGAATGCTTTATATCTTCTGTGATGGGCCCTCGAAGGGTTAATGTGGTCTTAAGAGACCAATTACCTGGCAGCACCAGAGAGAGTGAAAAAGCCAGGAGTAATTGATAATGAATCTCAGCTGGATAGGGGCTGGGTGTTGATTATAAAGCCAGAAAGTTTGCAGCAGAAAGGTGATGCAAGGGGAGAGTCTGCAATCACTCTCTGGGGGAGAGAAGAGGTAGGAAGTGGTTCGGGGGGCAGCAAGGAGTCTGAGGGAGTAGAGTTTGGCTGCCAGCTATGGGGTCCCTGGGCTGGAATCCAGAGCAAAGGGTGGGTCTGAGTATCCCCACCAGCTACTCAGGTGAAACCCCCTGAGGTATGGTGTATAAGGACTACAGAGCCAAGGGACAAACAGAATACCTATATAGTCATTGGACTATATCGTGGCTGAACTCTTTGTTACTCCTAAAGGGGTGGACTAAAGCATATTCGGGCTGGAAGGCCAAGCGGTGGGAAGAGAGACCACCTCACCTATGGAACAATTGCCGGCAGGGCATGCCATATGGGGAAAACAGCCACTATACCATGCCTGGCTACAAGACAGCGCACTGGCAGTGAGTGGATCCCTTTACACCTTCCTAGTGCAGGCATTTTATACTGTGTAACCATATAGACCTATATAAAAGAATGGCTGTACACAACTGCAGGCTCCTATTCTTCCGCAAGAAACCATCATATATTTTGAACCACAATGAGACATGCTGTATTCATTATGGAGTATTAGAAAGAAGATGTTTTTTACCAAGTTGCCAAGATACTATGAGGTATAACCTTTTGCTGTAGTGCACAAACATCTAAAAGTTTTATCTTTGTTTGGTAACAGTAAAGCTTCCAAAATTGATTTGCAAAGTTGATCTAGAAATCTCATGAGAACAGACTCTACAGTGCTTCTTTGCTTCTGATCAGACTGAATGTAACACATACATGGCCTATAAAGTATATAAAATATTTTAATTGGGAATTATATAAATAAATCATTTTAATGTGAACTCAATATAGAAGACAGGGAAAACAAAACACTATAATTCTGCAATAAAATAAAATCCTGCATCATTTCATTCTGTATGCAGAAAATGAATAAATGAAAAATTCAGCAGCATGCATTAGACCAGGGGTAGGCAACCTATGGCCCGGGTGCCAAAGGCGGCACGCGAACTGATTTTCAGTGGCACTCTCACTGCCTGGGTCCTGGCCAGCGGTCCGGGGGGATCTGGATTTTAATTTAATTTTAAATGAAGCTTCTTAAACATTTTTAAAACCTTATTTACTTTACAGACAACAATAGTTTAGTTATATATTATAGACTTATAGAAAGAGACCTTCTAAAAATGTTAACATGTTTTACTGGCACGCAAAACCTTAAATCAGAGTAATAAATGAAGACTCAGCACACCACTTCTGAAAGGTTGCCGACCCCTGCATTAGACTAACTTGAAATTCATCATCCTACAATTCTGAAGATTAAAATAATAAAAGGCTCAAGTTAAAAAACTGGGTTTATTGCACCATCATATACTTTTCAGCTACCTGCTTTGACAGCCCAAGCACACCCCTTTTTAAAAGGAAATTAAAGAAAGTTGTTCCTTTCTTCTCAATTGTCCCCTATAAAAGGAAAAGTTCTTTCCTGTAATACTTAATTTCCTTCTTCAAATACACAAGGGGATTTGACATTAACTTTGGAAATTATATGATAGATTAATTAACATCTACCATGAATTTTCTCACAGCCTAAATACAATTTTCCTTATTTTCCCACCACATGTAGGGCTAATCTGTGTTTCAGCAGGACTACTCATCTAAGAAAGAGGAGGAGGATATAGCTTATAATATGTAAAGTGTCAAAAACCAATTTAACAATGGGTTCCAGTGTACTGGCATGGATAAAGCTGCTTTCAACCATCCATATATTGATACATACCTTTATACTTGCATTCTGTTAAATTGTGCTTCTTTCTTTTCTTTTTTTATCATTAAAATAGCTTTTGCATCTCTCTTTTGTCAACTGCTGCAAGTGCAATAAGATTTATTATAGGTACTTTTATTTTAGGTCAGGCTAGATTCTCGGTAGGTCAATAGTGCGTTTTCAGAAGTGCTCACTCTTGACCTGAATGAAGCTTTGAAAAAAATGGGTAAAGTCCTGTTGACTTTAAGAAGAGTTGAGCCAGTCCACTGATGACTGCTTTTGAAAGCTCCAACTCTAAAAATGCTGTACAGCGCTATATTTGCCACCAGCAGCGCATTTCAGCATGAGGCAGGCATTTGTGAAAAATCAGACTAAAGTATCTGGATTTTTTAAAGTGAGCAATACATACTTCAGAAGTTTTTTTCTTTCAGTTTTCATGGTATATAGGAACATATTGAAGGCTTACCTGAGGACTTGTACTGTTATGACTCAGGAAGTCAGTATCAGTCAAAAATTATAAATCAGACTGAGTTGGCCAGCAGAGGAAGGCAGGGAGATAGGGATTTTTTTGCCTTAACTTGCAAAAACACTACAAGGAAGAATCTGCAACTGGAGGAAAATGGTGCATCACCATGAAGCCAATTAGTTCATTTTATCATCCATTTATATTTTATATGCTGTTATGGTCAATTCACATGTTATTTAATATATAATCAATGTATGGTAAATAGATTTACATTACTAGCCCATAGGCTTACGAATGAACCTAGGAATAACCCTAAGAATAATGCTATGCCAGCAAAGTCACAAGATTATTGCAAGATATGTGCCAATAGGTAAGGTCACAAAAAACTAGATTGCAATAAACCACAAGGTATTGTCCAAGATTGTGAGACACCTAATTGTAACATCATGGATAATTGTGTCCTGATTGTGTGGCTCCTCTTCCCACATAATCATATTACATAGTAGATCAAATATACTTGGACTTCAGTAAAACATTTGATGTGGTACCACATGGGAAATTATTAGTTAAATTAGGGAATATGGAAATCAGGGCAAGCATTGTATGGTGGATAAGGAATTGGCTAAAGGAGAGAAAGCAACAGATTGTGCTGAAAGATTAATTATTAGACTGGAGAGACGTTACTTGTTGAGTTCTTCTAGGATTAGTATTGGGACCAGTCTTCTTCAATATTTTTATTAATGACTGTGGCACAAGAAGTAGGAGTGTGCTAATTAAATTTGCTGATGATACAAAGTTAGGAAGCCTTGTCGATGCACAGGAGGAACGGAATATTACATAGGACGATCTGGATGACTTTAAAGACTGGAGTGATACAAATGAGATAACTTCAATAGTACAAAGTGCAAGATCATGCACTTAGGATCTAATAAGAATTTCAGCTACAAGCTGAGACACATCAGTTGGAAGCAAAAGAGGAAGAGAGAGACCAATGTGTGTGGGTCAGTCACAGGATGACTATGAGCCATCAATATGATGAGGCTGTGAAAAAGGCAAATGTGACCTTAGTTTGTATCAGGCAAGGTATTTCCAGTAGAGACAGAGAGATATCAATGCCATTGCAAACGGCACTAGGAAGAACCCATTTGGAATATTGTGTACAATTGTTACCCGTGGTCAAGAAAGATGAATTTAAACTGAAACAGGTACAGAGAAGGACTACTAGGATGATCAAGGCAATGGAAGATCTATCTTATGAGAGGAGACTGGAAGGCCTTGACTTATTTAGCCTAGCAAACAGAAGGCTGAGAAAGGATATGATTGGTCTCTATAAAAACATTGGGCAGTAAATAGGGAGGTGGACGAGCTATTTAACGTAAAGAACAATGTTGATACAAGAATATGTGGATCTAAACTGGACATGAATAAATTCAGGCTGGAAATTAGAAGACGGTTTCTAATCATAAGAGGAGTGAAGCAATGGAATGGGGTCCTAGATGGAGTTGTGCAGGGTAAACAACTTAATTAGTTTAAAAGAAAGCTGGACATGTTCGAGTGCAATTGTTGGCTGGAGTTGGCTTCATTTCATCAGTTTAACAGCCAAATAAGGGTTCTGCACTTTTTTCTTTTTTCATTTAATATGTGATCATAGAAATAGCAGTATAACAACCTGAGGGTGTTTCTGTTCAATTCTATGATAACCATATCCTGAGCTATTAAAACTCTCCATTTAGCTTCATAATTTATTTGTTATAAACACTTTAGCCTTGGAGCTTATTCAACCTCTAGTAGAATTAGTTACTCAAAACATGAAGCACCTTGAAGTTATATCAATAATAAAAAGGTCCCATGGGTGCACATAATGCATTTCCACAAGAAAGTTTATAGAATGTATTTCTTCTGCTCCTCTGTTTCATGATGACTCAATTGAATAAACAGATGCTCAGATTCTGTCTGTGCAAAGGCTGGTACTGGATATCCTTGGATTCAAAACAATAGCTTCCCCACCTACCAAAAGAGAATTTCAGATTGTAGCAGTAGGACTGTAGCAGGGGCATCCTCTCCCAGGCTACCAGCTACTACAGAGCAAACTCAGGCATACATTTTCTCTATATTAAAACATATCCATATCTGCGCCTCTGTAAAGTCAAGATTTTACAATCTCTCCAAACTCTAAAAATATCACCATTTTAATTAATGAAATTTTGTACTGAAAGCAATGGATTTTTTTAGAAGGAAAATATTTTCTCTGCCCTTACAAAAAGGGGGGCGGGCGGTTTTGCCTTAGTAACCCGATTAAAAGATAATTGTAGCTAGCAACTACTTTGTTCTTCATTTTGCTTAGAGTGCTACACAATGGAGAGAAGACAAAGGAGACAAAATCTGAACAGAGAACAAACTACAAAGTGCTGTGGATAGAAAATGTAATTAATACAGGCTCAATCCTACAGCCATAGAATTAAAATGAGATGAAGATCCAGCTGCATGTATTTATTTTTAGTGCAAAGGCCTCACAGAGCATGGATTTCGTACATATTTGACATGTCTGAAACAGAAACCACCAGCATTCTATTTGTGCTTAATGCACTTGCTGTCTTTCAGAATATTCCATCACCAAACTTACCAGTGTAGTTTTAAGAGAACTGTAAATTGGATTTTCCTAAAGGAACAGAGCTAGTATGATTCCCATTAGTTAGATGGCTGGTGAAAACCCACTGGATCATATCACCACAACACACCTCATTCCAGGAAGTTTAGTTTGCTTGTCAAAGTCATTAGAATATACCTGCTAATAAGAGATGTATCCTCTATAGTATATTCAGTCTTATTGTTTTGAAGTTGGTACAAGCCTGTTTGAAAACAGCAGTTTCCATAGGAACAGTTTTCCCAACTAACTCTTACATGGAGAAGTATGTCATAAATAATTAGTCTTGCCCTGAAGGAACTATTAAACACCCAAAGAAAATGCAAGAAGAGACACAGAGAAAAGGAAAGCTATCGGAAAGGTAACAAGTGATGGCAGATTGAAAAAAGTACATATTTTTGAAATCTCTTTACGATTCACACTAAAATAAAATGGTATCACCCAAAATATAAAAAATATTGTCAGAAATGAGCACATTAATATTGTAACTATTGAGATAGATATTGAGGTTTTATTCCTCTTTCACTGTAACCGTTAAAATTGCATAGAGTACAAATCACTATACATTATAATATAGTAGCTTTCTGTAGTAAATAGCATTCTTAAAAATGTATTTTGGCCCATTTGTGTCCCATTTATGTGCCTAATTTGCAGGAAAAAAAAGAAACTGAAATGGGCTGTAAGCATAGTTGGGAACAATTATAAAATTGTAGCGGAAGGGCATAGTCAACTACAAAAGGGAGCATTCATGTGTTACAGAATGTACCCATGTGTCCATACCTTACATGCTACTTTGGAACCCCCTTTCAGGTATTTGAAAGCAACTATCAAATACCCCCTCCTTCTTCTCTTCTGCAGACAAAATATGCTTTGTGAGGTATCATTTGAAAACTCATAATTTGCAGGTCATCCTGGTAAAATATGTGCGGCAACACTGTATGTGAAATTATAAGATTCCACTGTATGTTAACACGTGTACCAAACTGCGATTGGCAAACAGGTCTGTCTCAAACAAGTGAATGTGTGCTCTGCTTAATTTGCATGTAGGCAGTAAACAGAGTCATCAAGTAGGAAGGGGAAACAAAGGATGTTCAAACAGGTGGGAAAAAACCAGCAGGGAATATCCTTCCACATAGACTCTGTCTTCTGAATTTCATCAGGAAATATTTTTCAAGATGAGGACTGAAACTATAAAAAGGAGGGACAAACACCAAAAGGGACCTCTCTCCCTGCCCATCGTATTCACAGCATCTGAAGCAACAAAGGAAGCATTTGTTGGATTCTGGGAGAAGGGAAGTTTGATCAGTATGACTGCTGAAAGCATGTGCTGAGGAAACTCTGCTTTGAATTTAACACTGTTTGTTAAGTTAGGCACCAGTGGTGTTTTATATTTATTTTTCTTGTAACCATTTTATGCCCCATTACTTGTACTCACTTAAAATCCCTATTTGTAGTTAATAAACTTGTTTATTGTCTGATCCAGTGTGTTTAAATTGAAGTATCTGGGAAACTTCATTTGGCATGGCTAGTTGCGTGCATATTATTTCTATTAAAGAAATAATGGACTTCACATAAACATGGATTGTGCAGGAGAGGGCTGGGCAGTCCAGGACTTTGACATTCCCCAGGGTGCAACCTGAATTGCTGAACTGCTGTTTCCCTTTTGCTCTCTACCCTTGGATACCTTTTACACTGCTTTGCTCATGAACAGCAAACCCCTCCAGGCTCTGTTCACTCACAGCTGAATACATGAATGCTATGCCCAGCCATCCATGAATTTTCTACAGGATGACATCCACATATCCCTTGGCCCCAGCCTTGTACCTCAGAAACGTGCCTCTTGTCATGTTCAGTAGCCCATTGGATGGTACCAGTTCATATTTAGTCCATCATTCCAACAATGGGTAATAAATATGCACCAGCCCTGTTGACCTGAATAGAGATTTCCCGAACACTTCAATAAAACTCACTGGTTTAGATAAAACAGAAAAAGATAGACGTTAAGCAATTTACAAGTGATAAGGCATAAAAGTCAGTGTTGGTACAAAAGAAATAAAAAGATGCAAGCTTTACCAAGGCTAATAAGTTTAAAAGTAGTATGGTATCTCTCACCCAACAGCTTTCATCAGATTTCAGTGGCTGGAAAAACCTCCAGGCCAGGACTACTCACCCCTCCCCCACCCAGGTCAATGATGCACCTTTGTCTTTCAAGTCATCTTGCTGCTGTGTGTAGAGGTAATTTGTGTGTGTGTAATTTGTGTGAGTTCTCCATTCTTATACCTTTTCCCCTTCTTTGAGGATTACACCCAGCTGGGGTATAGACAAAACAGTCCCCTGTGTATGTGAGATTCAAAATGTTTTTTAGATGAATTGCAATTTTCTTGCTTACACCTTCGGTGTATATGAAGTTTAAGCCACGTTGGAGATGACATGTAACATTTTTGTTTACAGTATCCCCTTCTAGTGAATGGTTGCTTCAGCAATTAAAAAAAGGGAAGAAGGAGGATCTGGGAAACTACAGGCCAGTCAGCCTCACCTCAGTCCCTGGAAAAATCATGGAGCAGGTTCTCAAGGAATCAATTTTGAAGCACTTAGAGGAGAGGAAAGTGATTAGGAACAGTCAGCATGGATTCACCAAGGGCAAGTCATGCCTGACTAACCTAATTGCCTTGTATGACGAGATAAGGCGAAAGCAGTGAACATGTTATTCCTTGACTTTACCAACGCTTTTGATATGGTCTCCCGCAGTATTCTTGCCAGCAAATTAAAGAAGTACGGGCTGGATGAATGGACTATAAGGTGGGTAGAAAGCTGGCTAGATCATCGGTCTCAACGGATAGTGATCAATGGCTCCATGTCTAGTTGGCAGCCGGTATCATGCGGAGTGCCCCAAGGGTAGGTCCTGGGGATGGTTTTGTTCAATATCTTCATTAATGAGCTGAAGGATGGTGTAGATTGCACCCTCAGCAAGTTTGCAGGTGACACTAAACTGGCAGGAGTGGTAGATATGCTGGAGGGTAGGGATAGGATACAGAGGGACCTAGACAAATTAGAGGATTGGGCCAAAAGAAATCTGATGAGGTTCAACAAGGACAAGTGCAGAGTCCTGCACTTAGGATGGAAGAATCCCATGCATTCTTACAGACTAGGGACTGAGTGGTTAGGCAGCAATTCTTCAGAAAAGGACGTAGGGGTTACAGTGGATGAGAAGCTGGATAAGAGTCAACAGTTTGCCCTTGTTGCCAAGAAGGCTAATGGCATTTTGGGCTGTATAAGTAGGGGCATTGCCAGCAGATTAAGGGACGTGATCATTCCTCTCTATTTGGCATTGGTGAGGCCTCATCTGGAGTACTGTGTCCAGTTTTGGGCCACACCCTACAAGAAGGATATGGAAAAATTGGAAAGAGTCCAAAGGAGGTCAACAAAAATGATTTGGGGTCTGAAGCACATGACTTATGAGCAGAGGCTGAGGGAACTGGGATTATTTAGTCTGCAAAAGAGAAGAATGAGGGGGGATTTGATAGCTGCTTTCAACTACCTGAAAGGGGGTTCCAAAGAAAATGGATCTAGATTGTTCTCAGTGGTACCAGATGACAGAACAAGGAGTAATGGTCTCAAGTTGCAGTGGGGGAGATTTAGGTTGGATATTAGGAAAAACTTTTTCACTAAGAGGGCAGTGAAACACTGGAATGGGTTACCTAGGGAGGTGGTGGAATCTCCTTCCTTATTGGTTTTTAAGATCAGGCTTAACAAGCTGGGATGATTTAGTGTGGATTGGTCCTGCTTTGAGCAGGAGGTTGGACTAGATGACCTGCTGAGGTCCCTTCCAACCCTGATAGTCTATTAATAGTTTTCTAACACCTGTGGACAGTCCTTTGTTGTCTCTGAGGAGCTAGTATATGGGTGTTCCCCAGGATTACAACATATTTCAGTAACAAACATAGAGAAAAATCATATAGTTTCATATGCAGTGTTGTTGCAAACACATTTCAACAGGTTACCCCGGGTTAGAGGGCAGGGGTGACATAGCTACTCACTAGTCTGGATTGTACCCTGGTACATCATATCATGACTGGCATTCTTACACTTTTTCACGACTTCCATCGTAAAAGTCCTGCGGGAGGGAGGGGGGGAAGGAACTACACACAGACAAGTGTTTGATAGTTTATCCCACCTCCTTGCAGATAAATGTTACAAGTACTGTTACTGACTGAAGCCCTCAAGCCAGGACACCTACAAACTGAGCCTGTCAGATCTTAGCTCTAAGAGGAGTTGAGTCGATCAGTAACTGGGGAGGGGAAAACCCAAATGATGTAAGAAGGAAAACCCAGTTGCATCTGATGAAGTGGGTTCTAGCCCATGAAAGCTTATGCCCAAATAAATTTGTTAGTCTCTAAGGTGCCACAAGGACTCCTTGTTTTTGCCAATTGCTTCTGGCAATTGCGCTTATAATTCAGTAGGCAACACTATTCTCCCAGACTTGATACAGAAACATATACTTTCTATAGTTTGCCCCATGGTGTTAGGTGCCACTGTTTGCAGAGTGTAATGGGGTGTCTACCCCACACTGCACACAGGAGGCAGCCAATTGGAAAGGGGCTGTGAGGAGCAGCCAATCAGGGCTGAACAGGCCCATATAAGAAGGGCTGCAGAGCAGCTTCAGTAGCTGCCTGGAGCTTGAGGAGGGAGGACCAGGCTCCTAGCAGGAGTGCCAGCACCCTGTGTGATGGGTTCGGTCACAGAGACCCCCTTGGGGCTGTCACCTAATGTGCCAAGACTACCTCCCTTTTTCTCTGCCAGTTTGGGCCTCCAGAACCCTACCCAAGACACACAAGCCTGCTGCAACACAGACCCAGGGTCTGAACCACACCCCAAAGCTGAAGACTTAACTGAAAACAGCTTAAGAAGTGCTCCTGTCTCCAGCACCCAGATATCCAGCTCCCAATAACCCCAAATAAATCTGTTTTACTCTGTATAAAGCTTATACAGGGTAAACTCATAAATTGTCTGCCCTTTATGACACTGAGAGATATACACAGCTGTTTGCTCCCCCAGGTATTAATCATTTATTCTGGGTTAATTAATAAACAAAAGTGATGTTATTAAGTATAAAAAGTAGGATTTAAGTGGTTTGAAGTAAAAAGACAGAAAAAGGTAAGTTACTAAATAAAATAAATCAAAATACACAAGGCTAACAATACACTAAGGATCTAGTTACAAATACTAACTACTCATCCTAGATGTTATCTCAGGTACAATCCTTTTCAGACCAACATTGTAGTTTATGTCCTGGGTCCAGCAATCACTCATACCCCCGCAGTTATAGTCCTTTGTTCCAGTTTCTTTCAGGCATCTCTTTGGGGTGGAGAGGCCATCTCTTGAGCCAGCTGAAGACAAAATGGAAAGGCATCCAGGGCCTTTTATAGTCTCTCTCTTGTGGGCAGAAATCCCTTTGTTCTTCTGTGCAAAAATCTGTGCAAAAATCACATCAACAAGAGGCATTTGTAGCCACCTGTCCATAAATGATTCAGCTTTTTGCAGGCTGATGCCATTGTTTACATGTTAGTTTGAATGTTCCTAGGAAAGCTCAGGTGTGGATTGGTGTCTCCCAAAGTCTCTTGTCAGTTAAGTACAGTACTCCCAATTACTTGAATAGCCCCTTCACAACATGTTGGCCAAACCTTCTTTATGTGTTTCCTACAGCAAACACTTCAAATACAAGCACAGAGCCAACACTCATAACTTTAGATATAAAAATGATACATGCATACAAATAGGAAGAATATTTTCAGTAGATGATAACCTTTGCAAAGATATGACACATGGAATATTTAACACAAAGCATATTCCAGTTATATTTACACGCATAAGCATATTTCCATAAACGTATAGAGTGTAACGTCACATCCTGATCAGAGCAGTGCTACCCGCAGCTACCGGAGAAGCTAGAGGAACTCCTGGCTACTTGCTAAGACTGGCAAGCTGAAGTCCTGAGGTAAGGGCAAAGAAGGTGTTGGGGGCCATGGGGAAACGGCTCAGGGAAATGAACTGAGGAATCATGTGGCAGCCATCTACAGAGTCCCTGGGCTGGGACCCAGAGTAGTGGGCAGGCTTGGTTCCCCTCCACCTCCACTGTGATACAGTCCTCCGGAAGTGGGGAGCACAGAGTGTGGTACAGCTAGAGGGCTGCCTCCTGAAGAGGACACCACGGTCCTTTGAGAGACATGGGTCCTGGAGTGGAAGTGACGGTAGTGAGACACCACCAGAAAAGGGTGCACTGGCTAGCAGAGCTAATCCCCGGGAAGCCGCAGTGGTGAGTGAACCATGTCACACAGTGGCTGACAGTTTTTTTGGTCAGATGTAAAACAGAGGTCTTGACCACTTGTGGTCATTAAAGAGACACTGGCTCTTTTCAAGAATTCCAACTTGGGTAATTGTGTTCTGCCTACCTAAAATTTATCCTGTGGTTTTAATTGATTATAGTATCCTTTTTTAAGTCACTGTGTAGTGTTGTGTGCTGTTAAACAGCAACCATCATGGAAAGACCATTCAGCAGTACACTCTTGGGGGCAGTACTGAAGGCATTTTTGTCAAAGTTTATGTAGACATAGCTATGAAGTGAGGAGGTCCAGTTGTAGGGCAGAACTTTGATCCACTATCAGGGAAGACAGAACTTTACGGGTTTGTCTAACTGCAATTAGACATCCGTGGCTGGCATGGGCCAGCTCACTCGGGCTAAAGGGCTATTTAACTGCGGAGTAGACATTCTGGGCTAGGACTGCAGCCTGAGCTCTGGTATCCTCCCATCTTGCAAGGTTCTAGAGTCCTGGCTTGAACATGAATGTCCACAATGCAATTAAACAGCCCCTTAGCCCAAATCCAAGTCAGCTGGTACAGGCCATTTGTGGGTTTTTAACTGTAGTGTAGACATACCTGCGGACAGTGAGTGATGTAGGCAGTCAACAAATTATCATCGATAAAAATGGTCTTTGGGGCACTAGTGGATATAATGGAATATTCATATTACAATAATTGAATGTGTAATTCAATTGAATGTGATTGAATGTGTAACTCTGGAGCGCCAATACCAGGTGTTTCAGAGGGAAAGAATAGAACAGGTAATCATCAAGTGATCCATCCCCTGATGCCCATTCCCAGCTTCTGGCAAACAGAGGCTAGGGACACCATCCCTGCCCATCCTGGCTAATAGTCATTGATGTACTTCTTTTTTGAACCCTGTTATACTCTTGGTCTTCACAACATCCTCTGGCAAAGAGTTCTACAGGTTGACTGTGCATTAGGTGAATAAATACTTCCTTTTGTTTGGTTTAAACCTGCTGCCTATTAATTTCATTTGGTGACCCCTAGTTCTTGTGTTATGAGAAGGAGTAAATAACACTTCCTTATTTATTTTCTCCATACTAGTCATGATTTTATAGACTTCTATGATATCCCACATTAGTCGAATCTCTTTTGCAAGCTGAAAAGTCCCAGTCTTATTATTCTCTCCTCATATGGAAGGTGTTCCATACCACTAATAATATTTTTGGCCCATGTCTGTATCTTTTCCAATTCCAATACATTTATTTTTGAGATGGGGTGACCAGACTGCATGCAGTATTCAAGATGTGGGTGTACCATGGATTTATATACAGGCAATATGATATTTTCTTTGTTATTATCTCTCTCTCTCCTAATGATTCCTAAATTCTGTTAGCTTTTTTGACTGCCGCTGCACATAGAGTGGATGTTTTCAGAGAACTATCCACAATGACTCTAAGATCTCTTTCTTTAGTGGTAACAGCTAATTTAAACCCCATCATTGTATATGTATAGTTGGGGTTACATTTTCCAATGTGCATTGCTTTGCATTTTTCAACATTGAATTTCATCTGCCATTTTGTTGCCCAATCCCCCACTTTTGTGATACCCCTTTGTAACTTCTTGCAGTCTGCTTTGGACTTAACCATCTTGGGTAGTTTTGTATTATCGGCAAATTTTGCCACCTCACTGTTTACACCCTTTTCCAGATAATTTATGAATGTTGAATAGGACTGGTCCCAGTATAAACTCCTTGGGGACACCACTATTTACCACTCTCTATTCTGAAAACTAACCATTTATTCCTACCTTTTGTTTCCTACCTTTTAACCAGGTCCATGAGAGGAACTGGTTAACCAGAGCTCATAAAAGGGAACTCACACCCACATTACATCTGGTACACAGTAGAATTGTTTTCATTCATGAAGGTACTGGTTTGACAGATTACTTTAGATCCCAGTCCTCCAATATCCCCTGATGCACTAGAATCTTCACTGTATTACAATAAGGCCATATTGACTTCAGTAGAATTACACTGATTTACACCAGCTGAGAATCTGGTCCTATG
This sequence comes from Mauremys mutica, assembly GCF_020497125.1. Lineage (NCBI taxonomy): Eukaryota > Metazoa > Chordata > Testudines > Geoemydidae > Mauremys > Mauremys mutica. Next base: position 143,648,486 of record NC_059074.1, on the reverse strand, counting down.
TGTCTTGACAGTGGATGCGAACATTTTGAACATTTGTCAATGCAAAATTCTCCAAATAAGTGCATGGGTGGGGTGGAGGATGGGATGGCTGAAGCAATAGGCCATGGCTGACAATGGTTTTGTGAGCATCTTGGTGGATTATAGGGTTTTTTAATCTGAATATCATACTCATCAGGCCCTCAAAACTGATTGTAGGTAGGTACAGGACAAATCCACTTAATCTTGTGGTATATAGGCCAGATAAGGTATTTTGAAATTGCACAAATAGATGATGGTATTTTGTCCTAAGAATGCATATGCAAAAACATGACTGGCACATTTGTGCCTGGAGATATGACACTGTACTGCATCTGAGTACAATACAGATATATAGATATAGATATATATGGAGTGAAAAACTGAGGAAGAGTCTGAGAGTGGGGTCTTGGGGTGTATCTATGAATATCTCTACAATGCATCTGAACTTGCAGAAAGGGTTGTTCTTGTTATTGCTGCCCTGAGAATGCCAGTGACTTGATACTTGCGTCCCAAAATGGGGTGTATGTGGTATTGGTTCTAGAGATAGGGACATAGCATGTAGTAGGGAGAATGGCCCAAAAATGGAGTCCAAAGCTGTAAATAGACTTCGTAGCTCAGGTTGCAGAGTTAGGGTTGGCACTGAAATCACAGACCTTTGAAAGTGGTAGGATCTCAGGGTGTCAGAGAATAATATACAAGAAGCAGTGCTATCACCTGTGACTTAAGTGCAGTATAAATGTATATGTAGAGTCTATTATACTCCTTCCAGATTATGGGCTGTGAAATTATTGCCTCATCAGCAGACCTGGAGAAATCGTAATGGAGAAGGAAACTTAGAATAAACAATTTGGTTCTGTCCCAAAGTACAGAAATGCTGACAGAAACCAATAACTGTTACCAAAAATGATATTGGAATGAAAAGCATGAAACTCCCTCTGCAGGAAATGATTTTAGGAATAGATAATACAGAAGTAGCAAATGCTAAAAAGCAAAAGATGGTAAAAGTGTTGTTCCTGGCAGGGAATCTTTCTATAATGAGGATACAGAAATCAACATCTCTGCCATCCCATAGTGAGTGGTTAACCAGGGATTGTATCCACAGGTAGCAGAAATAGATAATTGGACTTGTTCATATCAAAACAAACTGGCAAAAAAAAAGCTTTGTGGTCTTCTTTTCCTTTTGTCTTCCCGCCTTCCAAATCTTTCCCTCCATCCCCGCACTCCCTCCTCCTTCCTGCGCCCCCAAAATAGAGTAATTAATTCTGCCATGCCATGTGGTAATTCTGACCCATAAGCTCTGAATAAATTTTCTCTCATCCTCACTTCCCAATTCCATTATTGACAACTGTCAAGAGTTCAAAAATCATGACTCAGTCCGCCCCCCACAAAAAGACTCATGAGATTTAAAATAATATATTCTGACTTATTTTTATTTTCCTCTGGTTTCTGAGCCCTCAGGCTTCACTTGTTTCACATTTTCAAATCTTTTAGAAACCACGAGTGCTAGAAACTTTTTTTTTAAATGAAAACAGATTTCTCCTGAAATCTCCTAATTCCAGGAAATCACAAGATTTGCAATCAAATCACAGGAGCCGGCAACACTGTCTACACACACATCTCCTTGTAGTTGCCCTATGGATTCTCTTGCTATTTTTCCTACTGTGAGACCCTGGGACCAAAGGGGGTAGAAGGCAGCTCCAAGAGAACTTTGTCCTTCCCACCCCATGTTTATTAAACCTGGGAAAGGGGGGCAGCTATGGGCAGGATCTCCAACCCCTCCTTTCTTTCCAAGGTTTGTGGGGGAGGAAAGCAACCTGCAAGGGTTTCCATCCTCTCCCTTTCCTCAGAGGATGGACAATGCAGTACGCTAGAGGACAGTAGAGGACATTCTATAGAGTTGACAGGGAGCAGCAGCTCCTCAACCAGCTCTGAAAATCCAAGACTGAGTCCTCCAACCTTGTGCTTTTAGTGGGAAAGGGGAGAACTCTCCCCACTAATTGAGGCAGTTCCTCAGCATATACATCTGCTTTGATTGATTGTCCATCCCCGAGTGTGTTGACTGGACAAGCACAGTCCAATCAGAGATGGATTTCCTCATAGACCTGGCAAGTCTATTAGGGTGAATGTATTCCTATATGTCCATCACTGCAGAGGTACAGTGGGTGTGGCTGAATATAAGTGACAGTGCCCATACATGTAGGTAACATGATCTAAACTGATTGGCTTACTTATTGGAGGGGAGAGGTTCTTTGTAATCGCAGGGTTTACAAAGTACTTAGATTGCTATTTTCTTTAAAAGTGATGGTAAGCATGATACAATTTGTGTTACACAAGCTGTTAAAAATGACATTATTAATAGTTCAGGCCAACGTTGGTCAAGATCAAATCATTTTGGTTAACATTTCCTTAAAGTGCAGGGAACAAGAAAGAGAGCATGTTTCTTTAAAACGTTGGGTGTTTTTATAGTAGCTGTCATTGTCAAGCGATATTTTAGCATTAATTGACCAATAATAGTTTCTGATTGTAGAGGAGATTTTAATTGTGCCAATGAGGAGTGTACAGATAGAAGCCATCCGGAACCTCATCCATTATTTGTCATTTTATTTTGCGAGCCAATGGTTGAACTGGTATATGCAGGAATTTTAACTCTCATATGAGAGAATATACTTCGATGAGTAATTTTCAGTTTGTCCCTAGGGAGATTAGACAGATTTTATGCTTTTCAAAACTATTTAAATATCCTGATTGTCCCAAATGTGTTCTCTGATCACAGTAGAGTTTTATTTACCTTAATTTTATTTACCTTCTTTCACAACCAATATTTCAATTCCTGCCTTTTATGGGATGATTATTTTTGTAATGTTTTAACATTCCTGGGGAGAGTAAGACCTGGGATACCTTCTCTTTATTGAGGCAAGGGTGGAAGGTAGATAAGGTTACTTCATTGCCAAACTGATTTCCCTGCTACTGAACCAGTTCTTCTGGACAGGGACCAGTTTTTTATCTATAGTGAATAGATTTTCAGTGACTGGGTACTTAGAGTGAACTACCCTCTGTTGTTACTCTTTTGCCACCAGCCTTTGGAATCTCAACCCAACAGGGAGGCAAACAGACCATAGAGAAAGCAAAAGGCTGCACATTCAAAATTGTGTTTGCAGCCTGACACAGCCACATAGGTTTATAATCTCTGTACTGAGGCAGCTGCCCCACTCCCTGAGAGCATGGGCTGCAGTAGGCCAGTGGGCCTGCGCAGACCGACAGCCAATAAGAAAAGGGCTTACAGGGGGGCCAATCAGAGCCAAGATTGGAGACAGCCAATCAGAGCTCAGCTTGGCCTTATATAAAGGCTGCCCAGGAAGGAAGCAGGCAGTCTGTGCCAGGCCTTTGACAGGGGAAGGTCAGTCTCCAGAGCTGGGATATTAGCATTGTGGACAATGCAGTGCAGTGCCAGCTAGGCTCGGGGAGCTGCAGGCCTAGTGGGTGCAAGGGGCCCTAGGGGAAGCAGCCCAAGGAAGTGGACAGATGAGGGGAGAGAAGGACAATAGTGAGGCTACTGCCAGAGGGTCCCTGGGCCGGGACCCAGAGTAGAGAGCAGGCCTGGGTTCCCCCCCCCCCCAGTATACCCAGCCATTGGCCGTGGGGAGTGGCCATCATAGACTATGCCAGATCCTTGACAAGAGGGATTAGACTTTGGGGGTATGGTGGACATGGTGGCTGAGGTGTAGGAAGACTACTGATCACCCCGTCATCCTCCCCCCGGAAGGGGGTGTGGATGGACTGAGGGGCACTGCTGGAAGGCAGTGGTCCGAAAGAGGATGCCCCGAGCTGGGGAGCGATGCAGGCTCTGATACCAACCAAGAGTGAGACAATGGGCAGGACACCACCAGGAGAGGGTGCTCCACTGGGTTGAGCTAATTCCTGCAGGTAACCAGTAGGAGGCGCTGCAGTGGTGAGTCCCAACCCTGTCACAATCTCACACAGAATTCATAAATTGGAATGTCATGTTCCAAAATCATCAGAGGGAATTTTTTAATGTTTCTTTCTAACCAAAACAATTCAGTGAAATTGACATGAACTTGCAAATTGTTTTGATATTGCCAAATCTGCATTTTTTGGTGGGGGGGGGGGGGAGGAGGAGTGCTACTCAGAACTGTTCCTTGCAGAGAACACATGTCAGCCTGAGACCAAGCAGTGAGGCTATCCTGAAGACTGGGGTGGGGGGAGGATATGACCCTGTTTTTGACTTTCATGTAATTGACAGCTACCCTTGATCCATAAAATAGTGGGGAGGTGTGTGGCACTGAAGGCCTTCATGTAGAATTTTCTAAGGCATATTTGTGTGGCTGATTCATACCTATTTTTTAACGTCCGCATCCAGGAGAAATAATAGTCTTTCAGTTGTCACCAAATGGTCATCACATTATAGCCGAAATGGTGGAAAGAGGTCAACAGCTAATAAATCTTGTAAGCAGAATTGCTACTTGCAGGCTGCAGTCCCCATAGAAATTGTTTTTTTTTTGTTTTGTTTTTTTCCCCCCCAGATGATGAAGGGACTGGCTTTTACTGTCGTCTGACAAGATGAAGGGACAAGGTTTTCAACAGAAAGCTCTGTTGTTGCTGTTACTCTTTGACAGAACTGGAAAAAATACATTGTCTGCATTTTATATGGTTGTTTTAAATGATTGGAGAGTTCAGAAGGTTAGGAGTCAAGACAGGACTTTACAGTTACCATGACTACTTAGAGAACATATTTATAGCCCTGTTTGAGTTATTGAAAGTAACTTTTTGTCCTCATTGGTTCTCACTGACCCAGCTCTCCCCTCACCTTTCACATTCTCATAGAGTTTAAGGTCAGAAGGGAAGCATCATGATCATCTAGTCTGACCTCCTACACATTGCAGGCTACAGAACCTCACCCACCCACTGCAGTGCGTGTGTGTGTACCAAAGTTCAATGAATGGTTGACCCTCTTCAGCATTTTCAGCCCTGTCTCTGGGTCTGTTTAAATTCCAGCCCTTCTCTGGGCTTTGTCTACTGCCATTAGGGGGATGTGGTCCTGCCCACTACTCCAGGTCCCAAACCAGGAACCCTCAAATACCAGCCACATGATGCTTCCTTTAGTAATTACTACTGCTATTCCCCGGGCCGCTTCCCACTTAGTCCATTGTATTTCACCCTTACCTCAGTGTTCTGTCTGTTCCTTCCCTATGCAGGGCCTCTCCCAGGCCTCCTTGCCTGGAGAATTTCTCTGTCTTATCCCTTCTGGTCCCTGCCAGCAACGGATCTGCTTAAGTCTTGCAGCTCCTTTTATTTGAGCCCACTGGGCTCTGATAAGCTGCTTCCCTGCAGCCTTTCTAATCGGGCCTGGAGAACCCATATTCATTGTTCCTTTCCTGGGGTGGGATATGGTAGGACTGCAAGGCCTCCAGCAGGGGGCCTCAAAGGGCTCGGTATACCCCACTCAGACCATCCCATGAACATAATACATTAGCCAGGAACAGTACCCACCATGTAATTCATTAGCCATGCACAGACAAATGCATGGGCTGCAACCAAGGGACAACTCATGATAACTGGCATCTGCCTGGGCCATGTTGCTCTTCACATCTTTGCTGACAAAGCACACATGTTGGATTTACAGTGCTCAGTGCATGACATCAATACTGATCGTATAATGGTGCCCAAGCTGCCAGTCACCATTCTTGTGCTTCCAACTGAGTGTTTCATAGGTGTTTGTTTTATGCTTTGTGCCCTAAAGAAAGGTAACCACTCTGCTCTGTTCCATTTCAGGATGACATCTCCAGTCTCACCCCACTGGGGCAGGGAAGGAGGTAAAAGGGCATATACCTCCATCATGCTGTCTATTCATCATGGTATTTGCATAGCAGAAGCACCAAACTCACATGTATTATTGCCAAAAGATTGCTCAGTCCATGTATATGGTTTGTGATAAGCAACATTAAAGTCTTTGGATGACATTTTCAAAAGTACCCAATGTTGGTCTAACTGCTCTAATTGAAGTCAATGGTGAAACTCTTAACTTCCATGGGGCAAAGTAAGGCCAAAATGGTGTGCTTTTGAAAATCTTGCCTTCTGTGCACAGGTGTGTATGGATCAATACATGGGATCATCAAATACTGATATGACCTTAGCAGACATACACCTATGAAAGATAAAGCCAAGCGCAAGGTATTATTAACACAGTCTTATCCACGGTTCTTTAACGTCTGCATCAAGTTATATTGCAAAGGGGCAAGACATATCCACTTACAACTCATATCAGTGTCCTTAGATGCTAAAAGCCTGCCTTCAGCTGCAGTGCATCTAATATTCCAGTGTTATGCTCATAGTTATTGAGGATGTTGTTACCTACATTTCAGCAATGACAAAGATTTAGTTCCATTTTACTGAAAATCCCCCAAAACCTTAGTCTGTGCAAAGCATTAACTCCATACAAGGCTTAGATGTTTTCTAGACCATACATAAGACATGTCATTTTACACCTTAACCCATTCCTGGGATCTGATGATACATAAATAAAGGTTGCAGACTCACAACATATTAGGAAATTCATGTATGTTACCCAATTTAGCCAACACAAAGATTACACTTTGTCTGTTTTCAGGGTAGCAGCTGTGTTAGTCTGTATCCGCAAAAAGAACAGGAGTACTTGTGGCACCTTAGAGACTAACAAATTTATTTCAGCATAAGCTTTCGTGGGCTACAGCTCACTTCTTCGGATGCATAGAATGGAACACACAGACAGGAGATATTTATACATACAGAGAACATGAAAAGGTGGAAGTATGCATACCAACTGGAAGAGTCCAATCAATTGAGATGAGCTATCGGCAGCAGGAGGAAAAAAAAAACTTTTGAAGTGATAATTGAGATGACCCATAGAAGGTGTGAGAACTTAACATAGGGAAATAAATTCAATTAGTGTAATGACCCAACCATTCCCATCTCTGTTTAAACCTAAGTTAATTGTATCTAATTTGCATATTAATTCGAGTTCAGCAGTCTCTCTTTGGAGTCTGTTTTTGAAGTTTTTTTGTTGCAAAATTGCCACCTTCAGGTCTGTCACTGAGTGGTTAGAAAGGTTGAAGTGTTCTCCCACTGGTTTTTGAATGTTATGATTCCTGATGTCAGATTTGTGTCCATTTATTCTTTTGCGTAGAGACTATCCGGTTTGGCCAATGTACATGGCAGAGGGGCATTGCTGGCACATGATGGCATATATCACGTTGGTAGATGTGCAGGTGAACGAGCCCCTGATGGCGTGGCTGATGTGATTAGGTCCTATGATGGTGTCACTTGAATAGATATGTGGACAGAGCTGGCATCGGGCTTTGTTGCAAGGATAGGTTCCTGGGTTAGTGTTTATGTTGTATGGTGTGCGGTTGCTGGTGAGTATTTGCTTCAGGTTTGTCTGTGTAACTTTGCCACATTTTAAAGTCTTACTGAATGGCTTTCTTTAGCTAGTTGCATAAGTTTGGTAGAGATAAAAGTTCCCAATTATTTTAAACACTTATTGATCTACTGCATAGGGCAATTTGGTGTTAAGAACTAGCTTTCTTTTTAATTAATGGTTTATAATTACTTATTTTTCCCTCTGTCCTGGGGAAAATTCTGAAACAAGAATGGATTCCAGATTCATCCAGTCACTCAAATTTTGTAACGACTGTGTGGCCTAACATATAAAAGAAATCAATTCGTAAATAAGCTGATTTTGTGTCTCCATGGACCTACCCATCTCCAACTGTCTACATTTACTTCTCACCGCTGTTCAATCCTTATAGCTATTTCCAATGGTTCTACAAACAAAAAAACAGAGAAGGGAAAGAGATACAGACAAAAAGGTAGGCCTTGTTCCCCTCTTTGCACTAAAGGGTTCAAAAAAATTTCCATTCATTTTGAATGTGGTCATTTGATCTCTGTAAATAATGAAGATTCAGTTACGACAAACAGATCCAAAATCCTATCAGTTGTATTATCAGTCCTTATCTATTGTATTTCAGTAGTGCCTAGATGCCACAGTCATGGAGAGCCTCATTGTGCTAGGCACTGTAAACCATATGCAATAGAAAGAGTAGCCCTACCCAAAAGAACTTATAATCATGTGATGAGACAGTACAGGTGGAGATAACAAATGGAGAGGAGGAGCAGGGTAAAACAATTGACAAATGTCTATCACCAACCTTCAGTTAAACTACACCGTCCCCCATCAACAGTTAGGGTATTCCATTTAGGGTTCTATATACATTGATATTAATCATTCTAGCTTTGATAAACCATGTTTGGTCATTATTATATTATAGCTAAATATTGGGGTGAGTAATCACAAAATTGTTTTGCCATTCTTCAGTCAACTCTAGGCCCCATTCCAACAAATTGCTCTACATAGAGAAACAATGAGTTCAGTGGGGCTCTATGTGGGAAGCACCTTTCAGGTTTGTGACCATAATCCTCTGTGCAATCTGAGGCATATAGCCTGGCAATCTATTTGCTGAGGCTTTTGCAAATACCTCATTGTCAACATTATGTAGTGAAATAGGATTGTATGAAGAGCAACTTTAGTATTACTCGTTTTTTTAGAATTTATTTCAGTTTATAAAAACTAATACGACATTCTTAATCTAATGCTCTAGAAGCATGTGCAAAATACAGTTAAATAATACAATTATTATGTCTCAATGCAGGAGGGAAGCCTCCCTTTAGAGAGGAGTATGAATATATTTTGAGAAGGGTAATTATATATATTTATATTTTTGGGAAAATTCAATAGAAAACCCATCTGGGCCTGATGTTTTACTGAAATTAGATCATCAGTTGCTGTCTGTATTTCTGCTGGAGCTAATGTTTATTTAAATTGTTCCTGATTTCTTCTGACAGGTTGGGGAAAGGCAATTTTCATAAAAGGGCTTTTTACAGCTTTCACTTTTTTCTTCAATATATAATATCCAATAGAATTTTTAAGGCAATGGTGATTTCTTTGTCCTTTAGCACCCACCTCATCTGGATGCTCTCACGGGGACTTTGCCTTCTTGAGGTTTGATTAAATGTGCTATTAGTCACCTTGGTTTATTGCAAATTCAAAAAGTCTTTTACACATAAGTATCCCTTCTTTGTCCGTTTGCCAAGAAAAGCAAATTGTTCTTAGGTGTTCTTCATTTTCACTAGTAAAGGGAAGGACAGCTTCATAACTGGTAGCTACCTGTCTCCAATAGGAATGATTTGCCCTCAAACTAACTTGAACTTCTATCAACTATTATCACATAATTCAGTTACTTGGGGGCATTGCACATCCTTGTTCCTCTTGCCGAGCTCACACACAACAACAGCACAGTGAAACAAAGTCTCAACAAAGAATTTTCAGTGAGCCGGTACTGGAGTGGCCTAGGTATCCCAGTGTTTTCCCGCCTAGAACAGATACACCTTAATGAAATGCAATTATTTCTGTCGAAAGAAAACCAGGTGACAGACCCAGAACAAGTGGATTTACATACTATCTTTGACAGATGTGTAGTTACATTGCTTAATGTACAACTCAAAGGTGCTCAGATATTATAGTGATGAGCGCAGTACACAAATCTACACAGACTAGCATCAGTTGGGACATAAATACCTATGCTTGCCAGGCATTCAAATGTCATTGCAGCAAGAAAACATCATAAAATGGAATGCAAGTAAGCCATCACTGTGCCTGCTGATAGCATGTGCTACAAAAAGGACAGGGAAGTCAATCCATTCAGAGGTATAAAAAGGTTTTACTTAAAACATATTGGTCTTCAGTTACACAGCAGGACGTGGAAATGTTAGTTTAATATACAGCAGTGATGTGTTTTTGAGACATGGAAAAACTTCCACATAAAGAAAGACTGAAAAGATTGGGACTGTTTATAGAGGAAACATAAGACAGGAATAATGACAGGACATTTATATGGATAATGAGAGCATCCAGAATTATATTAGTCAGGATTTTTAAAAAGTTTGGAAGAGATATAAACCATTATGTTTATGGGAATAAACCAACCTTTAACTGACAAGAGTTTGAAAGAAACATTCCCTAGGAGCAGGTTGTTACATAACTCCCTACTGCAGTTTCTTGTTCCGGCATATCTGGAGACAAGTTGTTGGACTAGATGGACCACTGATCTGATCCAGTATGGCAGTTTCTAAATTCCTAATTCACTAAGAGCTTCTATACATTAATCTGGGATCAAACTATAGTCAAAGCTCTTTCTGTGGGAAAGTTAGTGATGGAAAGGTAAGGGAGAGGTCATCTGATGATTAAAAATCTACAGATTCATAATTTCAATGGTGTCAAACTCTGCACCATGGCGGAGGCCCTGGGTGCCCCCACCTCAGCTCCCAGAAGCAGGTCCTCTGGTTGGTGAAAAGTTTGAAAATACAGTTTCACTGGATATGGATTGAGTTGGGCATCATTTGAAAGCCCTTTCTCCCATGAACACAATGGTATCAAGCATGACAAATATAGAACAATTATGTAGATATATATTTGAGAAAATGCTTAAAATCAACTTTTTAAAATTATACTTTAACACATAAAAAAAGACATTGATCTTTAGTAATTCTAATGAAGTTAGCATTGATATGTAGGACTGAAAAAAATTATTCTCCAAAGTCATCATCAGTGTTGTCTCCACTTATGGCAGCTCTGCTAGACATGTTGTCATGCTGATTCTCATCAGTGCCACATTCACCCACCACCATACAAGGCAGGCTTCTGGCCAAACATTTGTAGGTGGTGAGCATCTTTGCACACAAGCATTTGATTATCTGACGGATTGATTGTGAAGTGCAGAGTATTTCACATATGATCAGTCCACCCTTCAAGACCCACCCATTCCATGCCCAATAGAGGAAGAAGTTTTGGATGCACTTCATCATCCCAGAGCCATTCCATTGCTTGATAATTTGCCCTCTTGATTGCTCGTATAAATGCACCCCTTGTCAGTGGCAATTTTTCTCCGTTTGTTTGCTTCTTGGAAAACATTCACCGACATAGCTCTGAAAGTGTCATAATGTCGGTCTTCAAATGGTAAATATGGCATATAAATGCCTCTAGTGCATTTATGACCTCATCAGTGATTGTCTCCACCATTCCAGGAACCTTCAGAGTGAGGAGAGAATCTTTGGAGGCTGAATCAAAAACCTTCCAGTAAGAGGGTCTTTCCAGCTGACCTTCTGGTAGTGTCACATCCTGAAAGAATATTGAAATCTGGCAGTATGGTCTGTGTGAGGTATGCAGTGATTCTGTTCCCCAGAAGCAGGCACAAAAACAGAATCCTGCAGATGTCTTGGGTAGCATTCCACAGAGAACACAAGAACGTGTGTGTAAAAATCCAGAGTTTAGTTGCATCTCTCTCTCTGTAACACTGAAATCATGCAAGATAAGCTTAGTGTCAGCCTCCTCAGGGGAACGGTGAAGAAACTCCACTGAACAGTGAGAGGCAGCATATGATGACAATTTTTGGGGGAGCAATTCTTTGCATGTTGGAGTATTTTTCCTGCAAGGTATGTGGTTAGTTCATCGGTCATGCGAGTATGAGACAGTAGCTTCTTTCTTGTGACACTGGAGATGTTTGTGGAGTCAATGTTTTTGTTTTTGTTGGACAGGTACAATATCATGAAGTCTCTTCTTTCTGGTAATATTTTTAATTGATTTCTCTGCATGTGTCAAACATGAGATGGACTTCGTCATAGGTCCAGTATTTTCTCCATAGTCTCATAATGAAGTGTTCAGCCAAATTTCAGCAGGTGTTCTCAGTTTCTGGCTTTCTAAGAACTTGTACCTGAGCCATACCATCTTGTATTTGTCAGGGCTGCCCAGAGGATTCAGGGAGCCTGGGGCAAAGCAATTTCAGGGGCCCGTTCCATAAAAAAAGTTGCAATACTATAGAATACTATATTCTCGTGGGGGCCCCTGCGGGGCCTGGGGCAAATTGCCCCACTTGTCCCCGCCCCCCCCCCGGCAGCCCTGGTATTTGTACATGTGCTCTAGATGCATAAGGAATGCTGACTGAACTGAGTGATCAATGAGACTAACAGGAATGATTGGCAAGATGCACGCACAGGTCATTCACTCTGGCACTTTAAATAGTCAGCCAGAGCTTATGGGTCTATTACAGCAGTGGTTCTCAAACTTGGGCTGCTGCTTGTTCAGGGAAAGCCCCTGGTGGGCTGGGCCAGTTTGTTTACCTGCCACGTCCACAGGTTTTGCCAATCGCAGCTCCCACTGGCCGCCATTTGCCACTCAACGCCAATGGGGGCTGCAGGAAGGGCGACCAGCACGTCCCTCGGCCCGTGCTGCTTCCTGCAGCCCCCATTAGCCTGGAGCGACGAACCGCGGCCAGTGGGAGCCGCGATCAGCTGAACTTGCGAATGCAGCAGGTAAACAAACCGTCCTGGCCGCCAGAGGCTTTCCCTGAACAAGCGGTGGCCCAAGTTTGAGAACCACTGTATTACAGGAGAAGGTGGGCGATGTTCTGTGGCCTGCAATGTGCAGGAGGTCAGACTAAACCATCATGATGGTCCCTTCTGACCTTAGAGTCTCTGAGTCTAATGCTGAGTTAAAGGCAGACTATGTTGGAATGTACTTTTCTCCTGAAATGGTGTGGTGGGGTAAGTCCTGTGTGTCTTGATCACTTAAGGTACATTTTCCATCTCTTTTGATTTTTAATTTTTTTTGGAATATATAGCTACATAATTGTTCTAGATTTGTCATATATGGTACCATTGTGGTTATGGGAGAAAGGGCTTTTGAATGATACCCAATGCAACCCATTTCTGATAACACTGTATTATAAAAAATTTCCACCAGAGGAGCTGGGATCAGGGATGGGGGTGAGGGGGGTGGGGGCAGTGAATCTCCGCTGCTATGCTGCAAAGGGTGACACCACTGAAATTATGATTCTGCAGAGTAATTTACCCATGGAATTTACTCATGATCCCAGATTACCTTCTGCTCTTGATAGCCTGATCACATGTATCTGGTATTAATTGAAATTCAATGCTGAACTGGTGTGTCTGTTTGTATTACAATCAAAGACCTAATGTGGTATGTCACACTGTGAAATTGTCTCAAAGTCTTGTTGAATTTACCCTGTCCCACCTAACTGGTGTCTCTTTCTATTTCTGAAATAGACAAATAAAAGTTTATAGTCATGGTAAGCATATTTAAATATCCACCGTTGTCAGAAAGTGTTAAAACTAGTTCTCATGCTATCTCAGCAAATCTAATTAAAAGAGTTATTTTGCAATGGGTGTCTCGATGTAGGTGCTAATTAATATCATCTTGACAATCAGAACTTTCCTGAGGCATGAAACCATCACACACTGGCTCCCTGATAGCCTCAGTCATTACACTATACCCATACCCCTGGTCTCAGACATGATTTACCATGTGGAGCAAACATAAGCAGGGAGGCTGGAGAAATTGCCTCAGCAAGAGTGTTCATGTGAAGGAACATTTTCTAAAATGAATTCCAACTTTCTAGCTGCCATAGCATAGCTATTAACACTATTCAAAGCAACTTGCTAGGCTGATTTAAGCAATCTGGGTTGCCATGGATTGTTCCTACTGGGCCTACGCAAGACATTCTTACTCTGTTTTTATCTCTGTTCTTACTGAAACAAACTTTCAGTAAAAAGTCCCGGTGAGTTTACTGGAATAAAATGATAGTTTTCTCATGGTCATTTTTATACCTAAGCTAGCCGTGATACTACCCAAATAATTGGTATGAAAAACATTTTGTGGGGGGAAAGTTGTTTAATATGTGATTATCACGCTGGCTGAGCTAAGAGCCTAACAGCATTAAATCAAATTATGCAATTTAACATCTCTACTGAGTGCACTCGTATTTCAAATGCATTTGGCTCGGTAAATACAAAACTTCTCAGCACCAATATGAAGTTCCACACATTTGTTCATAAGTGGTATATTGCCAAACTCGTCAACCCACCTTTCAACTGTGGTGCATTGTAGTGCAGGTTATGGATGATTTGGCATCCAGGAGGTCTGGTTTTGTGGGAGTTAGGCTAAAATTGTCACTGAGTAATTCCTGTATCAAGCCCATACGTTCTGGTGGAGCTATAGCATTATTTTAGAAGAATGTCCAATCTTGATTTAAAGACCTTAAGTGATGTAGGATCTAGCACATCACTAGGTACAGTTTCCAATGTTTAGTTACCCTCTATGTTAAAAATGTGCACTTTACTGCACTTCATGCCTTTGGGCTCTGTCAGCTATGCTACAGCAATGCAAAATATCTAGGTGTGCTTAAGAAACTCCAACTAATACAGAATACTGCAGTCAAACCTGTCTTCCACTATCTACACTGGCTTCCTGGTGAATATTGAAACAAGTTCAAGCACTTATTTTCATGGCATTCCATGGTCTGGGCCCTGGGCTTTAAGGCTCTATGATGGAGACTGTAATTTGACAGTTTTGCTTATCTGGCACAATGGAACTCTTGACAATAAGGATAAAGCTCATCTACATGGAAGACAGAACTTTCTCAGAGGCCAGCCCAACACTGTGGAATTAACTCCCTCAGGAACTAAAGACCATCACAAATATTACCACCTTCCACTCCAAGTGCAAAGCACACTTCTTTGGCCTTGCCTTCTCTAACTGGATGTGTATGTGCATATATATAATTCCAAAACAAAACATTCCCTGCACAGACATGACAGATATTAATTGCTTTGTTTAATACATTACTGGAAGGCACTCTGATACTACAATGATGAGATGGGTCTAAGAATTTCTATAAAATAGAAATTATTTCTAATCTAAGTTTATCTAGTCACCCTTAGCTATTAGATATAGCGGGGAAGGAAAAGGGAATGACATACCTGTTCCACAGCATTTCTGAAGATCTGCCCTTACAAGTAAGCTCAGTATTCCAAACAGAGGTCAAGATACAAGTAATCTTATAACATGGATAGCTCATGCTAGAAATGTCATGATGCATTAAGAGACTGGTAAACAGTCTCACAGTCAATGAAGAGATCCAGACTCTGCTTCTACCATATGCATACACATAAAGACAGGTACAGTACAAAGTCAAATAGTCAAAGTCACTGCTACAATGCATACGCACAGCATTTTTCATAAGGCAATGCCAAGAGCACAGTATACCAGGACCTACCATCGAGACCAGCATGAGCCCACCCTGGGAATTCAGTATGCCAGCAGCAACCCATATGAAAAAAACATGAGTTTATCAAAATACCTAATAAACCGAACACTTGGACAGTCACCTTTGTAATGATATGTTTGTCAACACAGTTCTTACTGAGGATGTCAGACTGGTAAAAGAGCTGGGATTGAGGTATCCTCAGCAAAGAATAAGCAGAGGTTACTTTGCCTATTGGCTATTATGTACAATAAACAGATTCAGGTCAAGAAAGTGCCATATGCTTTTAATATAAACTATTTAATCTAAAAAGCAAGCCACCTGGATCTCTAAGTAAGTGTGATCCAGGGAAATTCTAAATCATGCTCGACAATACTCCATCTTGATCCAAGCAGACCAAAATGGAACATTTCTTGTCAAGGGTTTTGGAGGAGTGCCTTTTAATTATATACTTGTATTTGGTTTCTTTCATTTTATACATGAATAAATAACTGCCGTCAAATGTTCATAATCAGTGGAGTGGCTTCAACAAAAGAAATGGATTCTTTGCTTTTCTACTTGTGAGAACCAGATGTCTGCATTATTGTCATTTCATCCATATTTTCCAGAGAAACGTGAAAGCACCATTATATTAGCTTTTCAAGCATGTTAGTGTACTCTCCCACTAACACTACTGTGTGCGTCTGTTGTGTATATTAGGGGCATGGATGGAATGAGGGTCTTGGGGTTTAGGGTCCATGGGCATAGGAGAGGTTGTTTACTCTTGTTTTGAGACACGGCTCATTTGAGTGCTGCCTCACATCCTAGAGCTTTTGCATTTTCTATTGATCATTATTTTTTTGTCCAAGACACTTTAACAAATACCTCTTAATTTCCCTTGGTTGTGCAGAAACCTGAGAGTTACTTCAATTCATTATCTTTCATCAGCTCCCTCTCTCCCCCAGGCCACCCCCACCAGCTCAACTGATACTGCATCTCTTCTCCCTACCAATTTACCAGTGCTTAGCTCCTTCAGACATTCCCTGTCCCATTGGAACTATATAGAGCTAATTATTTTAACCCCAGACCTGGAATAAACAATTTTGGGAACTACAACATACCTTATGAAACAGAACTGTGAACTAATACTATGTCTCCATTACATGCTGACCTAAGGGATCAGGAGGTACGGTAGGAAAAAAATGGCAAAGGCCTTTTTGACATCTCTTTCTTTCAGGTCTGCCAGCTGTGATGGATAAGACAAGACTGGTCATGCAGATCCTGAAATTCACATTCCACAAGTCCTACTGCCATTCTTTCTGCAGCCTTGGTATGTATTTGCACCTAGCAGCCTAGCACTCTGTGATAGGTGGAGATAATTGCTATCCAACACACATAGACGCTTCATTTACCATACTGTAATATCATTTTACATACATGATGTTTGATATGCAAAATGAGGAATAATGGACATATATTTTTATCTACCAGACATGAATTAACAAGTCAAACCAACATATTCCACCACCAAGAAAAGCTACATACATTACTAATGAATATGCAGTGTTTGTATTAACATTTTTATTAGTCTCAAGACATCATTTTCTTTTATATTTATAAACACAATCGACCCTGCATGAACTTATTACTTTTCAAGAGAATGAGTTGTGTTGCTTGTTGTAAAGGCATGTACGCCATTACTTAGCTGCCATGCTGATTGCTCTAACATGGTTCTTTGGGATAGTTCTTCTTTTCTATTGGTCTGGTACCATGTGGTATTCCACTGATAACCGAGGCATGTTTTAGGGTAACTTGTTTAACTAAAACCAGGAAATCATTAATACTGTAAACACAGTATAAATTCTGCTATAATCTAGACTGGACAAATTCTCATTCTTTAACTCTGGAATTCATTTCTGTCTGTCTGTGAGTTTGATGGTCAACAGGGAGTTTGGATGCTCTAGTGTCCTGCACAGGGTGTGTCAATTTAAATTTAAAATTTCTTGCTGAGGTATAACTCTTAATTGGCAAGTCTCCTGCTCCTCTTTTGGTCTGGCAGAGTGTATTTTGTTGTTGGTTCTTTTGGTTTTTTTTTCAGATAGACTGTATTTCTAGTACTGTAGAATGTTCTAAATTTCAAAATAAAAGAAAGTGTGAGAGTCAGGCAAAAAAAATTGGAGAAATATTTTCTTCAGGGTTGTGACAAGCAATTGTTATGTCCCTGCCATTTCTGCTGGGATACTCTAGAGCAAAATACTGGATGTCAGGGACAGCTGGAGAAAGAATCCTCCTGACACCATGTATAAAGGAGTCAGATGCTTGAAGAAAGAGAGGAAGGATATGTATGAACTGATGAAGAAAGACACATGGTCCTGTGAACCTCCAGCAGAAGCAAGAGCAGAAAGCAACATAGCAAAGTAGGGGGTTGATGCTTTGGTTTGTTAATTTTTCTCCTATGATCTTGGCTGACAAAACATCTGAATTCTCATCATGACGGAGGCTGGGGAGCAACAATGGGATGACTGATTCCTCATTTCCTTATCTTTGAACTTGGCTAAAATGGGCTGTCCTTTGCTTGATCAAAAAGCTTAAAGGTGAAGGGGAAGAGTGTCAGAATGGTTATTACTGTTGAAACCCTCAGCTGTTTGCTGTGGGCATACAGTATAACATTAGTTTATTAGCATCCACCAACACTTGACACCTAATCCATAGCAGGTTGAAAAGAGATGCATGTCATAGGCAATGTGGCTCTTTGCAGAGCATGGTGTATACATCGATGAGTTCTTTGATGGATGCCGAGTCCAATTCACGAGTGACAGTTGTGTCCACAGTAGGGCACTCTCATGCACTAGCAATGCTCTGAATCTGAGCACCAAATTCTTTCCTTCTCTGACACCAGTCATCGTAAAGTGGCAATCTGTACTCCTTTCCCAATGATCCACAGAGATGCCAAAGGATACTAAGTCATCTTTGCAAGCATCCCAAAATCTGTCCAGTGGTCTGCCTCTCTTTTTAGGCCCTTCGTTAGCTTCAGAGTACAGCACACTCTTAGGGATCTTGTAGCGGTGCATGGAGATCATGAACAAAAAGTGAAAAGTGCACTTTTTTCATTTGTTCCAAATATTTATTTTTGAATTTTTTCAAAGTTTTTAGAAAATTTTTGGAAAATATTTCGGTTCAATTTTTTAACTCTTGTTGGGGGGGCTTTTTTAAAAAATGAGCAAAAGTGGGATTTTCCCCACCAAAAAGGAAACAGTTTATTTTCAAACATTGAAAAAAAATACAAACAATTTTTAATGATTATTTCATCTAAATTTTTTGTTGGAAAATGCTAAATTTAGAAGACCTAAAAATGTTTTGTGCAGTACTTCACGTGGGACAACAGCATTTTTAACTATTATTTTTTATTTTATTTGGGTGCAAAATTGTCATCAGCCTGGCCTTAATCCCCAAACCCCTGACAGATGCATGTTGAGGCTACTGATGAGAGCCGCTCTGATCCACTGTCATTCATTATGATTAATGATGGATCAGGACTCTGTCGTGGAAGGGGTTTTACGGGTACTCTTAAGGTGTGTGTCTGCTTGCATCTGGAATGTTACTGCAGTAGGAGAGGAAGTGTTGGGATCAATGTTGAGAGTCTTGTTACTCAGATGATTAATCATTTCCCTCCAGCATGGATGCTGGGCATGAAGACTCATGAGATTTACCCTTTTCCTGACTATGATCTTCCAGCAGCATGCCCAGTGTGCTGGCAGAGGCTCATTAAGGTGTCACTCTGAGCCATATAAGGATTAGCACTAGTGGAGTGCTCAGTGCATACAGGAATGTTGTCCAGATCTTCTGAGGAACAAGCCTGGAGGCTGCTTGTCTACGGCTCAGGGGCTTGACATGATCTTATGGCATTCTCTGAAATTCCTCTCTCAATAGGTAAGAGTTAGCACATTTCAATATCTGCGTGCATAGCAGCTGTGAGTTAACCCTTTTGTTGACTTGCTTTTTTTTTCTAATTGTGAATAATAAGCACCCATACCTAGTAGGCTGTTGCTTGTTCTGTCGGAAACATTGTGATTCTGTGGGGACACCAATTAAGCATTTTTGACAGGCAGAGCAAATGTCCAAATCTGTCAGCTCACCTGATGTCATTAATGAGCACTGAAGAAAATTAATACTTGGTCATCCATCAGGGAATGCATTCAGACACACAAAATGCAACGTGCCTGGTTAGTGCATCAGCATACAACATGTGAGGAAAACACTGCTGCTGTAATAGAAAATGACCTAGGTCCTCAATGTGAACTGACTAGATCATACTAGGGCTATCACAGAGGCTCCAGTAGTTTTATGGCAGACTGAAAACAAGTGACAATCCTGCATGAATTTAGAACTCATGATGGCTGCTGTCTGAGTTTGGGCACTTGTCCAGTGCCATGTTTATCCTCCATAAACTTGTGTGTGTCAAGGTTCCTTCCCCACTCTGAACTTTAGAGTACAGATGTGGGCACCTGCATGAGAACCTCTAAGCTTAATTACCAGCTTACATCTGGTTTTGCTGCCACCACCCCAAATCATTTAAGAGTTATTTGGGAAACTCTGTCTACCTCCCCCCAGAATTTCTCCCTCCACCAATTCCCTGGTGAACACTGATCCAAACCCTTGGATCTTAAAACAAGGAAAAATCAATCAGATTCTTAAAAAGGCTTTTAATTAAAGAAAGAAAGGTAAAAATCATCTCTGTAAAGTTATTTTCCATCCTGATTTTACAGGGTAATCAGATTCAAAGAGCCCAGAGGAACCCTTTAGCCTTAGGTTCACAGTTACAGCAAACAGAGGTAAATCCTCTCAGCAAAAAGGAACATGTACAAGTTGAGAAAACAAAGATAAAACTAACACGCCTTGCCTGGCTGTTACTTACAAGTTGGAAATATGAGAGACTTGTTCAGAAAGATTTGGAGAGCATGGATTGATGTCCGGTCTGTCTTAGTCCCAAGAGCCAGGGGTGGCTTTAGTCATTTCGCAGCCCCTAGCACGGCGGCACGCCATAGGGGGTGCTCTGCCGGTCGCCAGTCCCGTGGCTCCGGTGGACATCCCGCAGACGTGCCTGCGGATTGCTCCACTGAAGCCGCGGGACCAGCGGACCCTCCACAGGCACGCCTGCGGGAGGTCCACCGGAGCCGCCTGCCGCCCTCCCAGCGACCGGCAGAGTGCCCCCCGCGGCATGCCGTCCCAAGCACGCGCTTGGCGTGCTGGGGCCTGGAGCCACCCCTGCCAAGAGCGAACAACCCCCAAAACAAAGAGCACACAAACAAAAGCCTTCCCCGCACCAAGATTTGAAAATATCTTGTCCCCTTATTGGTCCTTTGGGTCAGGTGTCAGCCAGGTTACCTGAGCTTCTTAACCCTTTACAGGTAAAAAGGATTTTGGTGTCTCTGACCAGGAGGGATTTTATTGTATTGTACACAGGAGGGCTGTTACCCTTCCACAGTGTGCATGATCTAATCAAAATTACTGTCACTTCCCAGTGACAGGTACTAGCTTCCAATGCCATCCAAACCAGTATCTTCATGACTCTTCAGGTCAGTTGCTGTCAATGGCCCTGTAGCTGCAATGAGAATGTTTATTGCACTCATTACACAAATTTCATAGCATATCGTCCAACAGGTAACATTTTTACTATAAGTACACAAGAACTCTTATACTGGATGCTTAATAAAAAAAATTCCGCACATATCATTTCTAAGATTTGTCAAGAAAAATACATTCGTCCAAGATGTGTCATGATGTGCAGAATGACAGCAAGCTGCTAAACCTGCCATTTGAAAACGAATCTGTGGCAACATCTCAGTAAGGAAATATGCAGAGGGATACAACAAATGCTGTTCAAATTTGAAAGATGTGGCGTTGCGGTACAGTTACATATCAGCACACACAACACATGCAGGGGCTCATTTACATGACATCATAGGCTTGCTTCTATTATCAGACCCTTGCCCACATTGTTGGCATTGTAGTTGGCCTCAAGACGCCTGTTTGACTTTTAACACATGATCATCAATGACATTACTCCACCCAATGATGGTTCTTGAGAAGCTAAGGGCAAATGTCTGTTTCGTTGATTTGCTCATACCTGGATCATAGTAGTCTCCATCAACTCCCAAAGACTACTGGAGGACACACAAATCTGTCCGAGGTGATTTGTGCTGCACTCTTTGCCAGCTAGGATAAATCTGCATCGTTTTATCCTCTTGTGGCAATGAAATATGGGTTCTACAGAATCTGGGATCCTGAAGTGATTATGGCAGGTCTAGAATTCACTTCTTGAATTTCTGTGCAGTGCTTGTGAAACAAAGCAAGACAGAAGGGATAATAGCTCAGAGGAAAAACAGTCCATTACTAACAGATACGTTGACATTGTACATTGACTTAGCAGAAGTAAAAGTTTATACTTGATTTTGTATGTTTCCATCGCAACAATCCTCATCTACTAGTTCTTAATCTGTGATAGAGGGTAGCAGCTCCTTAATACAGGTCAGGTGCAGGTCACACTGTTTTTACTTGCCCTGGTTTGACTCTCTTAACCTTTCCCATCACACACTTTTCATGTCACACCATTTGTGTTTCAAGGTTTAATATCATATTCATCAACCCCCAGAGATATGATTTGAGAAATGAGATTGTGCCAGATGGTTTTCTTTTTATAGAAGGAAGAGTTTCAGGCTTTTTGTCATTCCATTGTTCATTGAATCCTATTTCTAAATGTATTAACAATGTGATTTTTCTCTATTATAATGCATTTCTTCCTTTTTAGTCTAGCTTCATAAGTTGCCTGACCATCATTTTGTTTCTTATTAGCACTGCTCTTAAGCACTCAAAGGTTACTTGTCCCTATATTGTGTAAATCCATTTCTCTTTGCACCTGGGTGCTCCCTAACTTCATTTGGACTGTTCTGATTATTTGGATTGGACCTGGTTTGTTGCTTGCTGCTCAGCAATGTTGTGTATCTCTAGTCAGTGACAGCAGGTCACGACTTGTGCCAATTTCAAGTTTAAACACCTACCCCTCAGACCCAGGTGATCTAAGATGGAAGGGCTCATTGGGGTAGTCATCTCCTGCCTAATTCACAAACTGCTGCCTACAGCATGTGCTGGTCAGCAAGAGATACTGCTTGTAGTAAAAATGCAAAGTGCACCCAAGATTGTATACTTGTGGAACAGTGATGGACAGTCATGCTTTGAGAAACAATCAGCAGTAGAATTTGAACCACAACCAAACTTAGATAGAAAGAACAATTATATTCAAAGAGAAGGGGAAATGCACATATTTACATGAAAAGTAGAGTTCCATTATGCCATCAAATGAGCTTTAATATAAGCCTTGCATATTTCAGTCACTTAGTATGTTTGGGTATTGACATAATTAGCCATAACAATTGGCTGTACTGTGAAAATTATAAGCAGCATAGTAATGTTTTTGTAGGTCTTAACATACAAGATATAGGGTCAGAAGTTACCACTTGCTGCTATATAGGAATGGTATTTGCCATTAGATTCAATACAATAATGGCAGATGGTGCTGATGCATGCATGCAGGGACAAGGACTGTGTGCTTGAGAAGGGATGACATCTAAGTAGCTCAGTCATGGTATGAACCAAAGCACAGTTTTTGCAAGCACTGATGTGTCAAGCCCCTGACCAGGAGTTCTTAGGTGTACTAATTCTATGCATGCACATGGCTGCTCCCTGACTGACCTTACACACTCTGTAGAATAGAGAGAATACATTGACCTTGGATTTGAGTATTGAACATGAGTGATCAGAAATGCCTACAGAGGCTTCAGCTGCGGGGATCAGTGTGCCATTAAGGATCTTTGTATCCTTTGGAGACATCAGTTAGAAAGCCATGCACATTACACACATACTCTGCTATGCTGCCAAAGAAATCCTTGCTGCTCTGTCTGTTCTTGCCACTGGCTCATTCCAGAGAGTCAGTGGAGACATCTCATTAGTGTCTCAATCTTTACTATCTCAAAATTTATTTGACTTTATAAAGGCCCTACTTGTTTTTGCTGGGAATTATATTCACTTCCTTAAGACTATGGAAACAGCTAGGTAGTGCCAAATAGGGTTTGTTTTTTTTTAACCTGTTAGAACACATGCACCCACATTCCTATCTCCAAGGCCCCATCTTGGAGAGAGGAAACATATAGGAACAGAAAATACTCCGAAAGTTTTGATATGCAGATGCATGGGATGCAAGTGAAGTATATTGGCTTAACTTATATCTTGACTCCAAATCCAGTGTGCAGGTTGGGGTTGTTTTAGCATTCACTGGTTGCTCTTGCAGCAGCTAATCAGGTTTTATGACTGACCTTACTTTTTAAAGAAAAAGCTGATTTGCTGGGTCAAAGAAAACCCCATCTTAAAAGGAGGAAGCCTTGGAAGGTAGGATACTGGATTTTTGTGTCTCACTATGGGTTTGTGTTGCCTTTCCCATCAAGCAGCCTGGAAATATTACTCCATCAGTGATGGGAGTGCTTTGATCTAAATATAAAACTGTGCTAAGATAACGGAAAGCGGTTCTCTGCATAGTCAACCCACTTATAACTTTTTTTTTTCTGACAAATGACTGGAAGGTGGCAACCTGAGCACTTTCGCCCATTCCCACAGCTTTGAAAATGACGGTAGTTATTGTGTGCAGCCTCCTAACAACTTTCCATTCTGCCTTAGTTGCCCTCCTGTCTGCAGGAGTGCTGGTGTCAGGTGTCCTCCCTTGTTCCCCTTAGGTCATGAAAACTATGCATGTTGCTGTTGTGCAGCTTATGTGGGGGCAGTAGATTCCCCACTACGTTTGTATGTTTTTGGACTAGAATGTGTACATGAATATTATCCCAATTCAGTTTTCTTCTTCCATTAATCAAGGAGGGTAAATCTCCAATATGGCTCTTCCTTCTCTAATTTTAAAGGAAAAGTCTTAATACAGAAAACATCATCTTCTCTCCTATGATTTGAAGTGGATGAGAATTTTTGGCCAATCCAATTTCATTTAAGTCTCTCTTACTCTTCACTGTGAAGTTCCTATACTGTTGGTCTGCAGGAACTGAAAGATGCTTTTGAAAAAATCCAGTCTCTAAAATAAATTGCATCACATTACTCTGCATGCAGTACCACCACTTTCCATGTAAAGAACAGATGTATAGCACTCTTCAGTTTCAAATATTTCTCTCTTCTCTATTCATCTAGACCCTTTTTTTTGGTCAGGAAGTTGTCCACAGACTGTAACTTCATCTGTTTAAGTGATGATGGGAGATCTTTTACACCGTACAGGGACTCAAGAGAATTTCATTTTCAGCTCTGCCATAGACTTCCTGTATTACTTAGGGCAATTCACTTAATCTAGCCGAGTCTAGTGACTAGAATAAAACCACCAAAAACTATTTTAAGGTGTGATATTACAAGGTTTGAACCTAGAACCCCAGAAATTAAAGGCTACTACGTGTTTCTCAAGCAGTGGTTTGTGAACACAGGGGGTTGGGAAGATGTCACAAACAAAACTGGGCGGGGGGAGGGGGGAGATGACAAGGGATTGAATTGCAATCTAAAGCAAAGAAAATCTCATTCCCCCACCTGTACCCTTTCAAAGTCAAGTATTATCTGTCTACCTCTCAAAGCACACACACAAGTTTATATAGGCTTATTGTTATCATTGACACATTTTTACTCATACTTTTTTAGTAAATGTCAGGGAGTTGTTAAAGAAGGGTCACCAACCTAAAAGTCTAAGAAATCTGTTCTAGGGCATTAACTTAATAGGCTGTAGAACACCCTCTTCCACCCTCTCCCCGAAATAAAAACAGTATTTGCTGTATGGACAACTTGTAGTTATTTATGCAGCTATGACCCAAATACTTAGAATTAAATGAGACAGGATTTAAAAATAATAATCATGAAAGATAACATCAAAAACATAAGAAGAAACTAAACAGTCATTTTCTATTAAAAAAAAATCACCTTCATAATTCAGGACCCAATAAGAAGCATTATCTTTAGACATTGCCAACAATATGTGTTTGGTCCAGAGGGAAGTTTGAATTTGAAACACATTCCTTCTAATTCACTCTGGAAAATTAGTGAAATCTCTTGCCTGGGAATAATAATTGTGATGTTGAAAGACCTGTACATCTTGAATGTAGTGATTATAGATTTAGAAATCTGTGTACAAAAAGCTGTGTTATATGGAGATTAAAAGGCATCTCTCTCCCAGGAACCATTAATATATGACAAAAATACTGTTCATTAAAAAGGTTATGTTTAACTGGCAGTGATGTCACAGAACTGAGTAAATGGTGGTACTTCATTAAAGGTCCCAAAGCCCCAAACCACAGTACTCATTAAGCCTGAGTCATAGATTAATGAAGAGACATTTTATATTTTCTGTCTGGGCCATAAATAGTCATGTAACATTCAAGGCAGTAGTAGGCAAGGAGGCAGAGGGTGTTACTTGGCAACAGCAAGTACATTTTACAGAGTTGTTTTTTTTTAAAAGGAATCATCAAAGTGAAAAAAGCACACTACAATCAAACAGAAGAAATGCAGGAGGTAGCTAACAACGAAGTTTCCTCTCAAGAATTTCCATATATACTTGACTAACAAAAACACCTGAACATAAAAGTGCAGCAGAACATATTATTGTTGTACGTACCAGACTCACTAGTATGTAGAATAGTTAACAGCAAATTGGAGCTTATACCAACAAACCTTTCCACATATAGAGAGAGGCCACACAAGTCCAGAGTTTTCTATGAGCCACATCACACCCAGGATATTTCAAATAATAAGCCACTACACATCTTTTAAACTGTAAAATATAGCAGAATGTTTTCCTACCATTTATAAATGGCCAAACCTCCAAGGGTTAGGATAAGAATGCTTATTTACATCTTATCCAAATGTCACCTGGCATTTGGGACAAAGTACATTTGTACAAAGAAAAGGACAGTTACTTTGTCTGAAGAACTCACAAACAGGCTGCAGACCGCTGTACTGCTATATTTCCAGTGGCTTCTCTGGACCTGGGGCCTCATCTGGCAGTTGACTCCAGCAGCCACTTACACTCAGTTGTAGCAGGTATATTTTTAGCTACGTAAGAAAACTGGGGCTGTCATGGATGATGCAGTGAATGAACACTGCGATCTATGGTGCCAAATTTTAATCCGCTCCAGTTTCATGGGTTATAGATGTGGTAATGATTAACATTTTTTACCGCAATTCTCTCAGCTTTAGTGAATATTTAAACAAAAATATGAATTTTGATTCAGCTATCAGAGTGATCTATGTTAACGTCTCAAAATATTTCAGTGCTTGAGCTTTGTTAATAAGAAATCCATTTCCTAAAGCAAATTTTAAAAAGTACATTTGATTGGTAATTTAATAAATTACAACATCTGCAGCATTTGTAATCTACAAACTGATGTTATGCTATAATTTCCCATCACAGTTTAGAGGATTTCTGTAACTGACCAACTGTAAGAATTTCAAACTCTATATTTAATTATAAAATTTTCAGTTCACACAGTGTTGGTAAATTATGTTGTGTTGTTTCTCATTCCAGAATAGACAATTTATAAACTCAGCATTATGAATCGTATATTTGAATGTAATTTGAACAATCAGCTGAGCGAGAATTATTTCACAAAATTCCATATTAAAAACTTTTATGAACAAAAACATCTCTTATTGTGACATTATCTGAGTTTAGAATTTGGACAAGTATTTTAGGCTAGTTAGATAAATAAAAGGAAATTGGACTCTCAAATTCTGAACGCAAGAATTTTTAGACACAATTCAAGTTAAATTACAAATATTGGATACATTTCAGGAACCAATTAAAACAATTTTTTTAGAATAGTTTCAAGCTCTAAATCAATAAAATACTTCATTAGCAAAGTGATTTGACATTGAATGCAATTATACTGGCATTTCAGGCAAAGTTACATATATTAGTTATATCTCAGGGATATTAATCCAGTTCAAGATATTATTGTATTATCAGACAATTAAAAATGGACCTTCTTATCCAAACTGAAAGGGCTTTCTGAAATCTTCTTGAGTAAAGTTCAGTTGTGAAATCATGACCTTCTCAATGTTGTCACTGGAGTTATGCAGCCACGGGCTCTTGAATATTAAATGAGGGTTCCACAGAGCAGAACAGGGAATTGAGCCTCAGGCTTCATTAACTTTTCTACAATTTTCCTGTGGTTACTGGGAGGGGCAGAGGGAGGAAAATGGGGGTTAGGACCCCTAGAAGGCCCCTCCCAGCAGGAGGGGTAGATCTACACAGAGAAAGGACAATCTGCTCTGGAACTGCAGGGAAATAATTCTCCCCTTGTACTTGCTCAGATATGCATATCTAGTCAGCCTGTTCTTTTCTAATAATGCGGTGCATTTGCTATGATTCAAAGTGTATTGTAATTTTGGTCATCTGAATTTTGTATGGATAAAAAGGTCACATTAAGAGTTCAATAGATAAACATTAGGAAAGAATGAACCATTGAGATTCAATATCTCCTCTTATGGGAAGCTGTAAGAAAGATCCAGTAAAGGGATTGATGTAGTAAGAATCCCTCATAACACATACATTAAGCTTGAAGTACAGAAAAGAGCTCGTAGATTGTGGAAAATATCTCTCTATTACTCCATAGACACCTTACATCTAATACAGCCAACTTCTGAAGTTAAAAAGGTAAAGATTCAGATGGGCACGTGAGTCACAAAGTTCATATTTAAAGTAGTCCTTTACTAATATTTATGGGACACTAAAAACCTTCATGGAGTTAAACTTTCAATACTTCTCTCCCAAGATCAGAATTCTGGAGGAATCTCTACAATTTCGCATTAAAAGGCCCCATACTGGATCCCTTCGATAAGACTAAATTCTGTAATCTACCCAGCTCAGCATCAGGCTGCAATGATATTTCAGTAAGAGGAATATCAGATAAAATGCTCCTAAATGGATTGACATCAGAAAGGGACATAGGTGTGAATTCAATAGAAGCAGTGAAAATTATAATGGCAGGAATATTAGACATGCTGGATAAATGCAGCCAGGAATAGCAGTTCACAGCACATTCATAGGAAATTACTGAACAGACTATGCTGGACAAGTCACAGAATTATCACTGTTAGTGCTGTGATGATACCCAGCTTGCCTTAACAAACAATACAGAAAGATGCAAATGTTTTGCCTCTAACAGCACAACAAATGACACTCTTAAGTCCTCGCAGAAGAATCTCCTAAAGGAACAGTTGGAGCTGGTGATGCAAACGGCAGCTTATAAAGAGGGTCAAGATATAGAAAACAAGGTCATG
The DNA here is from genome assembly GCF_020497125.1 of Mauremys mutica. Taxonomy (NCBI): domain Eukaryota; kingdom Metazoa; phylum Chordata; order Testudines; family Geoemydidae; genus Mauremys; species Mauremys mutica. The sequence goes on along the minus strand of NC_059074.1, from coordinate 143,619,957 downwards.
GAAAGCAATTTGAAAAATGAAACCCAATTTTATGGTTTCTGAATTTATATTATTTATAAATTACTACAGCACCTTTACAATGGCATCTGGGACAATGTCAAAATACTAGAAAAATAATTCACACTGAACTGGGTCCAACAGACAAAGAGAAAAGACAAAACAGGAGAAGCAATGGAGAACCCAGACTAAGTAATGGAGAGTGAGGTGAGACTTAAAACTTCCTTGTGCCTGTGACAGATAAGGAAACATACAACACATTAATGGTCCCCCACACCATAACCTTAAAACCCTAACTGAAGCCTCATACTCTCCCACCAACAAATAAAATACTGCACACTCAACCTGTGCATGTGACAATGTTGAAAATTTGCTGACATTGCTGACATGGTAAGTACAATTGTGTTGTATTATGAGGAAGATTAATGTGTTGTGTTTCCCTTATTTGCTGGCAGAAGAAGGAAGTTGCATGTGAAGATGCAGAGTGTCTCTGTCAGCAGAAATGTGCTGTAGGGGTATAAGGGCAGGGTTAAAAGGACTCCCATAACTTGACATTCCTTCTTTTTAAGGGCATGTATTGAAAGGTGAGGGGTGATATCAAACAAGGAAACTTACTCTCTTTTAAACTAAACTCATTTAAAGGATGAATTTATGATTCGTTTCCCCATAGTTGGAATGGGAATGATCCACATCCTCCTGTCTTATCCCAAATTCTACAGAGCAGGGGATGATGATGCCACAGAGGAATCATTCTTGGTAGTGGTCTTCCTGGTGTGTCCTCATTGTCTCTGCTCAGACAGAGTCCAGCATTTCTGACTCTGACTTTATTTTTGTTTGCTTCACTGACAAGATAGATTCACTTTGGTCTGGATTGGCTGATGCCATGATGACAATCAGGTCTGGGTGGGTTGTTTGTTTTTGTGGGTAAGAGGGGAGAGAGAGGACAACTTTCCAGCATTTTGGTCAGATTCCAGGAGTACTTCTCAAACTTAGAGCTACAACTTGCTAATTGAATCTATACCCTTCAAAGCTAGTAGGGATAAATTGATTCTCTTATTAGTGAAGATTGTTGGGGCCTCCCTCCAGGGGGCAATAGTTCAAGCCTCTCTAATGCAAATGATTATTAGGTTCTTGGACAAAGCAGCCAGCTCCTAGTGTCAGTCTAATTATTGCCAGTCTGTACCAGTCTTTTTTGTGAAAAGTTGTTTAGAAGTTTACTACTAAGCAACTTTGGCATTTTCTAGACTTAGCTTTGTTAGATCACTTTCAGCCCAGTTTTTGGTCTGGGTATGTGATGAAAACTGCATCAATATTACAAACAGATTATCACTTAATGACAAGTGATAGATCAGGGGTAAAATTTTGGCCCCACTGAAGTCATCCTTTGACACCATCGTCCATAGTCTGTAGTGTTGATAGCTCTAAGCCTTGTGAAGGATAGATCTGTGACAGGTTGGGTCACAGAAACTCCCTTAAGACTATCACTAAATGTGCTGGTATACCACTAAGAACAAAACCCCCTGCCAGAGAAGTCTTCCCTCCACTCCCATCTTGCTCAGCTAGACACTCCAGTCGGCTGCAGCACAGACCAAGAGGTTGGGCCACAGTTCACAGAAACTAAGATTCACTTAGCCTAGGGGCTTCTCAGTTAACAGGGACTTTCCCAGCACCCGTATTCAGTCTTTCTGGCAGCCTAAATCCTAAATGAATCAGTTTTACTCGGTATAAAGCTTATACACGGTAAACACATAAATTGTCCGCCCTCTACAACACAATACCTCGGGAAGCAAATAGAGAGAGATGCACAGCTATTAGTCACTTACTCTGGATTCAGTTAATAAGCAAAACTGATTTTATTAAGTATAAAAAGTAGGATTTAAGTGGTTCCAAGTAATAACAGACAGAACAAAGTAAATTACCACACAAAATAAAACAAAACACGCAAGTCTAAGCCTAATACAGTAGGAAACTGAATACAGGTAAATCTCACCCTCAGAGATGTTCCAGTAAGCTTCTTTCACAACTAGACTCCTTCCTAGTTGGGCCCAATCCTTTTCAGACCAGTGTTGTAGTTCATGGTGTGGGTCCAGCAATCACTCACACCCCCACAGTTACAGTCCTTTGTTCCAGTTTCTTTCATGGGTGGAGCGGCCATCTCTTGAGCCAGCTGAAGACAAAATGGAGAAGCTTCCAGGGCCTTTTATATTCCCTCTCTTGTGGGCAGAAACCCCTTTGCTCTTCTGTGCAAAATCACATCAACAAGATGGAGCTTGTAGCCACCTGAGCAAGTCACATGTCCATGAATGATTCAGCTTTATGCAGGCTGACGCCATTGTTTACATGTTAGTTTGAAAGTTCCCAGGAAAGCTCATGTGGATTGTTGTCTCCCAAAGTCCATTGTTAGTTAAGTACAGCAGTCCCAATTACTTGACTAGCCCCTTCACAATATATTGTCCAAACCTCCCTTATGTGTTTCCTACAGCAAACACTTTGAATACAATCATAGAGCCAACACTCATAACTTCGGATATAAAAATGATGCATGCATACAAATAGGATGAATATATTCAGTAGATCATAGCCTTTTCAAAGATATGGTTGCATGCCATATCTAGCACAAAGCATATTTCAGTTAGGTTATATTTACACTTACAAGCATATTTCCATAAACCTATAGATTGCAACGTCACAAGATCTAATCAGACAAAAGAGAAGGAAGTATGGTCAATTGTTCATCTTCCCCAGTGGTGTCCTATGGAAACCTGCAGAGCTCTATTTTCTCTCCTGTTATTCTGAATGTGAGGCTGATTGGGATGATAGTGAAGTGGATTATGCTGCTATGACAGCAGTATGCTGATGAAAGTCAATGCTGTCACTGAATGTAGATAATATAGTCTCTTGGCTTACTGAGCTTCTAGCCAAAACTGAGATTTGGATGACACCTAGTTGGCTGCTTTTGCATGTCCAAATAATCCCCTGCATCCGCTAGGGGCAAAACTAACAAACCATGTATGCAAGAGAAAGATGCAATCTGCTGGTTTAAAGAGTGAAATATGTTTCTTTACCTTTTGCAAGTCAGAAAGCACATCTTGGCTCTGTCAAAGTATCATAAATGTGAAGCATGGCAGTAGTGGGATATATGTTCTGCTTGGGAAATAATCTTATAGTTCAACATGTTCTTAACCTTTGGAAAACAATATTGTCTATAATTGAGTGTGGCTGCAAACCAGAGGCAAATGATCTCTACTACTTTCCACTTACAGTGTGTTCGGAGCTACTAGAAATATATAGATTTTCTGGCAAAACCTTGTGTAAACTAAGTTCACAACACCCAGAAAGCTCTTGCTTAGAAGGGGTGCACCTCCTATTATTGTAGTAATGAATGTTTGATTCTAGTGCCATAAAAGGTAGATGCAGGTGAACTATGACTATAAAGCAAGAAGATTTTTCTTTCTTTCTTAGAATCTTCCCTAGCTCCTTCGATCCAGCATAGAACAGAGCATATAACTTAGTAAAGGGAGTAGGCTATATTATCCAAAGAAACAGGGCCAAATAGGAATAAGGATGATTGCTAACGGTGACTCATTACAGGTATCTGGGGCCCCATTTACCTCTTTTCCTCTTGACTTTGCAATGAAAACCATTTAGATATAACTCTAATGGTGAGAGTGATTAATCACTGAAACAATTTACCAAGAGCCATGGTGCATTCTCCATCATAGGCAAATTTTAAATCCAGATTGGATATTTTTTCTAAAAGATCTGCTCTAGCACAAATAGGCACTGTTTTGGGGGAGTTCCCATGGGCTGGGAACTGGCCTGGGCTATATGGGAAGTCAGACTACATGATTACAATGTCCCTTCTGAACTCTGCCAGGCTTTGAGAAAGCTAACTCAAACAGCTGATGCTAAGTACCTTTTCTAGGGAGAGTTGGCTGAGAATGTAGTAGAAATTGTCTGTTTCTTTGGAGGCAAGTGTAACCTGTTGTAATAATTGGGGCCTGATAGGCCTACCCCAAGTGTGGGATCAACTGTGGGAAAATGGAGGAGGAGTGTGGGAAAGGGCAGTGCTTAATTTGTATCAGGGCTTGCCAGGGCTGAGCCCTAGAACCTCTAGGCTTGGCAGTTCATAGCTCCGGCACCTCTAGGCTTGGCAGACTGTAACTCTGGGACCTCTGCACTTGCAGTGTGAAAGTAAAAAAAACAAACAAACTTGAGCTCCGGCACCTCTTTCATTACAAACTAAGCACTGGGACAAGGGGTAGATCAAATTAGTTAGCTGGCTGTGAGATGGATGAAATGAAAGGGGCAAGCCTTGCCATCATGGATGCTGTGCCCACCATCTCATGGGATCCTGGGATCCACTGTGATATTGTTGGATCTTCATCATCCTGATGTTTGAGATGGCCTGAGCAGACCAGGCCAGAGAGAGAGACCCAGATGACATCACCACCTCCAAACTTAGCTCTGGGTAAATCATGACCACAACCTGGGATCTGAGACTGGTTCCTGCTGCGAGCCCTTCCTGGTGTATCCTTTTCCTCCCCCCCCCACCTTAGTTCTTCTCTTTCCTTTTTTCTTCTGTCTAGTCTGTACCAGGGATAGAAGCTGCATTTTCCATCTTTGCTCTTCTTTTCTGCCTGTGTGTGTGTGTGTGTGTGCGTCTCACCTTATCTTCTAGGAAACAGGATATGCCTATAACAATAACAGCCGCAACAGCTCCAACCCATTCCAACTAACTTTTTCTATTCTCCCTCCTCCCCCCCTCAAAAAAAAAAAAAAGACTGTAGTCACCATCTTTAATACCACTAAAGACAGTCAGACATGGGGTGGACAGGAGCCTATAAAAATCTCTACAAATAAAGGGAAGGGAATAAGGGATACTATTAAAATTAAATCCATGCTTATTTATATTTCAAATGGTTTAAGTGTTTTTCCTTCTTTCTCTAAATGTTTAATAAGAGGTTTAAAGGATTTTTTTAATGTGTTTGCCATAGTACTAAACAGACTGAAGTCTCTGTGCCCAAAATCCTGAACAATGTTTAACTGTTTAGAGTTGTACAATGACAGAGTCATGTTAATACCTTTGAGACGCTGGGTTCATTTTATTCCATTGAAATTAATACAACAGACCCAAGAGGAAGCAGTACTACCACAACATGTCTAAGGAGTTTCATCATGATATATACTTTACAATGTGCCCCATACATGTGGTAGGAGTCTGCTTGCTTTACAGGATTTGGGGAGTAGTACAATATTACTTTAATAATTGCTTGAAAAACCTCCAAATACCACCTGTCCACAATGCAAAATAGCATTTTTCCTCCACTGTTTTTCTTCCTCCTCCCTTAAGCCTTTATTCATTTCTCCATTATCCTATTCTCCTTCTACTTGTCCATTCCCTCTACTTCTATCCCTTCCTTCTCTATTATTTCTCTCCTATAGGGTAGGAGTGTTGTACATGTTGCTCCCACTTCTCTGGACTGACACTATTTTCTGACTTTCTTCCTCTTGAAGCACATGGGATGGGGGAAACAGAGCTCTGAACAGAGAAGTGATCCCTTCAAGCATGGAACATCAGTGCTCCTCTCTGGGCATGTCATTTGTGTGCAGAGATGTATGTGATGTAGAGAGCAAATCAGAAGGAATTATATTAACTCAGCAGTATTGAGATATTCACACTATGGGATAAGCCTGGGCATGAACAATATCACACTATTAGGTATGTTCAGGAAGAAATGGGACCCTACATTCAGAGGTATTATTTTTACTTTTTGTCCAGTTCAGATGAGTGGGGATCTGTGGTACGAATCACCTCTCAGGTAGACTGAGAAAGGGCTGAAGGAAACAAAAATAAATAAAAAAAAATATTTTTGTAAAATGACCAAAGAATGTTTTTTCTGGGTTCTATAAGGTAGCTGTAGGGCATGTAAGATTAAATATAAAAATATTTAAAGACAGAGTTTGCTATAATATCTCCAGATCAAAACAGATCTGAGTTAAACTCGGAGATAAAAATTGGAATGAATATCTTAAATTTATGAAGTTTCCCTATTTATGAATTTTAAATGTATCTAGTCACAGGACAGCAGGTATCTTTCCTTCCCCCCCAGTAATAATATATGAATAGTGTTCATTCTTAATGAAACATTGTATAATATTATGTAGAGTATACTTCCTCATTAGAGCCATTTCCTTCTCTTGCTGCAACCCATATAAACCTGAAACTCCATTTGCATTACATTGTGACTTTTTCTATTTTCTCTCATATACTCATCTCCAGTATTATTATTCTCACTATGAACATACTACAACAGATTAAAAGCCAAAGGAGAATAATCAGTGAGTTAAATTATTGTTCTTATTATCTATTAACAGAAACCATCGGAAGAAGCTGATTTGGATAGAATAAGAACAGCTGGAAATAAAAGAACAGATGGATGAGGACATGGGTGGAAAGACCATTTTTAGTGATTGTGGCTTGGAGGTCTAGTGGGACAGTAGTTATATTTGTTGAGAAAGTTCTAACTTTATATTGAGCAAGATAGAGCAGGAGCATTTCACAAGCTCCCTCCCATCTCGTTGACTTTATTTACTGCAGTTGCTATATCTAAGCACAGCTGTCATGAATCATCTAGAAGAAGCAGAAGGGTGATAATAATTTTGGCAAAGTTTTAAATTTAGCTTTCTCAGTACAGTATGCATATTATCTTGAATAAGATAATTATGGTATATTGACTATGTGGTCATTATGGAGTACCATGAAAATAAGGATGAGGGGTTTGAGGTTGTTGAGGAAACCTAGAGAAAGCTGGTATGGCTGAGATCCACAAAAGGACTTAGGCACCTAAGTTGCCAATTTAGGTGCTACCATGACTCATGAAACCCCTTTCCCCTCAACTGCTGCCAAGCCATGTAGGCACCTAAACTCACTCAGCACTTAAATTTCTGCTGTAAGAGTTCCCTAAGGGCCTATGTTTCTCCCTGCCATTCAGACTCCTATCTCATGCCTAAACCCCAGAACAATCTTTATTCCAGGGGAAGACTGGTGGAGGAATGCCTGTTTCACCATCGGGGCCTAATCCACTAGGGTGACCCTGCTTCAGTTCCCCCTGTGCCTCATGAGGAGAAGGGGTTTGAACAGGCCTTCCCCTCCTCTCTGGTGAGCACCTAACCACAGGATTATGGAATATGCTGATGTGGGTTTTTCAGACAGAAAAAAGTAAACATGACCATGTAGTCCAAAGGCCAGGGCACTCAGTTGAGAGGTAGGTGACTTCTATTCAAATCCCTCCTCTGCATCAGGCAAAGAAGGGAATTGAACTTGGGTCTCCCACAGCCTGGACGAGCTTCCTAACCACCTCTTCCTTTGGCCATTTCTGTGTGGAATTAGGCAGGTGCCTAAATTATTCTTGCCAGAAACAGATTAGGCGCCTAAGACACCTGACATCAGGAGAGCAGTTATGAGCTGTGGATCACAGGCAGAGATAGGTACCTAAACCCCACCTCTCAGGTACTTAGGAACCCTCCCCCACACTTTCTTGTAGGCATCTGGTGTTAGTTAGCATAGGCCACTCCCTGCCTAGCATGCTTGATTTTGTGGATCCCATTCTTAGGTGCCTAGTTTTCCCCATTCATTGTGGAGGAAGCCAGGGATCTAACCAGTGACTTTTCTAGGTATATAAAAGTTAGGTATTAGAAAGCAGAGAACTATGTCCAAGTACTTTTATGGAGCCAGGCCCATAGGAGTTGAGTGGACAGCCCTGGTTTGTACAGCAAGTAGCATGAAGTAGGCTAGTCCCTGCTCTAAACAGCTTTCAATCTGATTCAAGACAAACCAGGGCCAGTGGGTATAAACAGAGGTAGGGTGAAAGAAAAGAGAGGTAAGAGAGAATATTAATATAGGTGAACTAGGTGCAGTTAAATTGGTTCAAGTCAAGTTTGTGTGGGTTTTTTATACAGTTATAAGGTAGAGCTGATCAAGAATACTAGAAGTCCCTACTGCCTGTCTATTTAGCCATTCTCAGTTGGCAATTTAGCCAGCATAATGTTACATGAATAATTCTAACTCCAGTCTTAGCTCTCACCCACCCACCCACATACATATATTCCCAGCTGTGGGCATCACCTGGCTCCCGTGAATGTACCTTTTGGTGAGAACTGAGCAAAGATTGATATGATGACCTAGGTCTACGGGAATCAGCTGCTTTTTCTCTCCTTTACCTCCTTGTTCGCTTTTCAGCTTGGAGAAGTCAGCTGGGAAAAAAAGTATCATTTTGAAACTCACATATATTCCAGAAAGTGCCTTATAGCTGATAACATTTCTAAACTTCTGGCTGGTATTAGTGGTTTCCAGGAGGCTGGCAGATAGGGTGAAGAAGGCAGAGGTCCATCACCAGAAGTAGGTCTATTTTAAATGTAATTGAAGTAAATCTTACCCTGACCTAGACATGTTTTAAAGTTATTGTAAAAAAAAAACCCTGCAGTGTTTTCATTGTGTAATGACCCATATTTCTCTGCAGGATCCTAGTGTGGTGAGAGCTGGGAAACTCCCTTCCCATCCCAGATCAACCAGAGGTTCTGGGTGAGGTTTCTGCAGGAGAGGAATTACCTGTTCCTAGGTGCTGTAGGGTGAATTTTCCCATTTACTGACTATCACTGCTACAGTCTGCTAGGCTTCTGTGTTACATTGTTCCCACTACACTGTATTTATTTATTCGCCTTGTACCTACAGGCTTTAGAGCAACATAAAATGGCCATCATGCTAATAGCTATGTCAATACTTCCAAACCCAGAGTTGGAGCACTAGCAGTCTTGGCTAAATTTTAGTGTAATAATGTGACCGTTCTTTTTAAGAGTGAAGCATTTCAAAAAGCCTTTGGCCATCTCAACATGTATGTCCTTCTATGAAAAGAAATGATTTCTACTGATACTCTGTGCTTCTGGAACAATACTGTTAGCTTGAGGGGTACTAGGTGAAATGTATCCTTCCTAGGCACATTTTAGTTAAATTAAATGATATTGTAAAGCACAGACTTTTGGAATTAATTGAGAGACTAGAAAAAGACCAGATCCCAGATAAATATTTTCCTGGGTTCTCCTCTGATTGGTTATTGGGAACTACTTCAAATTACTCTGTAATTTATTATTTTTATTAATTTCCTCTGGTGTGATTTTTATGAGCCTGAACATTAGCTTAAGGGAATTACTGGGTAAGTCTGATTCCTGGATATGTATCCAGAAGGACCAGATTGGTGACAGACAACTGAATCCCGCTTCAGGACCACTTGTGTATCACTGTGCATATAGTATATACTAAATAAAATATATTTTTATTGTAAGGCATTATTGGGTTTTGACAGCAGGATTACTAGAATAGACAAAAGGTTTGCAGGCACGAAGTATGTCATAAAGGACATTGCTTTAACTGTGGAACGCTGGCGTTACATCATGTAAACTGAATACATTTGAAAGCTATGAGGACAGGAAGCATGAAGTCTGGAATGAAGACCATTTTAGTAATCTAAACAACATACAACAAAGACATCAATCAAAGATTTAACAGCAGAAAAAAATTGAATGGACAAATCAAACAAGCTGTTTTAGAAATGTTAAACAAACGGAGCTGATAACTGTGAAAAAGAGTCAGTACACAGAGTCAAAGAAAGCGGATCTAAATGGATTCCCAGACACCACCTACTGTACACTGAGATCATACTAAAATATTTGAATTCTGTTAGCTGAGAATAACTTGGATAAACTGAACCATCCAAAGGCAAGAAAATTAAAATTTTATTTGTACTAGAGAAAGTTGCAATATAAACAAAATTGTGATGCGGACAAAATATTGCATATAGTACAATGAAAAAGGAATATAATGAAACTAACATTTTAACAGGGAAGCTCTCATGTGGCAAAAAAAAAAAAAAAAGCATGTGTAACATGCTCTTGCACCATATCTAGAGCTGAACAAATTATTTATTTGGTTGGTTTGGTGGCAGAACTGGGAAAAAAATTGAACTAAAATTGATTTTGTTTGCTTGTTTTTCTTGCCGAAATTAAAGACGGAAATTGACTGGGTCAATTCAAATCAGCACTTTTTCATTTTGAAAATGTTTCAATAGATGTTTTTCTAAATCAAATGGCTTGTTTAGAAAAATGTCAACATGAGCCAATTTGACTTTCTAATTTTTTGCCTCGCTTTTGTTGTTTGGTTGAAATGGTTCACCAAATGTGACCCAAATTTGTGAATAGTTTTGGTCATACTGAAACTGCGTTTTTCAGTAAATTTAGCATTCACCAAAGGAGGAAAAAAGCAGAGTTCTAAATATACTCTCACTCAGCCTCCGACTCAGGGCTTGTTGAGGGTATGGCCACATCTCAGTGCACTCTGGCTATACTCAGCTTGCATAAGGTCCCTTAGGGTCTATTGCCACTTGGTGTAAGTTAAAGCAGGCTCATGGCTGCTTTAACATATAGTGGAGCCAGAGCTAGTGCAGATGTACACTGAAAATCAGTGAGCCACAATGAGCTCACCGTATCCCCACTCCAGTACTGAGGAGATCAGGATGGAATTTGGACTATTGTCTGAAATGACTGGTCACTACGCTATGGGACAATCTCTGTAAAGACTGAAGCACAGACGTTTCCCACCCAATGAGGAAAATACTATGGTTAATATTAGGTAAAATCAGATTAAGTTTTTCTCCATTTGTGTGTTCCAAATGATTGACTATCATTTGAAATGGTCAGAACTCCCAGGAGAAACACAATTGCAGAGAGGAGGTTCTAGCAGATGTCACATCAAGGGGAGCAACCAATATCCAAAACAATAGGAAAGGAATTATGATACAAGCCAGCTAAAGACACAGTCCATCTTGAATAAAAGATATTATCCAGCAAAACCACCCCATACTATGTGCAATGAGAGGCATCGCTTCATTTTCCTTTCCTTGGAAAATCAATGGTATGGGAACTTAATGTAAATGTGGCAGATAAAATCAAAAGAAAGTTTCTGAGAACTATTAAAGGCTTCTTGTTTTACCATGTATTATCTGGTTTTAGCATTGTTTCCCTTAAAATCACATGTAGCTATTTGTTTAAAGACTCCATTGCTTTTTGCTCAACAGCCTTCACTGCCAATCCACTTGTTTTTTAGTGACTACATGAAAAAAGTGCTTCCTGAAGTTTGGTTTAAATTAATTTTTCATTTTATTTCCCTTTAGCCCTTTGTCCTGTCATCTGGAGTTAGTTCAAACCAGTATGGCACTGTAACATGCTAAATTTATCTCTCTTACTCCAGTTCCTCCTTTCATGCTGGGTTATGTAATTTTTTCCCCAGCATATCCTGTTATTTCCTTTTTTAAAGTCCTGAGCACTAATTGATGTCACCTTTTCTAAAGAAAATTAAATCTGTTTCTATTATAGATGTTTGTTTATCATGTTTTATAACTTCTCAACCCTTCTGTTTCATACAGTCCCCCAAAAATACAAATTACATTCCAAAAACCAAGCTATTTATTTCTAAAATATGCAACCCACACAAATGCTTAGGTCAGGGGACTTGGACAGTTGAGAGGAAACACAGTCAAGTGATTAATGCTGAGAGTTATGACTGAGGTGGTCTGGAGCGTATTTCTAGCTCTAGGCCATGTTAAACTGGGCACCCAAAACTGAAGGCTCCCAGAATCAGTGGCTCCATTTAAAAGTCTGTCTGTCTGGTGCTCATTTTGAAAAACTAGAAAATTATTTTGACCTTTGCCTATATTTTTGAATTTTTTAGGGGGCAAAATTAAATTTGGATGGGTGATGTAAATTGGCTGGGGAGGCAGTGCGTAATGAAGGATTATATGAAAGCAAGAAACAGGTTGGATCTGTTTGCTGTCTAATTCCACACAGTCAAATGGTTGGGATTTTTATTAGTTTATTTATTTAGATTTAAAATAGTACTAAAAAAATCAATGCAAAAATCTCTAGGCACTCTAACAACTTAATTAGACTTAGCACAAATGACAACCATCTACCAGAAAAAAATAATCATATAGGATCAATGAATTAACACAGCCAGCCAATCAATTAGAGTAGCAAAACAGCCCTTTAACCTTTCCAAAAATATATCCTTAATCTCTTCTCTACCTCCACCCCTCAAAATCCATTCAAATAAAAGGCATCCTTTTAAAATACTGTAATATTGATTTTGGGTGATGCTTGGGCTTCAGTAAAATGCACTTGCAATTTTAACTCTTTTAATGATGAGTTTTGTTTGCCAACTTGTCTGGTGTTTTGAATAAGCACCGGAAATTTAAATCAGGTGGATGTGGAAGGCCTCCAGGAGGGGAAATCTACTTTGATGGAACTTATTCAGTACCTCAAAGCTAAGCTAACCTTCCTGCAGGCCTTATGCACTCCGTAGAAGGAGTGAGAGATGACAAGGAGTTATAAATAGGTGAGATTTGTGGATGGTGTGTGCTGGATTGGCATGGAGCAGGAGGTTTTCAGAGAGTGAAAATTTTAAACATTGAGTTTTGTATCTAGAAAATGTGACAAAAGTTTTACTTGGTTAAAAAAGTCTGTGCTCTTTACTGTTCTTCTCCATGACAACATCCCCCTATTCCCTTCCCCATTAGTTCCCTGCACTCCCTCTAGGCCCCTCCATACCCTGCACCTAGTTTTCAAACTACTTTAGGCCCTAGCTAAGCCTCCAAGGCAAAAAGACTTTCATAAGAAAAAAATGTAAATGAAAAGAACAACAGATTAGGGCCAAAGGCTTTTAAATGAATTCTTCTCCATGATGTTTGTCTGTCATCTGTAATAAAGCCAGTCTACATTCCACTGTCATCTGAATGTATTCCAGGGAAATTTCAGTTGTCACTGCAAATAGAATAATTGGTGCAACTCTGTGAGAAAATGGCCTTTCCAGGCCACTTCTTCTTGGAATGTTGAATTCATTTTTTGATATATTTACATCCATGCAGATGGTGTGAATCTCTCTTGCTCATCACAGGGCAATAACAACAACAGGTGTTGGAAAAGAAAGGGAGATGTTAGCTAGATGGGAGATTCAATATTGAAAAATCAGATTTAAAAAAATCAAAATTGTTTAGTGTGTTGTTGACATCTCTTTTCATTTTTTAATATTTGTGTTTAAAAGAGGATTTTAGTACAGGGTAGTTCAGTGGATAGGGCATTAAATAAGGGCACAGGAAACCTAGGTTCTGTTCCCAACTCTGCCACTGATGTAGTATGTGACTGTGGGCAAGTCACTTTTCTTCTCCATGCCTGTCTTGACTGTTTATTCTTAAGTCTTCAGGACAGAGATTCTCTCATTATGTGTTTGTACAGCACCTACCACAATGTGCTTCCAATTTTGTTTGGAGCCTCTGGGCAGCATCATAAGAGAAATAATTAACAATAGATACCTTTTATCCATGTGGAAGGTGTCACAGTTCAGAGCAACTGTACCTGCATTCCCCCTTGGTGGTCTCTTGAGGGCACCCACTCTAGGTTCCTAGCTCCTCAAGTGCACATCTCTCTTGCATCTCACCAGGGTTTTTCAAGGTTGCTCACTTTCCTGCCTATACTGTGATCTCCCTAGCAAAACAGATTGCCTAAACAGACCAGTGTATGCACTTTGCTTTTCTCCAGAGCTATAAATAGCAGAATGGAAACAGATTTAAGTTACCATACAACTTTGTATAAGGAAGCACATTTATTCTTAAGGTGAATGCATTACAGAAAACACATATTACAATCAATTTTAAAACCTTCATATGCGCTAAAAGCTTACCAGAGGTCACCCCAACTCCAGTCTCAGGCATCAGTCCTTCAAAACCCACAGCTGGGTTTTCCCCATGGTTACAAGGTCATAACTGTCTCAGATTCAGAATCAGACCCACCAGGAATAATTCAGTCTTTCCTTTATACAGCTGGGGCTTTGATTCTGGCAGACAGGTGATGAGCAGAAAAAGACCCACGCCTCTAGGTATATCTTCAAAATGTGGAGTTTTTGTGTAACTGGAGGAAGGGAATTTGCAGTCCCTTCCCTCTAGCTATTTGCTGGGAAAACCACTTATCACTTTTTGTTCCAGGAGTTCATTCTTGTCTGGCACATTGTTTGGCATAGACAATTGAACCCTCAGGTCTCAGATTTGTCAGCCAATGACACAGAGAGTCTAGGAGATTTCCTAAATGGCTTGGTCCTCTCTAGGTAAAAGACAATGTTCTCCTGACATCTAGTGTGTACAAACAGTATCCTCCTGATCTAATGAGATTGAAGGAAGAAAACTGGGAGCTTGATAACCCAGTTAATTTGAAATTCTGATTACACCTTAGGTAGGAATTTAGGGTGAGGATGTAGCAAAAGCTTGTCCTTGAAGAAATTGTAAAGAGAAGGTCTGTCATTAAAGCCTCTATTTCCCTGACTCCGACAGGAAGGCCATTGTCATAGATAGATTAAGCAGGGAACAGGTCATCATTGGCTCAAAGGGAGGTCTGGTAAGGCATCTCACTAGGTTAAGATCCCACATTGGAGTGGGTTCTTTCACTGGAGGGAAAACATTCCCTAGTTCTTTGATAAATGTCACTGTTGTGGGATGAGCTAACACTGAGAAACTCTCAACCAAGTAATAAAAAGTCATGATAGTGGCCAAGTGAACTCTGATAAAGCTTAGGGATTAACCTGTCTTTTTCAGTCCCAGCAAGTGGCCCAAGATAGCTGAGAAGAGACAAGAAGTAGGTGAAAGATTAAGCAGATTGTGAAGGGTTACAAAGGGATCTCACAAAACCAAGTGTCTGGGAAACAAAATGGCAGATGAAATTCAATGTTGATAAATGCAAAGTAATGCACATTGGAAAAAACAATCCCAACTGTACATGTAAAATGATGGGGTCTAAATTAGCTGTTACCACTCAAAAAAGAGATCTTGTAGTCATTATGGATAGTTCTCTGAAAACATCCACTCAGTGTGCAGCAGCAGTCAAAAAAGCTAACAGAATGTTGGGAATCATCAGGAAAGGGATAGAAAATAAGACAGAAAATATCAGATTGCTTCTGTATAAATCCATGGTGCACCCACATCTTGAATACTGGGTGCAGATGTGACACCTCATCTCAAAAAAGATGTATTAGAATTGGAACAGGTTCAGAAAAGGGCAAAAAATGATTAGTGGTATGGAACAGCTGCCA
Organism: Mauremys mutica; assembly: GCF_020497125.1. Taxonomy (NCBI): domain Eukaryota; kingdom Metazoa; phylum Chordata; order Testudines; family Geoemydidae; genus Mauremys; species Mauremys mutica. Next base: position 143,604,776 of record NC_059074.1, on the reverse strand, counting down.
TATGAGGAAAGATTAATAAGACTGGCACTTTTCAGCTTGGAAAACAGATGACTATAGGGGAACATGAGAGAAGTCTATAAAATCATGTCTGGTATGGAGAAAGTGAATAAGGAAGTGTTATTTACTCCTTATCAGAACACATGAACTATGGGTCTCCACATGAAATTAATAGGCAGCAGGTTTAAAACTAACAAAAGGAAGTATTTTTTCACACAATGCACAGTCAACTTGTGGAACTCCTTGCCAGGGGATGTTGTGCAGGCCAAGACTATAACAGGGTTCAAAAAAGAATTAGATAAGTTCAGAGAGGGTAGGTCCATCAATGGCTATTGGCCAGGATGGGCAAGTATGGTGTCCCTAGCCTCTGTTTGCCAGAAGGTGGGAATGGACAACAGGGGATGGATCACTTGATGATTGCCTGTTCTGTTCATTCCTTCTGGGGCACCTGGAATAAGCAACTGTCAAAAGACAGGATTCTGAGCTAGATGGATCTTTGGTCTGACCCATATAGCCATTCTTATTTTCTTATGGTCACACGACTAGTTAAACCTTCTCCACTTTTGAAGGTAGGTATTTATAGTAGATTCTTTCCTACTGTTCAATAATACCAGTTGTACCTCAACAGAGCAGCCAGTCTCTATACCTGTGAACCATTGAGGGGAGACACCTTGAGGCGAAGAATTCCCAAGTTGGGGTGAAGTATTTGACTTGCAACCTGAAAGAGAGATGAATGGAAGGCTGATTGCTGACTGCTAGATGAACCATATAAGGATACCTGTCTGCCATGGTCATGTTGGAACCAGTAGTATGAGCTTGGCTATGTCCTGTCTGATCTTGTCCACCTTCTTCAATATTTGAGGTGTTGAGGGAAATATATACAAAAATCCCTTCATCCAAAGGTAAGAGGAAGGCATCTCCCAGAGAGTGAAGGCCCAGTATCCCCTTGAACAAAACTGACAATTCTTCATATTGATGATGGTGGCAAAAAAGTCAACCCCTGGAAACCCTCAGGTCAGAAATATACAAGATCCAGCTCCACTCATAATCCTGGGAGAATTACTTTCTGAATGTGTCAGCCATGATGTTTTGAGTGGCTGGAAGATACATTGCCGATATGAGGATATGCTATCCACCAATTCCGTAGCTTTATTGTTTCATCACAAAGAGAAGGGAATGTTGCTCCCCCTTGTAGGTTGCGATAAAAACATTCAAGCTTTGTTATCTGTCATAATTTTGATAGAAATGCCCGTGATTAATAGAAGAAAATGAAGGTGGCTATTCCAGACTGCCCTCAGTTCTAGAAGGTTGATGTGCAGATAAACTTCCTGTGTTGACCATCTGCCATGAATAGTGAGAGTCCCTCTATGTGCCCCTCAGGTGGAATTGATTTCCTGTCTCAGCAAGTGCTTGTGGGAAGGGTCCCTGAAGATAGACAGGGAAGTGTGGTGGGTTAGAGGAAGGGAGGTTAAATAGATGGAGTATCCTGATGTTATCTCCAAGACCCATTTGTTGGTAGTAATTTGCTTCCATGCCTGTTGAAAGTGGAAGAGGTGGCTCCCAACGGGAGGAAGGTATGTGAATTGTTGCAGCTGGAATTTTGGAAAGAGGGGTGATTCTGACTCTCAACCAACCAGTCAAAACTGATGTTTTTAATAATGATGAAGGTTGTGTGGTTGGGCCAGATGTATTGTTTGTTGTCTTCCCTGGAACCTTATTTTTTTTTATTTTCTCAGGGGTTCAGTAGGCCTTTGTAACCTGGGGAACTGGGCAGGGCAGGATTTCAGGACTTTTTCAAATCTGCTGTGTCTCCATTTGTTTTCAGGTGTGTAGATCCCAAGAGATCACAGGGTGATCCTGGAGTCCTTCCAAGTATGTAGAGACTTGCCAGACAAAGAGTTTCAAGCCATCAAAGGGAAGGTCCTCAACTGCATTTTGGGAAACCCAAAGAGCTGGTGCCAAGATGCCTGCCACATGACAGCTGTGGTGGAGATGGAATGAGCAGGAGTGTGAGTGGCACCTGATGGAAGCCTGTAATGATGTTCTAGATGAAGCTGGCTCTCCACTACAATGGCATGTAATTGTTCCCAAAGTTCATTTGGAAGGTGTTCAACAAATGACTGAACTTAGAGTAGCTGTGTGATTCTACTTTGCCATAAGAGCCTGGTACTTGGCAATCCTAAACTGCAGGATCACTGAGGAATAGCTCTTACATCCAAAAAGGTCAAAGCATTTTTTGGTCCTTGTTGTAGGTGTTGACTTAGTCTGATTCTGACTTCCACATTTGTTGATAGCTTTAATTGAATTAGGAAAGGGGTGGAGAAACTAAGAATTCAGAGTCCTTGGTCAGGACGTATTTTTTGTTAATTCAATTACAAGTGGGTGGTATTGTTACTGGGGTCTGCCAGATAGTCTTCGCAGGATCCCAAAGTTCCTCATTAATGTTCATGGTGTCTCAAGCAGACAATGTTGTTTTTAAATGTCCAGCAGTTTGTGCTGTGACTCCTTGACCTCCTCAAGCCATATCTGAAAAAAATCTCCCACCCATTTCATAAGGTCCTGAAAACTGCTTAAAGTCATCAGCTAGGGAGGCTTCACATCCTATCAGGAGAAGACAAGGAGATATTCATCTGCCGGGTGGCCTTCATGTCTACTTTAGCTTCCTGCTCCTTAAACATTTCCTCCTGCTGTTCAGGTAACTGAGGAGGAAGAGGTAGGTGAGGGGAATGTCTGTCTCTGCACTCCCAGCAGGCAAGGCTAGAGGCTCTAGAGAATTGCTAATGGCAGGCTGCCCAAGGGTCCTACTATGGCCACGGAGGCATAAGGGGTGGCACCCATGACTACTCATACCACCAAGGAGGGCCTACAAAATGTCTCTCCCAAGCACCAATCCTTTCTCTGTAGATGTCAAAAAGAGGGCTCCTATATTGGTGAACAGGAGAACCCTGGACAGATATTTGAGAGGCTGAAGAGACATCCTTATCCAGGAGGAGCTCCACCAGAGAATGTTGGTGAATCAGGCAGTACCGGAGAAAGGTGCAATTCTGTGCAGTCATTGATACTGAGGGGCAGTCAGTACCATCAGTAGGGAGACTCTGGCTCCTCTGACACAGAATACCTAAATTCCTGAGGTACTGGCTGAACTAATGATTCCAAGGTGGAAGTCTGTTTAGAAATGTTTCTGGATGAGGAAGCAGATGGTACCAATGATGTGGTAAGCTTTGAGGCAGAAATAGGCTGAGGTCGCTGCTTAGCCCACTGCAGTATTGAGGATCCCAAGATGTTGGGTACCACAGACTGGAGAGTGTCTGTTGGTACTGGTTTGCTGAGAGCAGACTGTCTCGCTGCTGCCTCAATCATGTCCTGACGGTACTGAAAATGTTTGAGATACCAGAGCATGGCTCAAACTGTGATTCTCAGAGGATCCCAGGACTTGGCAGCATCATCAGTACCAGAGGAGCCTGACCCCTCAATGGTATCAGGCCAAGAACCTGAAATCTCAGAGATAGTAGACGTATAAGGAGACCAAGGTCTTTTCGGTGCAGGTTCTTTAGGGGGAGATCCAGAGCTCCTTTTCTTAGAGCCCCTTTCAGAGGTCTCTAAAGTCTTTCCCTTAGAAAGTATAGGGGAATGTTGAGCTGAGGAAGTAAGAGCACTATGCTTGCTTGGAGACTGATGTATGGAGGGTTCTCTTGACCTGGGTCTGAAACGGGGCAAAGGAAGCACTCCATTATAAACTGTCTCAGTCTAATCTCCCTGTTTTTCCTTGCCCTGCTTATAAAGGCTAGACACAAGTTGCACTTCTGTGGGATGTGTTTCCCCAAGACAGTGAATGCACCTGGAATGTCCATCACTATCCGGGATGGCCTCCCGGCAAGAGAGGCAATGCCTGAATCTTGGTGATCATGGCATACTCCACCACTAGAGAAGAGCCTCCCAGAAGGGAGGGGGCAGGAAATTAAGAGGACAAAAAAGAAATTATCCTTTATAAAAACTAACACTCTAATTAGCTATAAAATGCTAAATTAATTTGAACTCTAAAAGTTAAACTAGTTGAGGCAAGCTCGGCCCACAGAGGCAGACACACAGAATACTCAGTCTCAGGAAGAGGCATTTGAGAAGAAATTGAGGGCAGTTCAGCCTTGTTGTGGGGCAAGAGGGTGTGTAGGGCACATGTGAAGGCTGAACAGGCACTGCTACCAAAAATCTCTGATCAAGTATGCGTAGTCTTTTGATCCCACACACTGAGTCAAGATGAGCAGAATTTCCTCTCCCACCCGGCTCATGGTCCTTACATTTTCACAGACCATCAGGCAATCAGAGACAGTGGGAAGAAGTTCCTCCTTCTTCCTGACTTTAGTTACCTTTGTCATCTTCCAAGCAGCTGTCTTACACTTTACTGGGTGTCATAGGTTTCACAGTCAGGGGCGGCTCTAGGAATTCCGCTGCCCCAAGTAGGGCGGCGTGCCGCGGGGGGTGCTCTGGCGGTCGCCGGTCCCGCGGCTCCGGGGGACCTCTTGCAGACGTGTCTGCAGAGGGTCCGCTGGTCCCGCGGCTCTGGTGGACCTCCCGCAGGCACACCTGCGGATGCTCCACCGAAGCCGCGGGACCAACGGACCCTCTGCAGGCATTTCTGCGGGAGGTCCACCGGAGCTGCGGGACCAGCGGACCCTCCACAGTCATGCCTGCGGGAGGTCCGCCGGAGCCGCCTGCCGCCCTCCCGGCAAAATGCCACCCCAAGCTCGCACTTGGCGCACTGGGGTCTGGAGCTGGCCCTGTTCACAGTGCACTGCAGATGCCTCAGTTTCCCTGCTTTTGGCTGGAGACACTGTCATCAACATGCTCTGTACTTCCCTGGTAGTGGTAGGCAGAGAGCTCATACCCTGGCTTGGTCTTCAGTATGCAGATAATTTCCCTTCAGGTTAGTAGGTCTTATCTCTCCCCTGGAGCATCTCATCCTCCCTCCTCTCAGGTATTTGTCTGCATACTCTGGGGATGTAACTTGATTCCTCATGGATACTAGTAGGGGAGAATCTACTTCCTTGTCCAATCAGTTACCCCATTTGTATTGTGGCTAACAGTCCCTTGCAGGTCTGGAGCCAACTGCATCCAATGAATGAATCCCCATTGACTACCACCTTCTGCTCCCATTGGATCTGCACTCAGAAAGATACAGCATGACATGTGGGCAGTGGTTTGGGGTGTGAATGGCTCAGCATGAACATTATATGCCAGTGGCAGACTGGCTGTGTGACACCTTCTCTCTGGAGATTCAGTCACACAGTTAATGCTGTGAGGCTGGGGTGCAGCTGACCTTTTCAGTACTACATGGGGTCTCTCAGTGGGCGGAGTGGGTAATTCCAGGCAAAAAGACCCCACTGGTCATATATGGAACACTGATTTTCCGCACCCATCCCAGAGCTTCTCAGAGGTGGTTTCTCTCCACCGTGGGTGTGGGTCTCAGCTTGGGCCCCATCCCTGTCCTCTGATCCCATTCCTTCCCTATTAGGCTGTCTGTCAAACCCAGGCAGATTATGCACTTAACGGTCTGCCAATTTCCCAGCTAGAGTTACATCTCTAGGATCTTTTTCTATTAACCATGATTTTAGGTCAGGGTCGTAGAATTTATAGAACTATTCTAAACCCATTAATCCGTAGGTCTCATCAACCATTGTAACCCGCCAACCAGCTCCCCATTTTCTTACATAGCCCCTAATTTGAGTTGAAATCTATATGTCATGTCCCATTGTTTTGGAACTCCCAGAAACCACCTCCTATATGCTACAGGAGTCACCTGAAACTTTTACTACACTTGTTTACATTTCCCATGATCTTTATAGTTCTTTTTCTATAAGGATGAAAATGTTCAAGGCTGTTGTCCTTGACAGTTATGGAGCAGGTACCATATCGTGTCCTCCGGCTCTTTCTTGTTCAATTCACATCCCTTTCATAACCTTTTAGAAGCGCATCCATGCCATCCCCCTCCCCAAAGCAAAGAAATAATTGGAAGTCTATACTGTTTACAGGGGGTTGGATTCATCTACTGGATTAGAGTTTTGCTGGTTCTTCATGTTGTGCTAATGTTGATGATCTTTCTCTTCTCACTTGAACTAGCACGGCTGCTCCCAGACTGCTCTCTCTTGCCAGTAACTGTCATAGCAGTTACAACTGGTAACTATTGGGATCTTGGGCAGAGTGGATACCTCATACCTGCCTAATATGCACTAACTGCTGAAGATTTATACAACTGAATTACACTTATTTTAACCTGAAGAGGAGCTCTGTGTAAGCTCAAAAGTTTGTCTCTCACCAACAGAAGTTAGTCCCCTAAAAGATATTCTCACCCACTTTGTCACTAGTATTCTGGGACCAACACAGTCACAACAACACTGCATACACATATTTTAACTTGCAGCTAATTAACTATTATTAGGAAACTAATTAACTAATATTAGGAAAGGGTGGCTGTCTGATTAACTTAAGGCTGCTTCTATACTGCAAACATAATTGCCTGTATTCTCGATGTGCCTGCTCTGCATTCTTTTGTGAACATTTGAGTTGTCTCCATTTCAGGGACAGGCAATTAGAGCTGGATGGGAATTTTCTGTTGGAATGTTTTTCTGACAGAAAATGTCCTTTTTGCTGAAAAAAAATATCTAATTTTCCATTGGGAAAAATCAAAATGATGGTTCCCTAGATGCCTACCTGGAAGGCTCCTGTCGCTTTCACTTTTTCCCTGCAGCAAGTGAAATTGACAAGCATCTTCCAGGCAAAGTGCCAGAGGCTGATCCCTCATCTCTCTACCTACCCTCCACCCCCAGCCCAGCTGCTGACTGTGGGGAGGTTGAGAGTTGGGGCATTCAGCCTCCAGATCACCTGGAAAGCTCTTGTCAATTTCATTTTCTGCCAGTGGACTAACATTCCACTCATAAAGTGCAAGCAGCAAGGGTAGGAATGTGCTTGCCACGAAGGCAAACACTAGAACATTGTTGTCTGAAATCAAGTCAATTAAGTTAATAGAGTTCATAGTATTTAAAAAGACATCTACTCTTGATTTAAAGACACTTTGCTTCATCCCTGCTAAGCCCTTTTTAATGGGCAACTACCCTCCCTGTTAACATTTTGCTTCTTATTTCCAGTTTGAACTTTGCTGACTTTTTGTACCTTGCCTGTTAAATTAAAGAGCCTTCCAATATATCCTCCCTGTATAGGAATTTATAGAAGTCTGATATGGAAACCTCCTTTGGAGAATTAATAGGGGATATAAAATGTGCTGTTAAAGTGATTGAAGAGACTTCAGATGGTTTAATGCAAGAAGCTAAATTTTGAGCAAAAGTTGATGATTTGGAGAACAGGAAGAGTAGGGAAAGCACAACACTGAAAGGTGTCCCAGAGGAATAGTAAAGAGGAGCCCTTAAAATGTATGGAAACCCTATTAAGAGGGTTGTGTGGGAAGGAAGAAATGGCACCCTTGCATCTAGACTGAACACAGTTTACAAAACGAGTTGTTAGGTCTGCCCAAAGCAATAAAATTGCCCAGGTGCAGTACTCGGACATTAAGGTTGCTTACTGACAATGATAAGAGAACATAGGAAATACACCGACAAAAAGCAGCTGTTTTTTCCAGGATCTGTCTTCACTTGCATTCAGAAAGACAAGGGAGCACAGCAGAATTGCTGAGGTGCTGCAGCATGCTACTGTGGCTTCTCTCAAGATTTGGGGCTGATATTCCACTGGGACTTCTCATTTAACTTTTGCTTTCCCCATAAAATTCAAAATTGTGTAGTCAGAACTGTAATGGAAGGGAGAAAATCCCTTAAAGATTATACTTCACCTGGAAGAGAGAAATGAAGCTAACAAAACATCTCCACTGATGTGGCAGCAACTCAAGCTGTGGAGGACCTGTTACCAGAACAGGCATTTTTCCAAAGAGAATATATGGCAATGAATAGAACAAAGAGGAAGCAGAGGATAAGCAGGAAAGAGATGCTGCTCACTGCAGGGCTGACGAAAGTATGGGATATTCTTGGAATGGAAAATCTCACAGATGATCTGAGATATAGGGATCTTCACAGGGTCCTAGAGCCTAAATGGTAGCCTGAACCAGAATGGCAACACCACAATTAAAAAGCCCTGCAACCAGAGTCCCATAAGCCTGAGTCAGCTAGTGCTGAAGTCTATGTACCTCTCTGTCTCCCTTAGAAAGAGCTATGACTCAGCAGACTTACAAAAGGCAGTCATATCCTTAGGTGTGTACTCCCCTACTGTACTTGAGATGTGTGAGTAAAGATACGCAAGTGATCTTTGATATATAGGCAAGTCAACTCACCTGTTTTTTCTGATTGATGTACTACAAGGAAGTTAGGATACGTTTCCAGGACAAGAATTACAGAGACCTTGATAGCAACAGGTTAGATGGTGATTATCTCAGAGCCTAATAACTCTGTTCAGGTTTCTAGCTGGAAATCGTTGGGTCTTTGATGGAGTAGAGCTGCTGGCCAAAGAAATGAGGATATGGAACCTAGAAGTCAATGGCACAACTTTCTTTGACTTGACTGGGTTCAGGGTTTCACCCATTTTTGAATACAGCTATATGAGATGAGCGCATACTAACTTTTAGACCCACTGGTAAACTATCATGTAAAAATATCTAGGAGATTGAAATTCTGGTGCCATTGAATTGCACATGTGAACTACGTCTGAATTCTACATTATGCTTTCAGAGTTGATTGTGTTTTCCAGATGACTTCAGTGTGTTGATGATATGCTCTGGTTGTGGTTTCTTGTCTTGTGCGCTCCTTGATGTATAAGGCTGTCAACTGGAAATATTTTAGATTTGGATGGAAGATGGTACTGTGATAGAGCATATTTTCCTTGATAGGAAGCCTTAGTGAGCATCTGTCTAAAAGGTCATTGATTATTATTTTTATTAATTATTAGTTCTATTATCATAGTGCCTAGGAGCCCCAGTCATGGATATTAACCCCCTTTTGCTAGGTACTGTATGAACAAAAAGACAGTCCCAGCCCCCAAATGCTTACAATCTAAGGATAAGACAAAGGAGAACAGAAGGATACAGATGTGCATGCGTGATTGTCTAGCAGTTGTTTCAGGCAGACACCAGTGCACAAGGCCTGGCCTGTCTCTCATCACTTCAAGGTTACATTGCAAAGGATTGCTGATCAGTTAGACAGGCTGGGGCTGAAGCTCTGAGATTCTAAACCTTGCATAGTTAGGCATGCTCATGCCTTCCCAGGCATTGGATGAGGAGATTGAGGCTGCAAATTCCACTTGGGGGCAAGCTGATTAGAGGCTTAGGCCATGCGGCTTGAGCCAAGCAATGCCTGTATATCGTTAGACATCTGGGCTTTTGTGCTTTTTGAAAAAAGTGACTATATGGTCTCCTTTTTCTCTTCATTTCCTCTTCCCCGGCTCACATAAACATGCTTTGTTTCCTCCCTTCCACAGCAACCCCTAGTGGACATAGCAATGTTAGCAGCTCTGTCTCTGATAGCCTGCACAGCCTGGATGCCTATTCTGTGCAATAGTGATCCCACAGCACCCAGAGGATCAGTTTGAAGCATGGAGCCAGTACTGTGTAAGCTGCCACCTTTCATTACAACCCAGTAAGCACCAAAGAAACAAGCACATGCACACACACACACTCCGCCCCCAAACAAACCCCTCAACTAGCTCCATTCTCCGCTAAAGCACACATAGGCATGTTTGCCATCACAGATCCAAGCAGTTTGGTCAGGCACTCAAACACTCCAGGGATCTGTTGGGGGCCTATAATTTTCTAGGTAGCTATCAAGCCCAGATTAAAGAATTTTGGGGGCCTGTGCACTATGGAAATTGGGGATCCTCAACTTCCTTAAATCACCCCTGCCACATACATACCTCATCCCGCACATCCCCCATCACACACAGACCACAGAATGCCCTTCTCTCCCCACCACACAGACAGACCCTCTGACTCCGCTCCCACCCCACATATACCCCAACAACTCTCCACCAGCCCCCACTCACATCCCAGCTTTCTTTACATGCATCCTGCACACTGCAACCTCCAACACCTCAGCCTCACCAGGCATAGTTCCCAAAATCCACCCCCCCACACCTCTACCCCTTCCGGAGAGTCCCAGGCCAGACCCTGCATGGACGGCAGGATCCCATTCCTCAGGGCCCCCCCAACCAACATTCCCTTTCCCCCACCACTCCTCAACACCCCCTAATACTCCCCACTACCCAATAGCCCACCAGCAACGTACTTCACTACCTCTGGACCTCTCTGGCCACTCACTGCCACCACTCCTGGCTCAGCATCCTCCTGATCTGGGCCACTAAGCTCCATTTGCTTGTGTCACCTGCCCTGCGGCCCCACTCAGCTCAGATTTGGCCCACTATCCCACCAGCATTATGGCTTGGCACCCTGATCAAATTTCAGTGAGAGACATTGGAACCTGGTCCATGGGTTCACAGCGCTGTTGAGGTTTGTTTTGTTTTCCCAGGAGCTGGAGTCACCCTCTCCCTGCCCAGCAAGTGCACAGAGTGCACATTGTTTAATCCAGGCCTGATAGGTCACATATAAACAAAGCACATGGAAAATCTTCATCATATAGGTTGCTATAGAGGAGCCTATTATGTTTTGCAAAGTATTTTTACAAAATAAAGAAAGATGTTTATTCAGGCCACTAATGTAGGCAACAAGACATCACCTTCCTATAGTTCACAAGAGAAAACCTTCCGAGTACAGGGTAGCGAAACAAAACAAGAGATATAGAGCAGATCACTCTTTGCATTAGACAGTCCTAAAATTGGTTTGAAGAGTGGTGGGCTATAGTCAATGAGTTGACTGTAATATTCAAGAAACAAAGACAAAACTATGACCTTGAACTAAAACTACACTTCAGAATACATATTAATGTTACTCTTATGTATATATTGTATAAATACTACAAGCAGTGGTCCAGCACACTTACCTAAACACGAATATTCAGCATCAAATAATTACCTTCCAGTGTATACTTGTCAGTGGCTGCTAATATTGCACCAAATAAGTGTGCATAACTCTGTGGCATCAGATACCTATATATATTCTTGTGCATAAAATGAGATACCAAATATTTATGTTCTTTCTTGTATATGACAATACTATCCTCTGTCCATGTCCATCTATATTTATTACATGCAAAATTGGCTGAAAGCTAGATTTACCATCCTGTAGTAAATTCCAAGATTTCAAAATGTCGTTTTGTCCCAAATCCGGATGAAAAGAGAAGCTGATTTTTCCAAGAAGTAAAATATTCCAAAATATTTTAAGACCATATGAAAATATTGTTGAAAGGTTTTATTTTGACTTCTGCTATATATAACACATTACAACATAAACAGTGAAATGAATCTTTAATAATTTTCTATTGACAGTTTTGATTAAATTACACTTTCCCACAAAATGTTTGATCATTGAATCAAATGTTTTTTCTGACAGAAAATTGTTCCATTAGAAAAATTTTAACCAGCTCTAACTGCATGTTTGTGTCCTTACTGGCAAAATTGTTTTTAAAAAAACCTAAGTAGTAGAAAAAATATAGCACAAAATTGCAAAGGAAATAAAAAAAATAGGAAAAATGATTTATTTTTAAAAGTAAGAAGAAAATAGCAGGAGTGAGTGGACCCATAAAGGATACCAGGGGGAAAATAACAGATTTAGTAGTTAAGAGTATCTCTGGGAACCTGAGCTACTTCTGTCTATTAATAAAAGAAGCTAGAATGAAAACTGCATTGCTAAGATGGAATATGTTTTAGAAAAAAAATAGGCTGGGAGGCAGAAAGACAGTGAAATGTCTAAAGTATTTATGTGGACACCAGAGCAGATACTTTTTATAATACTAAGTGGATAACTAAGCTGTTCTGACTTCAGCTGTGATACATGATAAAGTCAGATTTAGAACATATAATTAAAAAAAATAATAATAATTGGAGATCTCCTAGAACTGGAAGGGACCTTGAAAGGTCATTGAGTCCAGCCCCCTGCCTTCACTAGCAGGACCAAGTACTGATTTTTGCCCCAGATCCCAAAGTGGTTTCCTCAAGGATTGAACTTACCACCCTGTGTTTAGCAGGCTAATGCTCAAACCACTGAGCTATCCCTCCCCCCATGAAATTTCATAAAGGACAGTCAACATAGATTCATGAAGGGAAAATCATGGATGACAAATTCCCTTTGAGCACTTTGCTAAATTGGAAGACAAAGTTGAAATGGCTGACATCATTTATCTGAATTTCAAGAAAGTTTACAGCATTGGAACATATGAAAAAAAAATGATCTGCAAAATCAATTAATGTGATCTATAGAACAGAGGTACAAAAAGATTAAAAATAGGTTTGAAGACATGAAACAGAGTATCCGTAAATGACCAGGTGAAAGATGAAAAGTAGTAGAACTTTTTTGGCTTGAGTATTTTTATGGGTGACTGTGATGGGGTTTATAGATCCCACAGTAAACCAAAGCAAGGCCCAGGGCCATATTGGGACAGTGAGGCATTGCACCTCTTCAGCTGCAGGGCATGCTCCAGGTGGAGGGACAGTATAAAAGGGCACTAGTAGCCCAGGGACAAAGGGAAGGCATTACAGTCTGCATCAGGAAGTGAGGCTGATGCCTGGAGATGTAAGAAGGGTGACTCAAGCATTGGTAAAGCCACTCTGGATGCAGTGATCCATATTTCTTGCTCGCCCCCACTGCCTTTTGGAGTTGAGAATCCAAGAGAGGTCCCAAAGAAGGGGATGTTGTCCCTCTGGCAGAATATGCTGATACTGCTACGACTGTGACCATGTGTGCTTGCAGATTGGGCTATACGTAAGGATCTTGCATTCTAAAGGTCTGATCCTGCTGTCATAAAAGCCACTGAACTCAGTGGTGCAGAATTATGTCCTAAATGTCATGGTGTTTGCTAACTGGAATGGTTCCAATGAAGGAGTAAGCATTATGCCTTGAAATAACTGTTTACAGGATCAGGCCTGTATATTAATAAGTTTCTTGAGGACAGAAGGCTTTTATCTCCTCTGTATTCAGTACAGTGTTAGCATTCAGGGTAAAGTTTTCAGAAGTGCCAGTGTGATTTAGGAGCCTAAGTCCTGCTGACTTTTAAGAAGACTTAACTCCTAAGTAGAGCAGCTGATAAAATTTTGCATATTTGAAAAAAGTTTCATACCAAACTGGGAGGAAACAGCAAAAACACAACAACATTTTTTAATGGGAAGGGATTTCCTGAAAAAATTACATTGTAGGGGAACCAGGCCAGAGTTAGGAACCTTACTCTCTTTGAGGAGTGGGGCTTAGACTACTCCTCTCTTGGCATTTCCTATTGGTTAGCTCAGGCAGCTACCTACTCAGTGTGCTGGCTTTTGTGAATCCCATTCTAAGGCGCCTAATTATTCCCATGATTATATAGGGAGTGTTGGCTTCTAACTCATGGCGGTGGATTCTACTGGACAGCAGGGCACCTAAAGTTAGGAATTGCAAGGCTTACGTCCTCCTTGTGGATCTAGCCCTGTATGCTGAGTCACTTTTGAAATTTTTACCCTCAATAAATATATATAAGGGGCTAACCTTGAGGTCCTTAATCTATTTTTACTCAGTCTAGGAGCACACCCTTTCACTTCAATGGTGGTTTGCCTGAGTAGAAAGGAAGAGCCTCAGGATCTGACCCTATGCTTCTTTAATTCTTTAAAACTCCCAGTGAACTCTCCTCATTAGCAGCACAGCAAAGAGATGTTACTGTATCACTATTGTTAAATCTTTGAGGAGGGGCCTGAAAAGTACCTTTCATTGATTTAAGATAGGATAGTGGAGGCTTGAATCCTAATATTAGGAACCACAGATTTGATTTCATTTTCTTTCAGTTATTGTTTAAAAATAAACAAAAAACAAAGCAAAACAAAACTTTATAGAGTTTGTCAGAGAAAGATTTTAAGACTAAAACGAACATTAATCCTGAATTACTCACATTGTGGTAGATTCAGAAATAATTCATACTAGACTCATGTCCCTATAATAAGAACAAAAAATAAAGTTCAATGAGTCACCATAGATGCCAGGGACCTTGCTGTGGGGCCATGACTTTTACTTTAGAAGACTAACAGTATGGCAAAGAATTACTTGACAGCAGTTTTATTGTAGAAGACCAAGTTTTCTTTGTTTAGTTGATTGAATCTACAGTATATAGTGAAAGAGAATAAAGGTTAGAAGGGTAGTTAATTTCTTTTGCAAGAACACAATAGTTGTGCAGATCATATTATGGAGTCAGACTGTAGTTGTTGTCTAGTGATACAGTGAATGTACTGTACAGATAATGTAGCTGACATTTACCTCAGTGGTAAGTGCTCAGAGAATCATGAAAGAAAACAAGCCATCTGCAGATAATTTCAATTACCCGCTTCAAGCGGTATCATTCATTAAATACAGGTTTTGTTTTCAACCTATTACATTTCATTTAAACGTTCCATCCTGTTATCTCCCTTAAACTGTGGCAGCACACTTTGCAATTGCATGATCAGGCCCCGTAAATGGGGAAAATAATATAAATCAAGTTCAAAGGGGGGGGGGGGGGACCAGGAAGAAGTCATGAAGATTTTTTTTTTTAAAGGCATTTCCAAAAGTACCAATGTCTTTTAGGTCTTTCCTTTCTTTTTTTGGATCAGATCTTTATATTTGTGCATATAAAAAGTAAGTAGATTTGCAATGAATGAAATGACCTTAGCAGCATTTGAACTCATTGCTTTTGAAATATGAAACAAATTTTGCATAGTTTTAGTTAGACATTGTGTGGCTACACAATAGGCACATTTTCTGTAAGTATTAAATTAGTAACAGAAGAGCATCCATATAGTTCCCTAAATATAGAAAACACACATTGAGAATTACAAGGAGAAAATGATGATGACTATAGAGGATCAAATTCAACCCTAGTTTAAGCTGGTGAAACACCACTGAAGACAATAGGCTAAGAATGAAATGTGCTCATTAATTCACTTTATCATATAATGTTATTGGCTTTTTAAAAGTAATTACAATAATTACCAAACAGGTGTTGCAGCTTTAGTCATGCCTGAGGCATGACTAACTCATCAGATTCAAAGTAACACACACACACACACACACAGTACAAAGTTCCTTGGATCACATAGACAGCGCTCCCACAGACCCTGTTATACCATAATTAAAGACCACCCCACACTAACTATTTAGGTAAGTCACTAGAGAAGACTGAATAATCTAGAAGGCTTCAGCAAGGCGATGTGAATGGATATCATGATGGTAGATGAAATTCACAATCTAAAATAAGCAAACAAAGAGGAACCACAAATGGGTGAGATAGGATAGAAATTAATACTGAAAACAAAACAGTGACATTACACAATTTGCTGGTACACACAGCGACAATACTGTATTCAGTTCCAGTCAAAAAAGATATAGCCAAAATAGAAGGGGCACAGAGAGGCAGAACAAAAATGATCAGAGGCAGGGACATTTCTATATGAGTGACTGAACAAAATTGGGACTGTCTAGTTTAGAAAGGAGATGAATAATAGGGACATGCTATGAAAGGGATAAGATATGATATGTTTGGTGCTTTTATTTACCCTCTCATAATATCAAAACAATGGGACTTTCAATGTTATTTAAAGGCATCACATTAGAAACTTATTAAAAGGAAATACTCTTTTCACACAATATATAATCAACCTGCAGAACTCAGTGCTACAAAATATCATTATGTCTGAGTGCTTTTAAGACTTAAAATGTATATTTTTATGGCTAAGTGAGCTGCCACTGTTTTATTACGTAGGCATTTTAAAAGAAGGAATAGAAATCTTTATGGTTCAGGGCATAAGGCAATGACTAACAAGCGGAGGTTAGGAAGAAACTTTTCCATATAGGCAAGGTATTCCATGAATAGCTACTGTATTTTTTCCTGCACCTACCTCTGAAGCATCTGATACTGTCTTCTGGCAGAGACCACTAGTCTGATCTGGTATGACAATTTCTAGCTTACTATGTAAAAAACTAGATCAAAGTTGCTGAATGCCTGATAGAGCAAGATACTTAAGTATATGCCTAACTTTAAGCATATGCAATTTACACTGAACTCAATGAGAACTATTCACATGCTTAAAGCTCAGCTGTGTTTAAGCACCATGTCTCATCAGGGTATATCATACTTATACCATGATTTAGAAAACTCAGGCACTTGAAATAGGGAACTGATGTGTTGTTATACATATTACTGGCCAGATTTTTATCTCCGTTAGAAGAATGTAAATCCAAAGTAACTCTATTTGTCATGCTACAAGACACTTGGCAGATCTGGTTAAGAATAATGGCTAAGACTTTAAAAACTGGATGCCCAGAGTCAAGCTCCTAAGTCTGTTTTTAGGTACCTAATAAGTGTCTTTATTATAAAAAGTTCCAAAGATCCATCAGCTCCCTGGGTAGATATAGATCTACAAGCTGTAATCTGAGCAGGGAGCCTGGACTAGAAGGGAGAATAGGATCATGAGGCTTTTGAACTACCCATTTCTCATGAGGTGCTGCAGTAGCATTTCCAAATTGAAATATTTCAGTTATCAGCCCAAATTTTTCAGTTTTTGAATTTCTGCTGAAAATTCAAAAAATTCAGTGGAAAATGTAGATGACTTTTTTTTTTTCATTTTTGCCAATATATCTTCTGAGGAAAAAAAAAAATTCTACCAGCTATATTAATCATGTTGCTTAATTCCAACCCGATAGCTTCAGTAGATGAGTTTTCAAGGAGATTAACTCTATGAATATTTTGAAGGGGCAGAAACAAGTCATTTTTGAGCTGGAAGAGACAAAAAATGTTAGGCAAAAACCAAACTTTCAAATTGGAGGTTTTTCTGTAGTAACCCGGAACTCAGAATCAATGTGAAAAATGGTCTTCATACTTTGCTGAAATAGCAGCAAAGAATCCTGTGGCACCTTATAGACTAACAGACGTTTTGCAGCATGAGCTTTCGTGGGTGAATGCCCACTTCGTCCCACTTCGTCGGATGCAAGAGTGGAAATTTCCAGGGGCAGGTAAATATAAGCAAGCAAGAAGCAAGCTAGAGATAACGAGGTTAGATCAATCAGGGAGGATGAGGCCCTGTTCTAGCAGTTGAGGTGTGAAAACCAAGGGAGGAGAAACTGGTTCTGTAGTTGGCAAGCCATTCACAGTCTTTGTTTAATCCTAAACTGATGGTGTCAAATTTGCAAATGAACTGAAGCTCAGCAGTTTCTCTTAGAAGTCTGGTCCTAAAGTTTTTTTGCTGGAGGACGGCCACCTTAAGATCTGCTATTGTGTGGCCAGGGAGGTTGAAGTGTTCTCCTACAGGTTTTTGTATATTGCCATTCCTAATATCTGATTTGTGTCCATTTATCCTTTTCCTTAGAGCAGTGGTGGGCAAACTTTTTGGCCCAAGGACCACATTGGGGTTGCAAAACAGTATGGAGGGCCAGGTAGGGAAGACTGTGCCCCCTCCCAAACAGCCTGCCCCCCACCCCTTATCCACCCCCTCCCACTTCCTGCCCCCTGACTGCCCCCCTAAGAACCTCCAAACCCATCCAACCCCTCTGCTCCTTGTCCCCAACCGACCCCCCTCCATCCACCCCCCACCCCCTGACCACCCCCTTCCAGGACCCCCTGCCCCTGACCGCCCCCTTCCAGGACCCTACCCCTTATCCATCTTCCCCCCCCCAGCCCCTTTCGGAATGTGGCCCCGCAAACATGGGTGGAGGACTCAACAGGAGCAGGGGCAACCGCACAGCCAGAGAGAAGCGTCGGTTTCCCCTTCAAAGGGCCGCTTCTCTCTGGCCGGCTGCGTGGCCTCCCAGTGCTCCCCCTGAGTCCTCCGCCTGCGTTCCCACCATCTGCACTGCCCGCCTGCATATGATTTCAGTGCAGCCAGTGTTGAGTTGCCCGAGTGCCCGGCCCTGGGTCCCCCTGTTGTTGGGGGGCCTTTGCCAGGGCACCCTGTGTTCACTTGTAAATCTGCCCCTGCACCGCGCCGCCCAGCCCCGGAGCCAGCCAGGATGCCACGCTGCCAGCACAGCAAGCTGAGGCTGCGGGGGAGGAAGGACAGCCGGGGAGGGGCCGGGGCCAGCTGGGAGCTCAGGGGCTGGGCAGGATGGCCCCGCAGGCCAGATGTGGCTCGCGGTCCGTAATTTGCCCACCTCTGCCCTATCCACACCCCCGCCCTCTGACCACCACCCCGAACTCCTCTGCCCTCTATCCAACCCCCCCTGCCCCCTTACTACACTGCCTGGAGCACCGCTGGCTGGCGGCGCTACAGCCACACAGCCGCTGCCACCGTGCAGCACAGAGACTGGGTCAGGCCGGGCTCCGCAGCTCGCTGCCCCAGGAGCTCGCAGCCCCGCCGCCCAGAGCATTGCGCCAGCGGCGGAGCGAGCGAGCTGAGGCTGCGGGGGATGGGGGATAGCAAGGGAGGGGCCAAGGGTGAGCCTCCTGGGTCAGGAGCTCGGGGACCGGGCAGGACAGTCCCGCGGGCTGGATGTGGCCCGCGGGCCGTAGTTTGCCCACCCCTGCCTTAGAGACTGTCCAGTTTGGCCGATGTACATAGCAGAAGGGCATTGCTGGCATATGATGGCATATATTACATTGGTGGATGTGCAGGTGAATGAACCGGTGATGGTGTGGCTGATCTGGTTAGGTCCTGTGATGGTGTTGCTGGTGTAGATATGTGGGCAGAGTTGGCATCGAGGTTTGTTGCATGGATTGGTTCCTGAGCTAGAGTTACTATGGTGCGGTGTGCAGTTACTGGTGAGAATATGCTTCAGGTTGGCAGGTTGTCTGTGGGCGAGGACTGGCCTGCTACCCAAGGCCTGTGAAAGTGTGGGATCATTGTCCAGGATGGGTTGTAGATCCCTGATGATGCGTTGGAGGGGCTTTAGCTGGGGACTGTATGTGATGGCCAGTGGAGTCCTGTTGGTTTCTTTCTTGGGTTTGTCTTGCAGTAGGAGGCTTCTGGGTACACGTCTGGCTCTGTTGATCTGTTTCCTTATTTCCTCGTGCGGATACTGTAGTTTTGAGAATGCTTGGTGGAGATTTTCTAGGTGTTGATCTCTGTCTGTGGGGTTAGAGCAGATACGGTTGTACCTCAGTGCTTGGCTGTAGACAATGGATCTTGTGGTGTGTCCGGGATGGAAGCTGGAGGCATGAAGGTAGGCATAGCGGTCGGTGGGTTTTCGGTATAGGGTGGTGTTAATGTGACCATCACTTATTAGCACCGTGGTGTCTAGGAAGTGGACCTCCCGTGTAGATTGGTCCAGGCTGAGGTTGATGGAGGGGTGGAAGCTGTTGAAATCGTGGTGGAATTTTTCCAGAGTCTCCTTCCCATGGGTCCAGATGATGAAGATGTCATCAATGTAGCGTAGGTAGAGAAGGGGTGTGAGTGGACAGGAGCTGAGGAAGCATTGTTCCAGGTCGGCCATAAAAATATTGGCATATTGTGGGGCCATGAGGGTGCCCATAGCGGTGCCACTGATCTGGAGATATATATTGTCATCAAATTTGAAATAGTTGTGTGTGAGGATAAAGGCACAGAGCTCAGCAACCAGTTGTGCTGTGGCATCATCAGGGATACTGTTCCTGACAGCTTGTATTCCATCAGTGTGTGGGATGTTTGTGTAGAGAGCCTCTACATCCATGGTGGCTAGGATGGTGTTTTCTGGAAGGTCACCAATATTTCAGCATTGTAGTTTGCTGAAATATTTTCTCTTCAGATTATATCTGGCAACTGTCAGGCCAATCTAATTTTCCAAGTTAAAATAATAAAAGTAAAATAATTTAACTTTAAAATAGAAGCTGGTTGCAAGATTAGTATGGAGAGGTTACTGACATTCCACAATTCAGCGCTACATGGCATCTTCAACCATCTTCTCCCGGGCTAACATTCAATCACGGGTAAAACACCATCCATCCACATGCGGACATACTGATGCTTAGTTCATTCTCTGGCTTCATTCCAGTGAGGCTGCTTGTCATATATCATTGGCAATGTAATACAATAGCCCCAGGGCCATAGATATTTTATGCCCTTACATTGCAAGGAGAATTTAATTACCATCAGTATGGTAACTTCTAAATATAGACTGATTCTGTGCAATGGAACAACACCTTTGATATATATTCCTATGGTTTTGGAGTGAACACTTGTCAATCTGCTCCTAAACTGAACACAGTGAACACTCATAAGTAGAACATCATTTTAAAACAATAGATCATTGGCGTAACTGCAAATGAATAATTAGCATTTATTAAAAATTGATTTTTTTTCCTGTTTCTTCTACTTTTCTCCCCCAGTTTTTATTATTATTCAAATTAACTGTCAGTTATAAATTTGTCCTTTATGAAATCTTAGGCATTTCTTTACCTATCTGAAGTTTTTATTAATTTATAACTCCTTATGCTTCCTTTTTAGTTACCTTGAAAGATTCCTTAGCAAGCCTGAGTTGCATATAAGCCTCAGAATGTGTAAGTAGTTTCTTTCTAGCTGAAGGCTGTATTTCTAAAATAAGTCCACTCCATTTCACATATGGGTTGGACTATTTCCCCTGCTTCTTGTAAGCTTTATTTTTTAAAATGCTTTGTGTATTTGCAGACAAAAGTTACGCTTGCTTTATTAACCAGCCTATGTTTGGATCTTTTTGAACTTCACTCCCAAAATCAATTCAAGTTTTTTTCAGTGCATGAATAAGAACAAATCTCTAAGTTGTTTTTCTATTTGTATTAGGGTCTTCTTTCCCTTCACAATGGCTACAGTTAAGTCTCAGAAACTAATCTCTTAGATTTTCATTAGCTTTGCATTTCATTCTGTATGCAGGTCTGGTAGCTTGTACACTGTCATGGAATAAGCCAAAAGTTTCTTTCAGCAATATAAATTACATCAAAATTTTCTTTGCTTTTTGAAGGGTAATTATCAGAGCATTCGTGGTGATCAGAATATCAGGCCCATACTAGCAACTGCATTTGCTCTTTTAGTATATGCAGTATATCAGGCAACTCTCTACTCTCTTTTTATGTGGCAGATGTATTCTTTAAACGAATCATTTTTCTTTCAGTGTGAATATAAATCTTCTCTTCAATTGTTATCTACTGCATCTTTTTAGAATTGGACATTCTAGGTTTTTTATCTGATTTTCCGTTTTGTTGTGATTTGATACTAAGTGGATTTGACAGAAAGACCTTCCTCATATCATCCTGGAAAGCTGGGAGAGAGGGAGTCTTGATTGTACTTTTTCTTTTAATTTTTCCTTAGATTTAGCTTGTTCTTTTAACAAGCTTGCTAACTTATCTATTTCTGCAGACAATCAGAAATCTCTCTCAGTACATTATTTAATTATTGTTACATTTATTCTGTCATATATTGAAATAGTTTTTAGAACACTGAAATGGATTTTAGGAACACATTAATTGACAAACTGTATCAGACTACTAGTCCATCCAATTCAGTAGCCAGTACCAAATGTTTTAGATGCACTAAGTCCCATATTTGGCAATTGTGGTATAGCCTGACCATAAGGGAAGTTTCTTCTTAACCCATATTGGTTAACTATTGGCTTATGCCCTGAAACAATGATTTATAATACTAGTTTTATCCTAATTATCGTGTTATGATGATTGTTTTTAGAATCCTGCAAAGCTCTCAGTATATTGTAGCAATGAGATCTATAAGTTAATTTTGTATTATGTAAAAAAAGCATTTCCTTTATAAATTTACATTTGTTGACTTTGACTTTATTCTTGGACAAGAAAACGTAAATAGGAGCATGAGATTTAGCTTCTCTACATCATTTATTTTGTATACTCCCGTCATATCCCCTTAGTCAAGTCCTCTCTAAACTAGACAGTCTTTTCAGTCTCTCCTCACAGAGGTATTTCCTTTTTTTTATACTGGATTTTGGCACCTACTTCTAGACAACTTTAGGTCTGCTGTATTTATTTTTGTAGATTGGTTGACCATACTTGAGCACATATTCTAAGTGAGGTTATACCATTAATGTATGATATATCTTCAGTATTCTTTTCTATCCCATTCTTTCTCTGCCCTAACATTTTATTTGCTTTTTTTGAACCTGGCTGTATATTGCACACAGATTTTCATTGATCTGATTAGAGTGATGTCCACATCTTTTTTCCTGAGTGGGTGCAGTCAGATGGCTGTGGTGAGAAAACTCATAGTATCTAGATGCCTGGGATCTCAACAGCCATTGTCAATCTGAGTAAAGTCCTGGATTTGGCATCGAGATGGCACTGGTTGTATTGGCTGATTATGTCCAAGAGACAGATAAAGATGCAAGGTGCCTGCTGGTATTACTAAATCAATTGCCTTTGATACCATTGATTATGAGGTATTATTGGGTCATTGAGTGGATTCAAGTGAAATAGATGGAGCAGTTCTTGTGTGGCCTTTAAGAGCTCACAGAGGATAATGGAGAGGTGTTGACTTTCTGTTAAGAATGCTAAATACCTTGGATTAAACATTTTTAAGAAAATGATTTTTCCCCAAAGTTTTCAGAAAAAAAGATTTAAAATGTCCAAGTTTGACAAATAATCCTGAAAATTTGGTTACCTACCATCCCTGATTCCTCCCCCTATCCCCATTCAGAAGCAAAATGAAAAGGGTCAAAGGAAAATGGAGTCAGGGAAAAAAAGGGAGAGTAAGAGGCAGGAGAACAAAAATGAGCCCATTTTATTTTTCATTTTCAAAAACAGAGGGGAAAAAAGGGTTTTTTTTAGGTTTTAATCATTTTCACTGGAAAACTAGAAGATTTGCTCCTAAAAACCAAACACTTTCTATGAAAAAAAAAGTTTCTGAAAAAAGGAAAACTTTGAATAGAACTGGTCCAATGTGTATTTGTGGCCTTTAGGAAACTTTGGATCTGATTCAGGGGAGCACTTAATCATGCCTTTAATTTGCTGCCACTGGGCCTTCCCCAGAAAAAGTCAAGATCAAGTAGGGCTGGAGGTGATTACACTGAGAAATAGAACTATGTGGTCTAGTGGGTTCTTCCTTAGGTTAGGACAGCTGGGAGATGCATTACATTCGGAACCTTTTAAATGTCTCTGTAAGCAAGTAGGCTAACTCACCAGCGTGTGCACCAAAGAACATTCTTCAGACATAAGATTCCAACTCCCACATTATTTTTTTCTGATTCAGTTTTATTTCTTCAAAATAACACAGGTTCAATATGTCAATCATGTACTTATTTTAGCGCTGGTCACTCAGTTTTCATTTAATGGAACATTTTGACACACTGAAATTAGTTTTCGTTCCAATTTGAACTTTCCCGCAAAATGGAATTTCCAGTAATTTTGTTTTGTCTATTTTAATTTTTCATTACTTTATTTGTATATGTTTACATTATTTCATAAACTATTATTTGTTATTTTTTTACCACAGAATTCTCCACCCTTAGAATAGTTTGAAGGTGATCTCCAACACAGTTCCATTCACCTTCCCTATGATGGACTCCAGGTTCTTTTCCTGACGCACTTCTGTCCAGGTCAGAGACTCCCTGCCATTGAAGAGCTACATCTGTTGTTTATTCCAAACTCCAGCTGTAGCTGTGTCTGAGTTCCACCTCCTGAAGATCTTTCTCCATCTTTGGGTTCTACCTTTCCAGGATCAGCTGCAACTCAGTAGCTTTTTCATCACTAGGCAACACACAATTACCTTTTCTTCTGAAGAGTGGATTTCGTTCAGCTCCTTCTTACACTCCCTCAGCTGCACTTGGTGGTTGTGTAGCTGGTTGGTCATTTCCCCCGTCCCCCCACCCTCAATCACTACCTTGATCTCATTACCTACTTTAGCACACTTCTGCTTTGTCCTTTCAAAGTTTGATTCCTCCCACTTGGCTTGCTTCCACTGCTATACTAGTTCCTCCATAGCTCTGTCTTATTTCCTGGGTTTGTACATCATGAACCTATGAAACTTATTTCACTTTACCTTGTTCTATCTGTCAATTACTTATGCTAACCAATCTGTTCCACCTTCTATTTAGCTGTGACTCTCTGAGTACGTTTCCCAGATATGAAGAAGGGCTCTGTGTAAGCGCAAAAAGCTTGTCTCTCTCACCAACAGAAGTTGGTCCAACAGAATATATTACCTCACCGATCTTGTTTCTTTAATATCTTGGGACCAACACAGCTACAACATAGGATTAACAACAGTGATCAGTCTTTGGATTTTCTGTTTCATTCCTTTGTTGTCTTTTTCAGTTAGAGCTTGGGCACAGCCTAGCTCTTTGTTCTATAATGCATTCCTTGTCATTCCTTGTCAGGGAATTTTTTTTCTTCTATTTAAAATGTCAGTGTCTCAGCAGATCCTCTTTCAATCCTGAGATTTTCCAGAGTTATCATCAACCTGGCTCTTTTTAAAAACTGCTGTTGTTTATTTAGTGCTTCTTTTATTGAAAGCAATCCTTTAACAAAAATAGCTTCTCTTCTCATAAACATAACTCAAACTCTCTCCTTACAAGCAAGTCTGTAACATCCTCCCCTGACCCTCCAAATTCAATGTTTGTCTTGTGGTTCTTGCGGATTCCTGTTCCCAGAGAAATAAAAACTACTTATGTTACTGCAGGAAAAAGTTAAGATTACGTTTTCCTTCGGAACATTGAATGCTGTTAACAAAAACTGACAATACTTTGAGTTTGACAGATGAACTGTGTGATTCATGCTTGGATGTCCAAGATTAGATATTTCCTATGTGTTTTCTATTAACAGTCCTTGGGCTAAGTCCATTGTCATCTTTGGCACTGATCTTTTGTCAGTGCAGTTCTGCATCAATTGGATTTTAGTATTTTAGGAATATTTGGGGATAATCTGACATGTGTAATGGTCTCCTCACCAAAACTCAAAAGTCTATCTTAAATCTGTTGCTTTCCTAGATGCTAAAACTAATTCCTAGTGTTTGCATCTATATTTTTAAAGGTGAAAACTATGAGTTAGCAGCATCTGAAGGCAAAATTTAGCCCTCAAAAATCTGTGTTTTGTGTCAATGGGTAGAGACCTCTCTCTCTTAGGTAAAGAGCTTGTTGAAGAGTAAGGGTATAATCTTGAATCATTTCAAGACAGTTAGCAGTTTTCCTATGAGTGCGAAGAAAACAGAATCAGGTCTAACTGATACTCTTACATGACTTCCTGCTCCCCCTAAAATAGCCTCCTGTTAGCAACCCCTTTGTATAATAAGTAGAACAAAACTTCCACTGACTTTAGTGGGAGTTTGGGTTTGGAATGATTACAGTATTTGGCTCCAGACCTGTCATGTCATATGACAGATCATAATCAATATTTTCTTTAAAAACTATTAATTTTTCAAGACAATTTAAATAATCCAGAAGGTTCCCCTGAGATGAAGCTGAAATGCAAGCTTTTCCTATTCCTACAAAGCAACATTCTATCAGTAGACTGAATGCAACTTTTAAGATACATGACGAATTTGTATTAGTAAGTCAGGGTATTGTGCTCTTATGCTGATGACAACTGGACCTTAAAATAGCAGACCTGTTTCTCCTCTCTCTCAATAGTTCACATCAGGAATACTGCAATGAAGTTAATGGATTTTTTTTGGTTTAAAACTGGTGTCAGTGAAAAGAAAATGAAATGAGACCCAATGAGCTAAATCAGAGTGGGTGACGGACATCTGAGTTGCTAATTCCTACCTCTCTGCAAGCTTTAGTAACAAAATTAGGTTTTACACTAAGTAACGTGAATCTTTGAGAGACAAGGTGAGTGAAGTAATCTCTTTTATTGGACCAACTTCTGTTGGTGAGAGAGACAAGCTTACACAGAGTTCTTCTTCAGGTCCTTCAGAAGGAGAGCGCTGTGTAAGCTTTTCTCTCTCACCAATAGAAGCTGGTCCAATAAAGGATATCACCTCACCTTGTCTCTCTCATTTCCTAAGGTCAACATGGCTACAACAATACTTTACTACCTCGAAGATTCATTGTTGTATATTCTCAAACCACTATGGGATTCATCCAACATCCATTGAGGTCAAAGAACAATTTCCATTGACTTGAATGGGCATTGGATCAGACCTTATACTAATTCTTTTGATGTTCCCCTTGATTAATAAAGTCAAAGTGAAGCTGTCAAATGTAACTACATAGTATAAAATTAATAGTAAAATCTCCTTCTCTTTGGGACTCATGGATAATCAAGTGTTAAATACCAATATCTTTTTGGTATTTTTTTTCATAGTCAAGATTAAAATTCAAGTGAAAGAATTAACCTATCTGCCTCTGTGCTCCACAGGGGATTTTATTATTCAGATTTATTCATTAGAAGACTTGCTATTCATGTTTGCTTTATTTGCTTTCATTAAATATTTGGCACCAAACTCCTTTCTATTACAACTTAAAAAAAATGCTGTGAAATAAAATTGATGTATCCTGATAAATGAATGCATGAGTTTATATCTAATAGAAAATAGTAGAAAGGAAACAATAGCAGGTGGATAAAGTTTTTTAAAAGCCAACAGTAAGACTGTTAGTAGTTTCAAGAGAGTCCTTTCTTGCTTGTAGAATCTTGGATTTGCTGCACCTGCTTCATGCTTTGTGTTTTGTAATACAGAAATTTTATCATTTTTCCATCCATTAAACACAACTATAAGAAGTATAGTAAGTGAAGGCTAAAGAGATGCAAACACAGCCTTCCACTTCCCCAGCCAACAGTGTAAAAGTAGTTCTGAGCACTGGTGAAACAGTAACATTCTTCTATAAAGACTTTCACATCACAGTTTTGTGAACTAATTTTTAAAATATATTTAACTGTTGTGAAAGAATAAATCCCCAAACCTGTGAACACTCGGTGTGAAACATTGACTTCAACAAAGCCAATGAGAATTTTATCATTGTCATTAATGGGGCCAGAATTTTCCTCTGAGTTTATAGATGGGATGGTCCATAGTGTGAGTGGGCTTGACTCCCCCTCCATAATGAGAAATGGCCTGTGTATTAATGTAGTCTGGCTTCCACTGGCCCTGCTGTGTTCAGCCCTTACTTAACAGTTTGGACTCAACTCCCCTGCATGGTGGGATTCACGGAACACCCAGAGATCTTGGCTTCACAGCCTACAAGAGTTAGGGCTCCCTGTGGGAAGACTCTGAATCCTGGTTTCTCCTGCACTCCATGACACAGAGCCCCACTGATCTTATGAGAGAAAATAATTTTTAGATCTGAGCCTAGACAAGAACATTACAGTAGTCTCTTTTTTCCTAGCAGTGATGTTTTAGTCAAGGGCTGGCTTCCAGAGCCAAGAAGGTAAAAAGATTAAAAATTACCTAACCCTGCTACCCCAGATCCTGATAAATTCAAAAACTTCTCCTGTCCCCCAGTGGAAGGAATCAAAGGCTCATTGACTTGATCACATTGCACTATCCCTCTTTTTATTAAATTTACTCTCAGCCAATGGCAGAACAGGAGCAATACCAAATGCCCAGTCACATGGCTCAAACAACAAATTCACTGAATAGTGAATACACATGATGCCAAATTTATAAAGGTACTTATATGATAGGTGCCTAGAGGGATCTACAGAAGCACCTATGCAGGTTAGGTTCCCAACTCCCATTCAGTTTATGGCATCAAAGTTTCATGTTTACATGAAATATTTGTCAAATAATTTCTAAACAATTCCATAAAAATCAAAATCTGTGTGTGAACAATTCAGACAGAAACAGAAAAAAAAGGGCAAAATGCATTGAAAATATTGTTCAGTAAAACAACTTTCCCAGGTCTAATATAAAATGATGACTCAAGGCATTCTGAATTAGTGAGAGTCAGAGGAGACCTCTGTAGCCTGTTAATTCACTTGAATTTAAGCAAATCTAAATTGGATGGGTTCTGGCTATGGCTCTGAAGCTCATATTCCTCTAACCCCTTGCCCTGATGCACTCATTGCATTTACTTACTCATTGATGAAATATGTGACACTAGAATTGGTGTCCAGAGACTAAGATCTTTGCCATGACAGTGAAGGGTCAGTAATGAAAGAACAGCAGTAATGAAGGGCAGTGAAAGGGCAGATCCGAACCCCAACAGAATATTCATTAGTGTTAACAATAATCTTCTCCTTACCCAAACAGAAATCTCATAAGAAGAACAATTTAGGTGCCAATGCAATGTTTTTTAAGGGCAATTAGGGTTAGTATTGATCACATTTATTTATTTCTAATGGACAGAAGGTCAGAGTATATACAAAATCTTTAATTACACCTTAAGCTTCTTCTCACAACAGATATTGCCAGTGAGCTCAAAATAACATTTTTCTAGCAGTGCCTAGCTAAAATGAGCCCTTTTACCTTTTTAAATTAAAATCATTTTGATTATAACAACTAATAACAATAAATTGCCAGAACATATAAAAGCATTAATACTTCATTGTACAACTAATTACACCTCTTTTTTTTTGACATTTCCATTGTCTAATGTGTCATTGTGCAGCAAACAGGAACTTCTCTTTTAAACTAGGATGAGGGAAGATACTATGCTAGTGATTACAGAGATCAGAATCAGATAGGCAGCGGATTATCATTCTAGTCACACACAGCTATTACTTTCCTAGAAAATGCTCATTTGAAGATACAACAGTGTTAAAATGCCAAAATAGTCACAGTTACAGTTTGTGACCTTCCTCTCAATCATTACTGGCTTTTGAACAAGGTGAAAACTAGAAGATTTGAGTGTGGGGGAGGGAGGGAGAGAAGACCCAAATCTCCTAGAATCTAAACAACATTAAACTTTGAGGTTATTCAGAATCAGAGCCTGGATCTGAATTTTGTAAAAGGTCCTAATAATGGACTGAAGCCACCAGCTATAGGGTATTCCAAATCTGGAACCAGATATGAATTTTGCAGCTCGAGATCATGTCTAGTGTAAACTTTCATCCCCAAGAAGTACAAAACTTTACTTTCAGTCTACTCAGGCTTATAGTTTCCCATTTGAACATATATCATATCGTAGCTCATATCAACTCAGAGGTCACCCAGAGACATTTAAATTGATATGGAAGGATTCATATTTGAACTCAAATTTGAGGATATTGCATTTTTAAATTTTACTTTTCTATGTCATGCTTATATTAAAGTTCCTGGTTGGGTGTTTGATCCAACTAAGTATGAAATAGTTTTATATCTATGTTTTATGCAATACAGTTTATATTTGAGAAAATAAGTGATTTCAAAAAAGTATGCATGTGAGTAAAACCCAAATTTGTCTGACAGGCCACATAACAAATGTCTGCAAATTTTGTCACAGTTCTTCTATCAGAAGGTAAGATCTACAGAATTTACACAATGTGGGTATGAGACATGCAGTTTGGGTAAAATATTCCAGGGATATTAAAAGGCACAGCAAGCTATCAGTATTTTATCTGTGCTTAGTGTGAGCTCTGTGCCAATAATATACAAAAGGAAGACACTTTTGAGTTGCTGTTATTGAGATCTTGGGTAACATTTTCAAAAGCACCTACATGACATTTGACTTTCAACGTGACTTATGTTTCTTGGTCTAGATCCTCAAAGATATGTAGGCATCTAGGGAATTTTCAAAATTGCTAAGCAGGTTATCCTACAAGGTGCCTTTGTGCATCTTCAGGCATCTAAAAACTTTTGAAAAATCTGGCTCTAGGAGCCTAAATCACTTTAAAAAAAATGGGACTCAGGCTCCTAAGTCACTTAGGCACTCTTGAAAAGTTTACCCCTTCTCTCTGTGGTGGAACAACCTATAGGAGAGCATATCAACCATTTTTCCTCAATTAGTTGGAAGAAAAGACAGAGTTGGGGGTGGGGGTGGAGACATCCAGGGATGAAGGATAAGGGGAGAAAATGTGGGGAGAGAATCTGTAGCATTGCATTGATTATCTTTTGTGGAAAAACATGGTATGATTGTGGTCTGAGAAAGAGGAGGAAGAAGAGAATAAAATTTGAGGAGGGATCCAAAGGTGGATAAGGATCAGTAGGGGTTATAGGCACAGGATTCAATCAAGGAAAAGAAATATATTTGGATGTCAAGAAAATGGCGGAATAGAATGGAAACAAAAATAACTTCTGGAAGATATTTGCACGTCCTCTGGAGTTCTGCAGTGGTCAAGTTATGGTAACAGGAGCAGAGAAAGCAGATAAGAACAATGAGCAAAGTCTGGGAGGGACTGAGTAGTGTGAGTGTCATGTCTGGAGTGGAGTTCAGGATGGAAACCATGATATAGAGGGAAAGGCAGGCTGTCGGTACAGGAAGCTGGGAGAAGCAAAGGAATCATAGATGTTGATGGACCGGAGATCAATGAAAGTCTGCTTGACTGGGTGGAAGGATAAGAAAGGGGGTAAAAATTAAAGGATGTGAGAACGAATGAACTCTTTGATGGAAATGTTAGAAATGGAGCAGTAATTGGTTAAAGCCAGGTCAAGAGAGTGACCAAGCCAATGTGTGTGGGAATCAGTCCAGAGCAATAGCTCCTTTGAGAAATTTAGGTAAAAGAATCAGAAGGATTGGAAAAGATGGGGATTAACATGAGAACTGAAAGGTGGATAAGGAACTGAGTTGTACTGAAAGGTGAACTGTCAGGCTGGATGGAGGTTACTAATAGAGTTCCTCAGGGACTGGTTTTGGAACCAATCTTACTTAACATTTTTATTACTGACCTTGGCACAAAAAGTGGGCGTGTGCTAATAAAATTTGAGATTGACACAAAGTTGGGAGGTATTGCCAATATGGAAGAGGACCGGAATATCATACAAGAAGATTAGGATGACCTTGTAAACTGGAGTGATAGAAATGGGATGAAATTTAATAGTGCTAAGTGCAAGGTCATGCATTTAGGGACTAACAACAAGAATTTTTGGTGTAAACTGGGGGTTTAATCAGTTGGAAGCCAGAGAGGAGGAGAAAGAGCTGCATGACTATGAGCCATCAATGTGATGCAGCTGTTGAAAAGGCTAATACAGCCTGAGGATACATCAGGTGAGATATTTCCTGTAGGGATGTGTTAGTACCATTATACAAGACAGTGGTGAGAACTCATCTGTAATATTATGTGCAATTCTGGTCTCCCATGTTTTTCAAAAAAAAGATTAATTCAAACTGAAACAGGTATAGAGAAGAGCTGCTAGGGTGATCCAAGGAATGGAAAACCTACGTTATGGAAGGAGACTCAAAGAGCTTGGTTTGTTTAACCTAACCAAAAGAAGGAGACCTGATTGCTTTCTATAAATACATCAGAGGGATAAATACCAGAGAGTGAAAGGAGTTATTTAAGTTAAGCACCAATGTGGACACAAAAACAAATGGATATAAACTGTTCAAAATCAAGTTTAGGGTTGAAATTAGGCAAAGGTTGCTAACCATCAGAGGAGCGATGTTCTGGAGCAGCCTTCCAAGGGGATCAGTGGGGGCAAAAACCCTAACTGGCTTCAAGACTGAGCTTGATAATGTAATGGGGGAGGGATAGCTCAGTGGTTTGAGTATTGGCCTGCTAAACCTAGGGTTGTGAGTTCAATCCTTGAGGGGACCACTTAGGGATCTGGGGCAAAAATTGGTCCTGCTAGTGAAGGCAGGGGGCTGGACTCAATGACCTTTCAAGGTCCCTTCCAGCTCTAGGAGATTGGTATATCTCCAATTATTACCTTATATGGCGGGGATGGAATGATGGGACAATTCACCTTCAATGGCATGTGGTCCATTGGCAACTGCCAGTAGCAAAAATCTCCAACTGCTAGAGGTGGGACACTAGATGGGGAGGGCTCTGAGTTACTCCAGAGAATTCTTTCCCAGCTGTCTGTCTCATGGGGTTAACTGATCACCATATTTGGGGTCAGGGAGAAATTTCCCCCTGGGTCAGATTGACAGAGATTCTGGGTTTTCCCCCTTTTCCTCTGCAACATGGGGCATGGGTTTGGATTTGCAAAAGCACACCAAGAAGCTGTGATTTTCTTAGCCTTTTGTGCAGTTAGACCCATTCCTCTCACATCTATCTACCCTACAAGTTAATAGGCCTTTTGTAAGACTATCCATCAAGTGTAGGGATGGAATCCAGCACTCATAGGTGGATGACAAGGCTTTCCCACTTCTTATCCATGACCATTATTCCAGACTGGGCAGGAATGTAGGCTCTATCCCTGATGCACCCTCTATAAGGGGGCTCCCAACCACTGGTTCTGTGTATGTGTGGATCTAGTGCCTTTCCCAGTCCCGCCCCAGGCCCTCCAAGTTGACCAGTTTAAATGAGCATGTGAAATGTGTTACACAAGTTAGTCCATGGCAAGGAATGCTATTTAGAAGAAATAAAGGCAGAAAGACTGCTTGGAGGGGTGATGAAGCAACCTTTTACTCACATACAAGAAAAATTCCCTGAAAAGGCATATCAAAGAGTGGATCTATTCTTGTCCTAATAGTGCACAGTATTTCTCAAAGACAGCAAAGAAACAAACCTGACAGACTCAACATTTCTCCAGCCCCGTTAGTAGATCTGAGCCTGAACACATCTTTTGATTTCAGGTCTCTGGCAAACAAATCGAGGCACTGCCAATTGATTTTGGTATTATAAAGGAAAACGAAATGGGCAGTTTAGAAGCCCATGAATGAGAGAACATCAGAATAGTTACAGCATAAATTCAGGACTGCTAGTTTCATAGGTAAGCTGGGTCTTAGTGCTCACTGATTATCCTTAGTGGAAAAGTCCTATCAAATTGAACATAGATAAAACTGTGGAAACTATTCTAAAGGACTATAGGCCTACATTTTCAAATGCAGACTCTGATTTTTGAGTACCTAAAATTTTGGGTGTCCAGCCTTAGACATGTTTTATTTAGGTACCCAAAATGGATTTAGCTGTTATACTCTAGGAGCCTAGTTTTGAAAAATGTAGGGGTGTGTGATGGTGTATTTGCACCACATACAGTGGAAAAAGGTTAACATGGTTCTGAGATGCCAGTTAATTTGCCTGCTTGCACCTGGAGGGTAGGCCAGGCCTAATTAGAAAAAAAAGCTCAGCTGTGGGAGAACCAGGTTAGTTGCCATGAAGAGCTGGGTGAGGCCACTTGGAGAGCAGAGATGCAGAGGAGAAAGTTCCATTCCCGCTGTCTGGGGAGCAGCCTGAAAGAAGGTTGAGAAGCAGAGCCTACTCCCAGGGGTGAGCTGGAAGCCAGAGCGGAGGCTGGGGCTCGAAGGAGTTGTAGCCTGCCTGAATCCCTCAGTAAAGGGAGCAGTGTACCAGCCCCAGGGCCAGGAGGTTGATTGAGGCACAGAAGCCTGTTAGACAGGAGGACAGTACAGAGCAGCAGAGGCATGACTGTGAGGAGGTGGCTGTCAGCTGAGCCCAGCCAGACTGAAAGTTTGGTTTGGTTTCGTTTATATTTCTTTTGGATTTTTATAAAGGACCCTGGACAGGGTAGGACTTTGCACAGTGGCATGGCTGGACAGCCAGGACACTCCTATGGTCAGAGTAGACCAAAAGAAGGTGGGGCAAACTGAGGCAAGATGCTGCAATGCCACATCCAGCCAGAAGGAGACATTCTGGGTGGCAACTTTGCCATAAGATTGGATTTTCACAATTGCTCAGTGGTGACCTAGCCTTGCTCCCACTGAAGTCAGCATAAAACTCCTATTATACCAGTGATAACGGGGTTAGGACAATTCTGAGTGCTTTTGCAAATCACAACCTCAATGACTATACTAGGGCCCACTAAAAGTTGAGACATCCAAAGTTGAGGCCACTTTTGAAATAGAGAACGACGTCCTTTCTGTAGGTTTTTTGAACCACACTATAAAATTCAAGATTGAATTCTATGGGATTTAAAAAAAAAAGCCTACAGAAATGATGTCAGCTTTTATTAAATTCTATAGGGCTTTTCCATAAGGGTTGAGGACAGGAAAATTTGCAAAAATACCTCTAATGGATAATTTAAAGTACTCTGTTAGCAACACTTTTCTGGATTTTCTTAAGAAGCTTAACAGAACAATTGCTATTAATTCTGGAGGAAACACTGTTGATATAAAACTTCAGAATATAAACTGGATAACTTTCATCTGGTGACTTCAGCTACGATATTTCTACTCTTCTCATGATTACTGAATAATCATTGAACAACAACTACAGAAGGAAAAAGCTGTAATCATTTAACTGCATGAAGATTTTAGGGGTAACCTGAAATGAAATTCACTGTGTGCTCAGGACTGAGGAATTTTCCTTTTGGGGCAGAATGAGTCACAGAAATCAGAAATGAGAATTGACCAATCTATATTGTATCTCTAGGACTGATGATCACCTCAATGGAGTGAATAAAACTAATTATTAATAGACTGGCTCTCATTCTTTGGTCTAGTGGAGTGCATCTAGTTGAACTTGATTATTCTGATAATGTCTGCTGGAGCATTTGAAATAGAAATGATACAATGAATATTAGAATACTGGATAAAGATAAAAAAGCAAAGTAAAAACAGGATATTAGAAGCATGAAAAACATTAAAGTACTGTATCAGCTTAAATTATCATTATTTATTTGTATTACAGTAGCACCTACAAAACCCAACCAAGATCAAGATCCTGTTGTGCTAGGTATTGTACCAAAACATAGTCAGAGGCAGTCCCTACTCTGAAGATCTTACATTCTAAATAGACAAGACAGACAAATGCTGGGAGTAGAAAATGAAGTACAGAGATAAAGAGACTTGCTAAGGTCACACCACAATGAGTGCTCAGGTACAGAACTCAAGTCTTATGCGTTCCACTCCAGTGTTCTATCCACTGTCACTGGCAAATTGGTCCAACCTTTGCTTCATTGTGATAATGTGCTAGTTTACCCCTCCAGCTTCTCTCCAAAAGCCAAAAATATTCTTTCCCACCTGTATAACCACCTCTGCCAATAATGCTACTACTGCTCTTGCACCTTGTCACCGTGTGGGGGAATTGCTCTGATACCTCAATTAAGAAGAGAAGACTTCCCTCAGGCAGGGCCAGCTCCAGGGACCAGCGCAGCATGCAGGTGCTTGAGGCGGCCAACAGAAAGGGGCGGCACTTCCAGCTCTTCGCAGCCTTTTTTTTTTCCCCGCCCCCGATGCTTGGGGCGGCAAAACCACTGGAGCCAGCCCTGCCCTCAGGATTCAGTTTCCTAAATATAAACCTTTAACTTTAACATGATGCTTACTTATAATGTTAAATGTTAACCTCCAGTTGATTCCCAACTATAGAGTGAAGAGGTATTCAACAGGGCAGTAGGCATAGGTGTTCAGGCTTTAGACTGAGATCCAGTAAATTGCCTGGATGGATACTGAAAAAAGGATTAAACAAGGCAGCTTTCAATCACTGAATGAATGGCACATGCACAACAAAACAAGTCTCAGATGGCGGCTGTCTCTAGGGTATGTGGCAGCTCTCACAGGTGGTTGCCCATGATACTACCGTATTACAAAGAAATAATGTTAAAAAGAGGAAAATGCAGCTATTTCCCAACTGCATAAATAATGAGATAGAACAAGAAACAATGTCTGAAGAACTGCTGGTCCTGTTGAGGTTTTCTAGCCTGTGCCATGTGTGTTCCTTTTGTAAAACACTATTATTTGTTTGCACAATTCAAACAGTTTGCTAAGTTCTTTAAAGATAAGCATGAAGGGGAGTTCCTTGCCTGAAAGGGTGTATAATTTAAGGACCCCATCCTGCAAAAATGTACTCCCATGTATATGTTTATTCCCACAACTTGGCCCACTTAAATCAGTGTGCCATATATAGAATAAAAACCACCACCACCACCAGAGTGACTGCAGGATTGGAGTTTTCTTGTACATGCTTGCAATTAATGGGTTGCGTAAGGATACTCAAAAATGCAAACTAATGTCATTCCCAGGTATATCGGTAATAAGTTATAACTAAATCAGCCTGCATAATTATTATTGCAATTTGCACCACAGCCAACACACATTTTTACCTAGCTTATTAATAGTGATTTAACTAGAGTCTGTTCCTCAGAGAAACAACCAAAATGGCTTTTGCTGACCCTTTCTGAGCACATGCGGTATCTGAGCAAATCAGAGAACTAGAATCAAGACCACATAATCAGTCCCAAGCAATTCATCTAAAAATGCACCAAGAACAGCTGGATTTAAATTTCCATAATCATCATCTAACTAGTGGAAAAATTCCATGTTCAACTTCAACAACATTTTTCTAATACGGAAAATTCAGCACAAAATGCTGCACTGTCATAGAAGCACTGGACAAATATTTTCTTGATAAAAAATTCACATAGTTGGGGCTTAAAACAGAGGAAAATATTTAAGCACCCGCTTAACTTCAACTGGACTTTAATAGATGTGCAAAACTTTCCTCAATAAAGGTACTTTCCTGAATAAGGCCATAGTAAGTACAGAACTGCAGAAAAAAGAGAGAGGGAAAAGAAACCCCTCTGGAAGTGACTTTCTTGTTATACTTATGAACAAGCATATTCCAATTATAAATGATGATTATGGCCCTGACTCAGCAGCCAGAATGGGAGTAGTCCCATTTTAGTCTTACAGCTGATCCATTCAGCTGTCCTTAGGTGACTTTCAGCATGCATTTTTTCCACACTTAATAATATCGGCCCCAATCCAGCAAAGCACTTAACTACCATCATCGGAAAAGATTTATATTTGCATCATGGGACTACGCAGGTGCTTAACATTTTTGCTGGATTGGGGATTTACATTATCATGAGTAAAAAATGCACTCTGAAAGTTAAGTCCCCAATCCAGCAAAAATGTTAAGCACCTGCGTAGTCCCATGATGCAAATATAAATCTGTTCCCATGATGGTGCTTCAGTGTTTTGCTGGATTGGGGCCTATATTATTAAGTATGGAAAAAAATACACGCTGAAAGTCATCTAAGGACAGCTGAATGGATCAGTTGTAGGACCAAAATATTCATGGAATGGTTCAGCAGCCACCTGTCATACGCTGAACTTTGAAATCTAACAACTATTCCCATAGCTTACAAACCTGTTTTATCTATTTTATTATCAGTCTCAGGATATTTCAGCTTCTGAAATTTCAGAGCTTTAAACAAAGCTTTCCTGAAGCTTGGAGATAATTTACTGTAAGCTGTCAAAGACAGACCCAGGACTGTATTTTAAGCTCTGGTCCAATAGTTCTGATCTGGAATGGGGGTGATGACAATGAGGCAAGCAGGCAGTTTTTATATTTTCATGAATCACTTGTGAGCTTGGACCCCTTACACAATAGAGCTAGAGGAACAGTGGGGAAGCCTATTCTTGAACATTTTCATGATTTATAAGCCCTGGTCTACACTAAGGTCGGGGGTCGAACTAGGGTACGCGAATTCAGCTACGTGAATAACGTAGCTGAATTCGAACTACCCTAGTTCGACTTACTTACCCGTCCAGATGCCACGGAAGCGAACTCCGCGGCTCCAAGGTCGACTCCGGCAACTCCTCCTGCCGCGGTGGAGTACCGGAGTTTGAACTAGCGCTTCCAGGGTTCGAACTATCGCGTCTAGATCAGACGCGATAGTTCGAACTCCGAGCAGTCGAACTCGCCGCGTCGACCCAGCAGGTAAGTGTAAACGTGGCCTAAGTCAGGAACACTCATGTGAACTGTTTTTTGTTCACACTACAATTGGGCAGTGGCTATTAACACAAATGCCCATAGTCATATGGAAACAAAGGTATCTGTCCATAAATACAAGTAGTGATTGGAATCTGTACAGATACAAGTCATAAGAATACACATATATTAGTTGCTATACTATTGGCCTCTTGATGAGGAGAAAGATATTGAGTGCACAATGCAGAGATCAAAGAGGCAGCTAAGACTAATAAAACAGTATAGGTGGATGACTTCAACTGACTGCATATAAATGGGTCAAAAGTCACAACAGAACAAGGTTTAGAGAGACAATTTCTCAACACCTTAAATAACTGCTTTTTGGAACAGCTATTTTTACAATATATAAAAGGAGAGGCAAGTCTTGACTTATTCCAAAGTAACACATAGAAGTTGGTTCAAGAAGTAACCAACATCGATCCACTAATTATACAGTCGTCACTACCACTTAAGTTCAATGTGTGGGGAGATGGGAGGGGAATTGCGTCAAAAATTATAGTTTTGCTAGACAGAGGAATTTAAAAAGTAGAAAAGCTAATCAAAAAGAATTTATAGCAAAAATTAAAACTAAAATCCTTAGATTCAGTATGGAGAATACTTAAGAACTTTATAACAGAGATGATATATACATGCTCTTAACAAGAAGGGAAATAGGAAAGCAAGAAAACCCAAAATATTATGGGCAAGGTTCAAGAGGTTATCCAAGCCAAATAAGCATCCTCAGAAAATGGAAATTCAAACCTAATATAGTCAAATGAAAGAGCAGTTAAAAATAAGTGGGACATTAGAGCGGTTGAGAGGGAATTTGTATAACAAACAGCCAAAAGGTATAAAAACAAAACATCTAACTTTTTGAGTATATCAAAAACAGGAAGCCTGAGAGGGAGTTAATGGGTCCACAATGAATAAAATAAATAGTTATGGAGGATAAAGACATGGCAAAAAATCTAAATGATTTCTATGCAGGGGAGACATCAAAAAAAGAGTAGATCCCAGAAAGGTAACAGAGATAAGGTACTCTTACAGAATAAGGCATAGAAAGAAGAGGTGTTGGAACAAATTGATCAATTAAAGAGAAACACAATAATGGTATAAATTAAACAGCTCTGCTAACAATTATCCAAGTTCTTATTTATATCAGCTATAGTACTAGAAACAATTGTTTCAGACTGGGTCATCCACCCCCCCACCCTCCATAAAATTCTGTAAAAAAATTCTGAACAAAATAAAATATTTGGGCTTTTTACATTTTTGTCAAAAATTATCATTTTTGACCATCTCTAATTATATTGCAATGTAATTCCTACAGCTGCTCAGGAAACATTTTTTTTTCCAGTTAAACATTTCAATAAAAAAACCAACAACTTTGTTTTCTTATTGGTTAACTTTTTTCTTGAATTTTTTTTTCAGATTTTTCTCCATGAAAACATTATAGATTTTGCATTTTCAACAAAAATGCTAATGCTGCTGTCTGTATTAAAAGCAAACTGTCCAAGGGGAAAGTAGTTTGAACTATATGCTTGAAGCCAGTCAGATACCTAAAACTAACATTTAAGGTGATATACAGTTAATTTCTCAGAAACCTGTTATGAATTTCAGTAGCAGTTTTCCCAGCTCAAGAGATAATTAACTTTAAAACAAATGGAGTATAATAGCATTAAACATACTTGATGCAAATGTTTGCATGGAATTTTTTCAAACAAATGGAGTCTAATAGCTATAATTAAACTTGATGCAGAGTAAATTGGAGATAAGAATCAATAAAAGACTCAGTTTGAGATCTCGTCACTTATTGATTCATGAGCCATTTATCTCCTTTTACATTCCACATCAAAGCCAATTATCAGTTAATGAAATCACACAGATGCAGATCAGAAGTATAAAAAATATTAACAGGGTTCCTGAGAGTTGCCAAAGCTATACACTTTCTTAAAGTTGCTCACAAATTAGCTTAGCGATCTGGTTGTGACAGAGTTTGCTTATGGAAAGGAGCTTTTTGTTACTAATCTAGGACCAGATTTTGATGCAGCTAATGTACCTGTACTGGGAAGTTAGAAGGTACAAGATGCTCGCTGTCTCCCCTGCTCTGGCTACCCATATTGTAGGTAACAGCACAAGAAGCCTCTGTTTAGATGCCACTCCCTCTCCTGAACAGCTGGTGGACAGAAAATGCATGGAGACTTGGCCAGCACAACCAAGCAGACACACCTGAGGAAGAACCTGTCTTAGTTTTATGGCTAGCAAGGATTACTGCCTTCTATCTCCAAACAAGGAGCTAACTAGAAACCAGACTGTGAGTGCATCAGTCTAGTACCTGGTCTGGCCTTGAGGCAGTACAACTATATGCTGTTCTTTCCACAGGGCTTGTGGAAAAGATATAATTTAGCCTCTAGCACTAGTTACTGCCTGCCTCTTACGAGAGTGCACAGTGGGGAGGGAGATCATAAGAAGCACGGCCAGCTAAAAGCCAGGAGAAGTGCAGCTCCTTCACTCTGAGAAGTGCAGCAACTGCTATATTACTTTGCTGGAGTGTGTGGTGCCCTGAATGGGTGTAGAGGGGAGCAGGCAAATGTGAGGCAATGGCTCCGCTCACCCATACATCAACAAG
This sequence comes from Mauremys mutica, assembly GCF_020497125.1. NCBI lineage: Eukaryota > Metazoa > Chordata > Testudines > Geoemydidae > Mauremys > Mauremys mutica. The sequence goes on along the minus strand of NC_059074.1, from coordinate 143,564,495 downwards.
CAGAGGAGTCGCCAGAATGCATCCAGGAGTTCATTGGGGTAGCGCTCCTCCACTCATCCCATTAAACGGTGCCTAATCTGCACAACTGAGCCTTAAAAATTCCTTATCTCCCTCCTACCACAACCAATAGTTTCTGTAGATAGGGCTATTTCCCCCTCTAATCCACAAAATAGAACATGGGTATCCCGTGCTCTGATACTGGAAGTATGAGTATTATCTTTCATCTTTAATATTTAAAATCTTTAATATTTTTGTTCCAGCTCTAAAAAAATTTGCAGCCCCTAGTGACTAAACATATACACACTGAGAAGTGTGAAGCAAGTGAGTGCATTCATTAGGTATTGGGGTAGCCGTGTTAGTCTGTATCCACAAAAACAATGAAGAGTCCGGTGGCATCTTAAAGACTAACAGATTTATTTGGGCATAAGCTTTCGTGGGTTTAAAAAAAAAAGCACACACTTCTTCAGATGTTATTGGTATTCACTTATTTTCAGCTTTCTATGTTTAATTTGTCTTTGGGAAAACCAAACCTTCAGCATATTAGTAAATATTTTTCCCCAAGCCCCTTTGCAATAAGCTTTGAAAAGAAGAATCTGATGCTTAGTTTGTTACATGCCTCTTGAAACAACAGATACAATTTAAGCATGACATTTAAAAATGTAACCTTTTAAAATGTCCACATATGTGCATATGATAAAAATGTCTAGGGGAAATGAACAAGGTCTCAGGGAACTTCATTTTACAGTTACATTTGTCTCCTGTCTAACCATATAGAGATCATGAACCTATTTTTGTTTGTTATTCAAGCCCTGTAGAGAATTATCTAGAGTTAACGTCTGTAAAAAATCCTAAGAGACCAGCTTTGACTAGTAACTGTAACGCTAGGGATTATTAAAAGCTATGGAGGAATTAATTTGGCCTACTTTTAAACCAACTTTAAAATCATTGCTTTGTAATTCTGTCTTTAACTGGGTTTTAGAGCTTGCACCTTTGAACCAGACACTGTATTCATAACTGGATTCATACACTTACCACCAAATTCTCTATATAAGGGTCCAACTGTCCAAACTTGTGTGTCTTAACTAGCCTGATTTTTAAGAGATGCTGACCACCCACAGCTGTCATTACACTTCAATGGGAGATGCATGCTCAGTGGCAGTTGTGATGAAGTCAGGAGCAAGGAGAACAGAGGAGCTTATAGGGCATCGAGGGGAGCACGGTGAAAAAATTGTATATAGTGCTATCCCTGAAGTAACTAGCATAGTTAATACTTTCCCTGAGCCCTAGTTTAAATGTACAGTATTAACTCTTAATACCTTCCAACACACTCAGCACCTCTGAAAAATATCAGATCTAATTTTGTGCGCCCAGATTTGAACAGCTGGGCTCACTTCACTGCAGTTTGTGTGTGCATGAAAAATAACTTCGCAGTAGATGCAATACATGTCATTTGTTTTGTAACAATGTGATTCAAATGGAAATGCTAATGAAAAATTATAACTATTGAAGTACTGTATTTGTAAAGGCTTTTACTGGCAGAGAATTAATAATATTCTTAGACAGCCTAACTAAGAATTTACAAAGGGTTGACGGTTTAAATATTTTTAATATAATGTTCTTTTACAGCTTTCTTTGTAAGTGGGGAATAATTTGTTTTATAGTATATTGTAATAATGTATGAACTCTCTGCTAGATACACAAGTCTGAACAAAGAACAGATATTAGGATAATTTGTACAATGGAGAAATACATCTGTTTTTATAGTGGCAAAAGCATAACCACTTTAAAGATGAGGTGCTAATGTACTCTAGTTACTAAGTAATACATATTATTGAGTGACATAGGGTCCAATTTGCTACTCAGATACAGACACCTTTCCTGCATCTCTCTTAAAAGCAATCGGAAGTGTAGCATTTCCAGTCACATTATGCTAGAGTTAAGTAGAATAAAATGGCACATTCTGCAGATCAACATCTGCAACCTCAGTGACAACTGTGCATTCTGACATAAAGCCCTGCCCACCCCTCATGGCTTTTGCATCTCCTGCCATTCCTGAAAAAAGCCAATACACCAAAATCAACAGAAGTGTAGGATGCTCACACATCACCAGGAGTGGGGCCAAAGAAACTATGAGCCAAATTCTACCCGCAGTCACATCCGTGTTAATCCACAGTAACTCCACTGAAGTCAGTTGTTCCTGCATATTTTTACCAAGATTAAACTGGTAGTAGAATTTGGCCATGCCTCTTCCACTTGAGGTCAGCCAAATACTCTTTTGTCTAGCACACCCAAACAGCACTAGCCCTGATTTATCCCTACACTTGTACATGTTGCAGTTCCAGAGGCATAAATTCATTGCCATCATTTGGAAAGCAAAATTACTGTCCCCTGCCTCCAACCAGCAAAGATAACTGGATCATATCATCAAAAGAAATTATTCCTCTGGGGAAAGTGGTACACAGTGAAAACAACAACAAAAAAGCAATACTGAAGACTTTGAATTTATGTGGAATCCCTTCAAAGAACTTTTGATGAGCTGAGTTCCAGGACAAACAAAGAGAAAAATAAAGGAGATTGGTCCAATGCTCGACACCTCCCTTAGGAGACCGCTGAGATGAGACGCCTTGAATACCAGAACTGGAATAATATTAAGATTCTCAAAGTGTCACAGACAATGGAGTGAATCCTCCATCTACTGACCTCTTTGGGAGCAAAAAAGGTGCAGCAGGACTGGCTTTGCTTCCCAGAGGGAGGCAGGATGTCAGGAACAACTAGTCAAAGAACCTACCCATCCATGTACTGCAGAGCTGTCCTTGTACTGCAGCATGCAGGCAGTTTGGAGGGCAGACTGGGATAGAGCAATGGTGGCGCCAGTGGATCTAAGGCTACACAGATCCACTGTTCATTTCCCTTCACAGAGGGTGAGAGCAACAACTGCAAGTTCTGCTGTAGATCTGAGGCAGATTACTGGCCGCACGGGAGTGGGTGTGTGTCACTTCTGTTGCTTTGTCTCCCCTCCCTTACTCCCAGCAGATGCCTTCCTGCTGGGACTCAGTGAAGATGGGTCTCCATGGAATTCTCTGGGTAGGGCTGAGAGCGGGAAAGGATTGAGCAGGGAATAGCTCAGTGCTCATGGCAATGCTATTCCATGCTAACCCAACGGATACATGTCAATGAACCTCCACTACTAAGCAGCTGTAGAGAGTGCCTGCCTGACCCGCGCACATCCCATATGCCAGGACTTGTGAGGGGGTCCTCAGGAGGCAGTCTTATGGTTATCTCTACAGTGCCTATGTCAGGGGGACCTTCTCTTGACTGAATCAGGGCTTTGGGGTCCCTTTACACTGCTCTTGCTCTTTCCCCAGCATAAAGAATGGGGGTGAGGATCTCATATGCTGTGTTCAGTAGTGGTCATCCCATGACACAAAAGTTGTACCATAAAGAGAAGGGCAGTTTCAGGTCTGGAAAGACAGAGCTAACCTTTTCAAAAGTGGCCACTGATTTTGTGCACCTCTGTTTGTGGTTTTCCAGCCTGGGAAGATGTCTCAATTTAGGCAATGAAAAATCAAGGGACTTCATGTCTGCACCTACTTTTAAAATCTGACCATAACTGATTAAGAGGATTGGAAGTATTCTGTTTAGAGAGGCAATCAATAGGAGGCGACATGATAGAGGTCTGAAAAATAAATAATTTAATTATTCAGATTAAAACAGTAAAAAGATGCCTATCCATCATTTTATCATAAAACACACAATGACGTCCCAACAGCCCTAAGTAATTATTTCCACCAGAACTCAGAGGGCAAACATCTACATAAACTCCTTTCCACCCCTTCATCCTTATGGGAAAACATACCCTCACTCTTTTCTGAAAACCTTCTCATTGAGATGTCTTCTGCAGCTTGCCCAGAAGATCACCAAATGGCCACAGGTTCCTTTGACCTTTTCTCCTAAGGCTACAAAACTGAAAGGCAGCCAAGTAAAACTGGCACAAGAAAGTATTCTTTACACAATGCTTGATTAGCTTGTTGAACATATTCCCAACCCAAATATTTGAGGTCTAGGTTTAGAAAGATTTCCAAAAAAGGATTAGACATTATGGGAGTAATGAGAACCGGCACAGTTACAAACAACAAACAAACAACAACATGGGATTATTAACCTTTATGCTTTCGGACATCATCAAACCAATAGCTGCCTTGGGTTAGGAAGAAACTTTCCCCATAAGCCTGTTATTGTATAATTGTGAATTATACAGATTTTACACCTTCCTCTAGAACATATGGTATCGCTCATGCTTGGGGACAGGATACTGGATCAGATACATCATTGATCTGATCTAGTCTGGCAATTCCTGTTACCATGTTATATCTCTTTGACATAAACTAACTTGTAAGAATTTCACAATATTTGGTCTCCAAGGCAAAAGATATCTCAAGTGAAGTCACCAGCCATTACTCCCCTTTGTTCATTTTCTCTTTTATGCACATGCTGTAAGCCAACAGATTGTCTAGAATCAGAGGTGTTACATTTAACTGACAAGATAACAGTTACAAGAATAGATTTCTTGTTAAACTCAAAGGGTTTTGCTCAGATTCTAATACATTAGATATTGATGCACAAGGGCAAGGTTTTCTAATGTAAGTTTGTTACCTGTTTATATTTTGCAAATAATTTTATTTCTAAATATATTATTTATTACAGTTTCCTTATTCCTGTTTCACTTCTCAAAAATGAAACACACATACATATAATTGTAGAAGGTGGAAACAAATCTATTATGTTGTGTATTGATTATAAATGCTTAGGAACTTTTATACTAGGGATATACTAATAAGGACAATAAAATGCTACTCAGATCTATATGTATTTTATTTAGGAGAGTTAATTAAGTGATAAACTTAGAAAGCTGAAAAAACAATAATTAAAAAGTGTTTAAGGGAAGAATGCCCCTCTTACACGGATTTGTTGGGCCAGATCCTTTGCTAGTGTAAATCTATAACTCCACGGACATCAGTGATTTACACCAGCTGAGGATCTTGCCTATGATGTTGCATTTAGACCCTGATTCAGTGGGTTACTTAAGTACATGCCTAAATTTAAGCACACAGATGACTTGGAACATGTTTGAAGGAAAGCACATGCTTAAATACTTTGCTGAATCAGGGCCTCAGACAGCAATGCAGACTTTGAAATAGACTGTGTCCAATTGATCAAAAGAGGTTTTAAAGTACTTTTAAACCTGAATGGAAATTGAACCATGTTCCAGAGGGCAGACAATACCTGAAAAAGTTGAAACAGACTAAGAAATTTCCCAAGGTGAAGGATGATTGCTTCCTCTTGGTAGGATTCATTATTCAGTCTACATATTCACCAACTGAAATAACTGCCTCAACTCCACATGTGATGATTTCAATGAAGATACAACTGGTATTGAAACCAGATTCAAACTAGCCCCACAAGAAGGCTGAACCAGATGTCAAAGTCACCAGGCAGGCAGCCAGCTGAGGCAGGAGCAGGCGCAGGCTGGAGCCAGACTGACAAGTATGGAAAAAAAGCATGGGTCTGAGCACTAGCAGCCTACTAAAACTACTGGCAATAGAAATGCTCCTGCCCAGGTAGTGACACTGAACAGACTAGAGAGACGCCTTTCTTTAAATACCTGCCTGGGGAGCACCTGGGCAGGGTGGATTGATTGAACCCTAGTTGAATGGCATGGAATAGGGCCTACCACAAGACATGTCGATAATTGCCTCTGATAAATCATCACACTCTCTGGTTCAGGGATGTCTCATCAGGCTTAAGCAGGCTCATGCTCAAGGGCAATTTAGGCTTACGTGGACTCAGAGTATTTACCACAGGCGCTGGAGAGGAAGGAGGAGGATACAAGGGTCACAGAGCCACCAGAAATTAATTGATTTTCCATGGGAACCTTAGTACCATTTAAGAGGAAGCATAGAAAAGGAGGTAGAGAATGAAATAGACAGTCCGGTGGACTAAATATTACTAGAATTTTTTTTATCGGTCCTCAGAAGTTGAAAAACACACTATTACCAAAAGGTGTCATTTTCTAAGGTACCAAAGTGACTTTTGGGCTCTAAGTGATTTAGATACTTTTGAAAATAGGATTTAAGTGCTTTTGAAAATATTACCCAAATGCAATAGATTGAAACCTACAGCCTTTGATTTAAATGTTTCAAGAGTTATCCTGTGCTGAGCCTTTCCCCTTCTCTTATTTATTATAGTGGCTTGAGAACATGCATATGTTGCAAATGTACTGCTAATTTTTATACATTTTAGGCTCAGTAGTTATATCTGGAGTGAATGCAGAATTCACCATATCACTGACCCCTTCCTCAACTTTTCTTTTTTTAGGTAGAGCTGATTGATTACAAAATTCTAAAGCAGTCAGTTATATGAATATTTCAATGTATGATCATAATACCACAAAATAGAGTTATGGGTTGCTGTGCATAATCAACTGACTATGTCTCTCTAACTCTGTTAGCAGAAGATCGGATATTTCCCCTATTAATCAATACAGTACATAAACAAATATCTGTTCCAGAACACTCAATGGTTATCTAATTGTTTATATAGGGTAACATTAGCTATATTAAAATATCCAACTCTCTTTTTGAAATACACACAGATCCGATAAGAAAGGAAAGTCTAAAGAAGGGATAACAAAAAGTGTATAGATGAGTAGCAAATGTTTCATACTTCAAACAAGAGTGTTGAGCCTTTGATGGTGAAGATAAAGAACCAGTGACATGTTCACAAGGGCTTTCTTTTCATCTTTGTTTCTCAGAGACTTTTAAAAAACAAATTCTAAGGGTATGAGTGACATATTTAAGACCAGATCATTTAAAAAAAAAATAAAAACCCAGTGATTTTAACTTTACAGATACATTGCAGGGGTTAAGACTTAATTCATATGCTCCGTCCCTCTATTGATACAATATAAATTTCCCTAATGCAATATCAATTCTAAATTTAATCCTATACTAACTATGAATGGGACTGAACCAAAACAACCTAAAAAATTAAGGCGAGTTGGAATCAAAATGTTTACAGTTGGCCCCTTCCATTATAATGGGCTGAACCAAAATGCAGTACCTAACTCCCTCATGCTTTTGGAAGGGCCAGCATATACATCAATATTTTGGAGTTTTACATACGTTCATAGATTGCAAGACCAGAAGGGACCATTATAATTATACTCCGACCTCTTGTATAACACAGACCATAGAACTTATCCAAAATAATTCCTAGAGCATAACTTTTAGAAAAACACATTTGTTCTTGATTTAAAAATTGTCAGCGTTGGAGAATCCACCACAACTGTTGATAAATTCAAAGGTTAATTACTTTTATGGTTAAGCATTGGCACATATTTTCCTGTCTGAATTTGTCTAGGGGTACGTCTTCACTACCCACCGGATCGGCGGGTAGCAATCGATTTATTGGAGTTCGATATATCGCGTCTCATCTAGACGCGATATATCGAACCTCGAACGCGCTCCCGTCGACTTCGGAACTCCACCGGAGCGAGTGGCGATAGTGGAGTCGACAGGGTAGCCGCAGACGTCGATCCCGCGCCGTGAGGACGGGTAAGTAATTCGAGCTAAGGTACTTCGACTTCAGCTACGCTATTCACGTAGCTGAAGTTGCGTACCTTAGATCGACACCCCCCCCAGTGTAGACCAGGCCTAGCTTCAATTTCCAGCCATTTGATTGTGTTATACCTTTCTTTGATAGACTGAAGATCCCATTACTAAATATACGTTCCCTAGGTCAGTACACTTAGACTGTAATCAATCACTTACCCTTTTCTTTGTTAAATTAAATAGATTGAACTTCTTGTTTCTATCACTACAAGGCATGATTTCTAATCATTTAATCATTCTTGTGGCTCTTCTCTGAACCCTCTCCACTTTATCAAGATCTTTCTTGATTGCAGACACCTGAACTGGACACAATATTCTAGCACAAGTCACACTATTGCCTAACACAGAAGCAAAATAACCTCTCTACTCCTATTTGAGATTCTCCTGTTTATTAATCCAAGGATTGCATTAGTTCTTTTGGCTACAGCATTGCACTGGGAGCTCATGTTTGACTAATTATCCCCCCCGCCACCCGCCCAAAATCTCTCTCAGAGTTATTACTTCCCAGGATAGATTCCCCCATCCTGTGAATATTGCCTACATCCTTTGTTCCTAGATGTATACATTTACATGTAGCTGTATTGAAATGAATATTGTTTGCTTGGGTCCATTTTACCAAATGATCCAGATTGTTCTGTATCAGTGTCCTATCCTCTTCATTATTTACCACTTCCCCAATTTTTGTGTCATCTGCAAACTTGATCAGTGAGGACTTTGTTTTCTTCCTGATCATTGATAAAAACGTTAAATAGCATAAGGCCAAGAATCTATTCTGGTGGGACCCCCCTGGAAACACACCTGCTCAGTGATGATTTTCCCTTTACAATTATATTTTGAGACCTCTCAGTTAGCCAGTTTTTAATCAATTTAATGTGTGCCATGTTAATTTTATTTTGTTCTAGTTTTTTAGTCATAATGTCATGCAGTACCAACCCAAATGCTTTACAGATGCTACGTATATTATGTCAACACTATTACCTTTATCAACCAAACTTGTAATCTCATCCAAAAAAGGTATCAAGTTACGTTGACAGGTTCTATTTTCCATGGACTCATTGATGTTCATTAATTACATATCTTCTTTTAATTCTTCATTTAACTGAGTCACGTATCAGCCAATCAGTTACCTTACCCGGGACCGATGTCAGGCTGACAGGCCTATAATTACTGGTTTACCCTTTTAAAAAATTTGCACAACTTTAGCTTTCTTCCAGTCTTCTGGAACTTGTGCAGAGTTTTACTGGAAATCCATCATAAAAGGTCCCATGAGCTCCTTAGCCAAATATTTTAAAATTCTGTTAGCTAGTTATCTGGATGAGCTGATTTAAACATGCCTAATTTTGGTAGCTTATGTTTAACGTCCTCCAGAGATGGAAAGAGTGCTATCATTATTATATGATGTGACTATATCATCTTTTCCCCCCCAAATACAAAATAGAAATATTTATTGAACACTTCTGCCTTTTCTGCATTATTTTTGATAATTCTACCATTTCCATCTAGTAATGGACCAATACCACCATCAGGATTGGTGTTTGTTCCTAATTTTGACAGGGTCTGAGTAGTTTAGGCTGACTCACCTCCCTGTGCACTCGGTAAGCATCCCCACATGAGACAAATTAAGGTCAAGGATTGAATGATTAAATTAATTATCTAGGTAGCTCAGCTTATCATCCGAGGAGAGCTAAAAGAGATATGGGAGGGACAAGGGGAGAGGGTTGGGCTGGAAGGAAGGGTTAGAGAAGCCCAGGATCTCAGACAAGTGAGCTCCCCCTGCTTTCACCTTGTGCCTAGGGAGAATATAAGAACCTTGACCTGTGGAGAACTTGTTCTGTTGTACTCACAATATAAATAAAGCACTTGGTGGTGAAATTGCCATGAGTTCTGTGAGAGGTTTGTTTGCGGAGAGGAATCCAGGATGAGAGGACCCTGCTCTGTGATACTAATATTTTTTTAAATCAGTATGGCCGCCTTCTTGGAGCATAGGATTGTGGGTTTGGGGGCATCTGGTAAGGTGTTCTTAAATTATTCCCCATTATCAGTCACACTTTTCTGATTTCTTTCTTCAGCTGGTTTAGCTATAATTGTCTTCAGCTTTGTGAAATTGGCCCTATTAAAGCACCAGCTATATATAACAGGTCTGGACTTCTGCTTGCACATTATAAATGTGATCAAGTCATGATCACTTTTACCTAAGCTACCATTAATTTTTAGTTCTGTGCTCAGTTCATAGAATCATAGGGTTGGAAGGGACCTCAGGAGGTCATCTAGTCCAACCCCCTGCTCAAAGCAGGACCAAACCCAACTAAATCATCCCAGCCAGGGCTTTGTCAAGCCTGACCTTAAAAACCTCTAAGGAAGGAGATTCCACTACCTCCCTAGGTAAGCCATTCCAGTTCTTCACCACCCTACTAGTGAAAAAGTTTTTCCTAATGTCCAACCTAAACCTCCCCCTCTGCAACTTGAGACCATTACTCCTTGTTCGGTCATCTTCTACCACTGAGAACAGTCTAGATCCATCCTCTTTGGAACCCCCTTTTAGGTAGTTGAAAGCAGCTATCAAATCCCCCCTCATTCTTCTCTTCTGCAGACTAAACAATCTCAGTTCTCTCAGCCTCTCCTCATAAGTTCCATAAGTTCCTCTTTATCTGTTAGGACAAAGTTTAATATAGAATTCCCCCATGTAGGCTACAATACTTTTTGAGTTAGGAAATTGTCATCTGTAATGTTTACACCTTCCAAGGATGTTTTATTACTAGCAGCATGAGACCTCCAGCATGTCACTCAAATTGAAGTCCCCTATAATCACACAGCTTTTTCCCGCCCAACACATTATAGATGGTGTGTAAGGAGTTGGTCATCCAGTGTCTTATGTGATCTGACGGTCTGTAACAGGCAGCAATTAATACTCCCATCTTTTGCTTTGTCATCTCTTAGTACGTAGAGCCATAAGCATTCAAGATCATTTTCTTCTGAGTTATCAGTGACTTGGAAACAGGTAATGCTGTTTTTGACACACACAAAAATGCTGCTCATCCTCCCCTTTTGCCCACTTGATTCTTCCTAAATAGATTTTTAACATTCCAATACTGTGAGTCATCCCAGCAGGTTTCAGAAATACCAGCTGGATTGAATTTATGCTCATAAATGAGCAAGTCCAATTTCTCTTCTTTGCTTCCCAGGATTCTAGCATTGACATAGAGGCAATTAAATGATTTCTTCTCTTCATGTCCTTTGGTTCTTTGATTAATTTTGTTCTCAACGTCTTGATTTTGTGCTGAGTGCTCATAGCTTTCCTCTTTTTACCTTCTCCTTTTGCTATTAGATTGACAACCTCCTGACTACTCTACCAATCCTATCCCTGAGGAGCTTGGTTCCCTTTCTATGGAGATGGAGGCTATTCAAACTATACAGCTGGGTCCCCATAGAATGTGGACCAACATTCCACAAAATCAAAATACTCCATCCCAAACTTCTTATTTAGCCAGTGGTTCACTTCCAGAATCTTCAGCATTCTATCTTCCTTTGCTCATGGGATAGGAAGGATCTTAGAGAAGATCACTTGGAAGTATGCTGATGAAGAAGAAAGTCCAAGTTCCTTGAAGTAATCTATTATCTGCAAGGTATCATGCCACTCAGTGTCATTAAACTGATATAAGCCCTCACCAATGAATTGTTGCCCATCCGCTTCAGAAGCTTATCCATTCTTAGAGTGATGGCTCATGTCTTGACTCTGGGCAGGCAGCATACCCATTCTGGTGCCCACCTGTTCTTTGCAGAATGTCCTTTTCAGCACATCTACCAATATAGTACTAACAAAAAATACCCATGTACAAAAAATGAAATTTGCCTTGTCCTGGATATACTCACAAGGGGAACTGGAAAAATAGGTCCTTGGATCTCAAATGCTTTCCAGCTCGTTGACCTTTATAGTATCTGGATATTCTACCATTAGGCAGAGACCTATTCTCTCTGGCATTCAGAACAAGACAATCCTTCTTAGTTCTAGGCTCACATCTTCTATTCAAGATCCTTTCCCAGCGTGGTCCTCCTACTGCAGTTGGGCTGTACATCCTATTTGGAGAAAATGCCAGCTACTGCTGTTGCAGTATGGTGACAATTTTGGAAACAGTGATTGTTTGTGGTAAATTTCACCTCCTTCCTGTTGCTAACGTAAGCTTTGAAGTTATATGGGAGGGAGGAAACAACTTTTAACAGGGACCTCATCATAAGTAGGAAGGCACTACTACTACAATGTGTCTGTCTGTCTATTGATCTTGGGTTCATATATAGCACTCACTACTCTAAAATCTGAGCACCTCAGGGTTTTGGTGTATTTACTATTTTTCTACAATACACTGCAATGCTGTTCATCCAAAATATCTTGGAGCCATTACGAACAAGAAGGAAAAAACAAAAAAGAGTCTAAAAAAAAATCTGTTACTTAAACCCAGCCTGGATTCTGATTTATTTTGTCTTGCATTGCAAACTACCTCTTTAGTTTTAGGAGCCCAATTAAAGACATTCCAGATGTGTTACATAACAATGAACTTAAAAAAAATTAAGAATGTAATTACTTATACTATGTCAGCTGTAAGAACTGTTGTTGATATGCATAACCCTTAATTAGCTAAGAGTTTGACTGATTAATGGATCAGATAAATCTGTTAATGCACCACAGACGGTTCAATTTAAGGCTATATATTCCAGTACTTGTACAGGCTCTTTCCTTTTCCAGCGTGGGTTATCTACCCTTTCAAAGATACAGCTTTAACTCCATATCTTTGGTGTCAACGGGCACCTCTGTTTCTTTCACAAAATGTATGTTTATTTGTATAACCAGTGGGAAATGACAGATAGGCTAAACTCACACTGGGGTCCTGGATATATAAAAAACCCTAATTTGAATGAAAAGTAATGAGCTTCGGAGTCACATATCATCATGATTAACAATGGAAAGACTTTTGTAATACAGGTAGGCATTTGCTTTCTTTTTATACTCAGATTTTCTCTGGGGTTATTTTTCTGCAACTTTTTCTTTATTATAAACGCTAAGACAAATTGTGAGGGACCAGATTCTAAAAGATGTTTAGGTGCCTAGCACCCGTCGAAATGAACCTAATACAGGTGCCTAAATACTTTTCATGTTCTGTGCCGAGGTCCTATTTAGTGCCACACTGTGGCATGTCGCCATTGGCCTCAGTAGGGTGTTCTGTGGAACCACATCTCCCCCTGAACAATTCTGGGCACGTTCATGCTTGAGAGTCACCATGAGCACATTGAGACCGTGTTCAGTTCTGATCACCCCATCTCAAAAGGACATAGAAGCAATAGAGGAAGTTCACAGACAGGTGACAAGCATGATTAGAGGCATGGAAGCAAATTCCATTCGAAGAGAGATTGCCTGGCAGTCTTCTAGCTAATTCAGTGGTCTGTGTGGCATGATAGCATTGAACACACAGCCAAAAAAAAAACCACATGGCTATTTCAAACTACACTACATTTTTTCCCTCCCGCAGTCAGTTAGGAGAGATGAGCTGGCTGATTCTAAAACATACTTCTCTTGCCATATGTGAGCCTCCCCTGGAAGCACCAGAATGCCTACTACAATTATGTAAAAATGCAAAGTCATTAGTGGCTCTCTCTCTCAAACACTTTCTCAGGTAAACAGAGGCTGGCATCTACCTGCTTTGTTCTGTTCATCTATTGCAGAAGCAGGCATCCGCAGGTCTCACAAGGGATAAAGCAGAGCACAGGGATGACTATGATGGGATCAGCCTTTTTCTGCAATGTCCAGCCGTGTGCTACAGTCTTGTTTAAAGAATTACACACAACTTTCATAGATAATCAGATTGTGATGAACAAAAGCACTGCAGTGAAAGCCAGGAGATAGAAAACAATGGTAACCTACCATACTTAGCCTGATGTACATTCTCTGATGTACATGGGTCAGTCAGTCAGAAATCTGCCTGATGGTTCCTGCTATGGATTGAATGAAAGATGGGGAAATGTTTATGACAGTAGGGATGTGGATCTTTGATATCTAAAGTCATATTCTGATTAGCTAGGTGATCCTTCTTAGTGCTGGCACAATCACTTACCAATTCCCAGTGATACATAACTGCCAGCCAAATCTATATGTAACTAAAATAAAGTCCATACCTCCATTGTGTTATGTTCAGCCTGAACAGAAGGTAAAAAATACAATTTTTTTTCCATTGCCACTATTTTAAAATCACGTGAGTATGTATTATTAATAAATTGATGTTGTCTAACAAAAACTCTTAAGCCATAATATGTTGGCCAGTGACTTGCGATTTCAGGTGCTCATTGATTTCATTATAGCCCTTCACAAGTGCAAAGTTCCACCCCGTGAAGCTGATGGCAGGACTCAGACACCAAACTGCCATCGATTTCAATGGGAATTAGGCACCTAAATACCTTTGAGGAGCTGGGCCTCAGTGTCCACACCCAGACTTACAGTAAAATAACTGAAGATGTGAATTAAAACCCATATCATTGTGTTGGTTCCAGTTTGGGTATGGACAAGCTCATTCAACCGTTCTTTTTCACTGTCCTTCTCATTTTCTTGCAAGCCTTAACTGACAAAGGAGGCTTTTTGCAGTGTTGTAGTAAGAGACTTTTATCATTCCCTCTCCACTTCTGCATTTCCAGTAATGGATGTTTTTAATTTCTCATCTTTAATTAGTTTGGTATCATGAGACATTTTTGGTTGCTGCTGGTTCTACTGCTCATTCCTGAAATACTTGACAAGCAAGAGGTGTAGAGCATTAGAATATATAAACACATACCTGAACAAATGAGGCCAGAAGAAAATTTTTCAAAAACATCTAAATGACTTACAAGCTTATGTCCCATTGAGAGTCTTAAATAGAGCTGGCTGGGCCCTAGAGTTCCAGTTCTGTGGAAAATTCTGTTTTTAAAACAAAAAAATCCCATACATTCTGAAATAATTTTTTTTTCAAAATTCCCTGTGTAATGAGAATTCAAAAATTTTGATTTAAAAGTCAAAATGATATTTTTTCAACTTTTCTAAATGTTTCTGAGCCTCCCTGAGCTACTGAGGTAGTCTACCAGGCAAAGAGCTGGGACACAGAGTTCCCAGGTCTTCTGAGGAGCCAGAGACCTGGACGCCCTAGGAACTCAAACTCTGAGGCAGTCCCACTGGCTTGCCACCCTAGAAGTGCTTTGAGCCCAAACTGCAGAGGAGCCATGAGCTTGAGAGCCAGGGTGCTGAGGACCCAGGTGGATGAACTAGCAGAAATAAAGGTAAGGTTCTGACTGGAACCCACCCTGCTAGGCAGAGGTCTGTCAGGAATTCACCTGGTTTCTGTCAAAGCTTGTGTCAAAATGAACACCTTTTCTGGGGAAATTTTGCTTTGGACAAATCACCAGTTCCTGACAAGAAAGTGTTCAGTCAGAAATTTCTGACCAGCTCCACTCCTATGTCACTATGGTGTGTTTGAAAACTTTAGCCTTAGGAGCCAAAGGCACGTTGTCAGTGGAACTTGGGCTGGTGAATGAATTAGGCACTTTGAATATGGGATTTATGCTTCTAAATCACATAGGTCCTTTTGAAAATTTTACCCCAGATTTTGTTGTTGTTCAGACCATGACACAAAAATACGGTATAAGGAAAATGGTTCTGCCCTTCATATGATATGAGGGGAGAGAAAAATGAAAGTCTGAAAAATAAATACGTAAAAGTTCAAAAGAAGATTGTCACGATCAAATCATTTATTGTTATAAAAGCAAACCGCAGACAGCTAAGGCTCTAGCTGTACATTGAACAGAAACACAATTAGTCATGTTTTTTATATTGTACTATCAAAATCAGGTTGTATGAAAAGGCCACTGCACAGTGGTATAGCTGCTACAACAAGGAGCAAAAAATTAAGAAACAACATTTCCGATCAATAATCAATGGTGTCCTAAAGCACAAAACACCTTTTGTAACCCACCTACCTCAGGCAAGATCCTAAATAAAGAAATGGGCCTAATTTTCCCTTGCCTTGCACCTTATATTTGTCAATGATTCCACAAGTTACAAAGCAGGGGAGAATCAGGTCCATTGAATTTGTACCATCCATGCCAGGAAAACACAATGAACTCAGGCTCATGTTTCTTACAATTAATAGTCATGTTTTTAAGTTGAAGAGAAAAAATTAAGGAGTTCAATGGCCAAATCTAACCTGGTTATTTGAACTAGCATTCTTATAAGAAGGTAAAAAGTTTGCCTATTTAACACATCTGTTCCCTCAGAGTGGCTGGCTAGAGTTGCAGACACATGTGGAAAATAAGTTTGGCTAAATTCTGGCCTCAATTACACCTGCGCAATCCTACTCAATTTCATAGTGTTCCATGGGTGTAAGTGAGAGCAGAATTTGGACTATAGCCTTGTAAGAAATCTATAGTTTGCTAGGAATAAAAGTAAGAAGGAAATTTCTTAACTCTAGAATTTCCTATTCACAGTGAAAGTTTTTCCAAACATCCTTTGTGGAACAACCCAAATCTGGAAAAACAAATACTAGGGACAGTTTATATTCCATACCTTGTGCATGTCTAATGAATCACTAAGGCACAGATCTTCAAAAGTTTTCAGGCCCTCAAGATCCGTTGAAATTGAAATACCTTTGAGGTTCTATCCCCTGCGTCTCTCTCAAGCCACAGAACCTGAAGAAGAGAGTGCTTGGGGCTTTAGCTGGTAGGTTACTTTACAATGTTAGATGGTAGCACTCTTCTGTGTATCTCAGTTCATATTTTCAAAAGGGTAGTTTCTGTTTAGTGGGTGCAAGTTTCACATAAAGCTGAACCTATATGTTGGCACTCTTATTTGAACTGCAGCCATAAGTATGAATGCTTATGCTTGTAACTCCTTGAATGTGGTTGGAAATCAGGGATTTCAAGTTGCAAGAACTCTTGCTTGCACCTGCAATTCATTTTACACCTACAAATTTTTCTGTTATAAGCTGCACACACTAAAAGGGAGTCCTCTAAATATTTGAGTCTCATGTGCATGCAGTTATTTCCTGAAATACTGCAGGAGAGTCAATGCTTCCTATTGTTTCCTTCATATCCATTACTGGCCTATTCATCCCTGTAAAAGTCTTTGCAGTGCTATCTATCCTGGTTTCCAGGTTTCTAATTCTGCATGACATCTGATCCAGCTCGGAATGAGTCATTTGTGTCACCTTGAAAAGTGACTGGAGAGAGAGGATGCTCCCTGCTGTCATTCAGGGTAAAACAAGACATCTGGTCCTGTTTATGCTCCTATTTTTGTTTCGGTTTTGTAAACTCCACTTCTTCATTTTTCTGATGTTTTGGCTTCTCACAGGAGTCCATTGTTGAGCCCCCCTACTATCAAAATCTTTTAACTCAGCCTTACTGTATAGGATAAATATTCATGACAGATATATTTATACCTTATACATTGTTATGAGCAATATTATGGAGATGTGTAGATAATACAATTGTTATGTTTTTGCAGTTTGATTGCAACTCTGACCCTCACTAATTAGAGGTTTTTTTTGATGAAACTGAAAGTATACTCTGTTCTTTATGGAGTCTGGGAACATTTGAGAGGGATTGGGTAAATGAGCACTGTTCTGAAGAGACCACAAACTTTTAAAATCCCTCCTTTTTAAAATTCAGGAGACTGCATCTCATCTAATTTTTGGAACACAGCTGTAACAAATTAAGGATCCATTTACTCTGAAGTTTGCAGGGATTTATTGGCCATCTCCCCTCTCCCCCACCACCATACTGCAATTACATTAATCTCTTAAACACCAGTAAACATACTTGCATAACATACATGCAATGGAAAGATGGCACCAGCCAGCAGATAGGTAGTGTGGTCCAGTGGATAGGGCACAGGACTGAGACTCAGAAAACCTGGCTTTCATTCTCAGCTCTGCCACTGGCCTGCTGGGTGACCTTGGGCAAGTCATTTCACCTTTGTGCCTCAATTTTCCCATCTGTAAAATGGGGGTAATGACACTGACCTCTTTTATAAAGCACTCAGAGATCTAGTGATGAAAAGGGCTGTATAAGAGCCAGATATTATTATTACGTATCCACTGGGACTCCACATCTGGGTTCAGTTCCCAACTCTATCAGAGACCTTGGGTAAATCGCTTAATAGCTCTGTTCTGCAGTTCCACATCTGTAAAATGTGGTCAGTCATTGGGTCAGAGACAGCCTGGTAGAAAGGGCACATTCTTGGGGAGTGACAGACCTGGTGTCCATTCAGCTGCTCCAATGCTAATTATTTATGCAAAGTGGAACAGCTTCAACAGGAGAGATTGAGAGAGCCCCACCTCTGAATAGCCAATTGCCTTAACCACTGTGCTCTCACCTGAGAGATGCCAGTTCAAATCCTTTCTCCCTCATGAGGTGGAGAAAAGTCTTGAACCTAGGGTCTCCCACATCCCAGGCAAGTGCTATACCTATTGGGCTAGAAGTTAGAAAGTGGATTCTCCCCTGCTGCTTCTTGTGGAATGAGGCATGCATCTAATTCATTCTTATAGGAAAGGGCTTAGGTGCCTAAGCCACCTTCTTCCAGGAAAGGGGTTCTGAACTGTGGATCACAAGCAGATCCAGGCCATAGACTCTAGCCCAGCAGGGAGACTAGGAGCTACTGGAGAGCATAGCAAGACAGAGGAAGGAATTCCTGAAGGGTCTGTCCACAGAGTGGAGAAGATGTAGAGAGAAGAGTGGCTAACTGGTGACCTTGAATTCAATATGTACTGCTCAGGCTTCAGGATGGGAGGCAGATTTCAGTGTCTGCATCAGTTCTGTGGAATGTCTGTATATCTGAATGTTTACATGTATCCAGTTGTCCAGCACCCCAGGTGCCTGGCACACAGTAATTGTGTCAGACACCTGCACTCATTGGATATACACTAGACTTTGTTTTTTAAACATCAAGTTGATTGCCATGTAACTCAAGGCACTTACAAGCACATTATAGGTGTATGACTACTTCAACATTTGTTCCAGGCTATAAACATTTGTACTTAGCCGTAGACTGATCCCTGGGGCAGAGGGATGGATTTCACCTTCCCAGCCTTTCTTGTACTGCACCCACACAGAGCTTGAACACTCAAGCTTTCTGCATCTACAGTGAATTTTCACCTCTGGGGGAAAACGCAAACAAAATCAGTGCAGAATGGGGGAGAAGAAATCAGGGAGATGGGGAAGAGAAGGGGTAAAATGGATAAGGCAGGGATATTGAAATAGAAAGCCTAGGATAGAGAAGAAAGATGAAAAAAAAGCACAGGTAGAAAGAGGGGCAAGAGTTGTGGATCTCATCTTAAGAGGCAGGAAGAACCCACATATCACAAGCCATTTTGTGAGGCTAGTGACTTAAATTATATTTAATCTCAGAGGCTCCTGAGCATGGAAAGCTTTCTCTAACAAAGGAAACAACACTACTCACAGCAGGAGAGCATTTTTCAGGTATTTACCTCTCCAGCTAAGTGATAAAATGGCTGCAAAATGAATAACAAACATACAAGCAGGAGGCAAGCCTGTATTATTTTTAAATCCTTCCACTGGAAAGGATCATTTAAAAAACCTGTCACAGCAGAGGGGAAGTAGGGGACAGAATAGTACTGAGTCCCAATCAAACAATAAAATTATGTGATCTAGAGCAATGCAAAGAGGCTAATAAAAATGCTGTTTATGGCTATTTAACAAACTGTTCCCCAAATGACTTTACTCTCATATAGATGTAAATAAAATGCTAACTTTTATTGTACTTCTTTGAAAAAGGCAATGTGAACAATCCTACCTAATCACTTACTGAAAGTCGAAACATTCACTCTCATAAATTCTGTCCATTTTTACTGCAGTATTGGGTGTGCAGGTGCTGACCACAACATTTGTCCAGGATTCTGTTTGTGTTAAGGACCCCCAATGGATTTCATTGAGTTATGAGATTTAGTATGGCTTCAGAGCCCCATTGCTTAGTAGTGCTTGGAGGCATCAGTTAATTTTTGAGGGCTGTCATAGGAATAAAATAAGCCACAAAATAATCATGGAGATATTCTATTTAGATTGGAGTGTGCATTTTGTCCCCCTAAGTAATATGCAATGCAGGAGGAAGTGCAGACTATAAGACAACTTATGAAATATGTTAGAATAAAGCTAGTTACCATTTTAATATGCACTATGGTGCTTCTGAGGACATCCGCCGCTTAATGTGCTGCTGCACAGAAACGTCTTGTTTGTTATAATGAGGGTTCATGGTAACATTGTTCACAAAACTTACTTTGTCCTTGGGTATTAGTGCTGCAAAGTGCTGAGCATCCTCAACACCCACTGGCAGCAGCTGGAATCAGGAGCACTATGCAATTGAGCTGGTTGGGAATTTTCTGCTGAAAGTGGGTTTATAAGAAAGTGGCAATTTGTCAAAACCAAAATGCTCTGCGGACATGTTTCTTGGTTCATCAACATCTGAAAAACCAGAGGCAGGGTTCTGTGGGAAAGCTGCCATCTCACAGCTTCCATCTCACAGCTCCACTAGAAGGACTTCCAACAGGCCCTAAGACACCAGCTGGCTTCCTTGTACAAAGCTCGGAGCCTGGAGTGTTCTCCAGGCTCGCTGCTGCAGAATTGGGAGCTCTAAGAGCCATGGATCCCAAGCTCTGAGGCTCCCAGCTCAGGCATGGCTCTCAGGGCTCCTAGGTTCCCAGTTGGTTAGGGCCGATGGGCAACCAGAAGCCCTGGGGCTGTGCCAAGAGCCTCAGAGCTTGGGCTTCTGGAGTCAAATTCATTTTGAAATCGTCTCAATGAAATGTTTTGATGGGGGGGGGAGGGTTGACATTTCCCGCAGAAGGGAAAAATCTCTCTAAAGCCCTATTGTTCCAAAGCAGAACATTTTTTGTCCAGAATTTCCCACAGAACGGAAACACTGAGTAAAGCTGTTTGCAAGTCAGGAATTCAGAAGCAGAACTCCCACTGAAGTCAATGAAAGTTTTTGTAAGACTGAGGGCCTGATTCTCCTCTCAGTTACCTGTTTGTAATTAGTGAGTAACTGCACTGCAGTCAGTCAAGTTACATGTGGCAAAATGACTAGAAGTAGGAAGAAAATTGGACCTATTTACATGAAGAAATACTCTCTCTTTTAAAAATCTATGAAAATGATTCTATAACGTATGTAGCCATTTACGGTCAAATGTATGAAATAGAAGAAGAAATCCTATTATCTATTACCACAAAAAAAATTGCCTCTGCAGGATTGTCTTCTTTACTACACCTGGTAGAGGTGTCTGTCCTTTGATTTTTTTTTTTATAGCTGTAGACCCTCCCTGACAGCATGGCTCAAGCCTCCATGCTGGTGCTTGCTAATCCAAGTGACTTCTCCCCACTCCTTGAAAGGCTTGGGTCCTTGTTTCTTTATTTCTGTGCCTGGTGCCTCGGTCAAAGGTGACTGCTTTGTGCCTGGGACACAAGGGCTGCTGTCTCTTGGAAAAATGAATAATTCTATGACTCTAGTCACAAGGAATAGAGCTCAGTACAGGGCCACCAAAACACATGAATACAAGCCCCAACAAATGAAAAGCCACACTCAAAAGAACAATATAACATAGGGGATTTTACTGGGGAGATAAAACAAAGGTCTCTGGGAAAGGAAAGAACTAACTAAAATATTAAGACAATCAATATAACAAAATTTCCCACCTCCCTGCATTCTCTACTGTACACAACCCCCACAGCACTGTTCCAGGCAGATGTGATGCTGAGGATAAGACCTGCAGCAAGCGCTGCAGTGCTGTGAACATGGCCAGCTTAAACAAAAAGAAGGAGGTTCACCCAAGTGGGGCAGGATCCTCTCCTGACTCCCTGGTCTGGAGCCCTGTGGAGGGTCTCAGCTGACTCTAGGTAGGCTGCACTGGGTTGGTTCTCTGCCTCACTGGTCTCTGCAAGGCTGGTACTCCCCTATCACATACTAAACCCCAGAACAACAACAACTCAAAATCTCACTTTGTGGAGGGAGTAGGATTTGAGTAGAGACCCCCTAGGCCATGATGTGCCAAACCTCTTTCATCTCCAAACTCAAACAGTCCAAAAAAAACCCCAAAACTAGTTCCTTTGTCTCTGAGTCAGGCTGTCCCCTCCAGTCAAGGACTGAGCAGCCCCTGGCTCCTCACTGGCCCGGCAAACCATCTGTATACGTCACTCTTACTTTCTCATTTTTACCATACAATTATAAAATAAATCAGTTGGAATATAAACATTGTCCTTACATTTCAGGATATAGTATATAGAGCAGTCACAAGTCACTGTCGGTATGAAATTGCAGTTTGTACTGACTTCACCGGTGCTTTTTCTGTAGCCTGTTGTAAAACTAGGCAAATATCTAGCTGAGTTGATGTACCCCCTGGAAGACCTCTGCCTACCCCCAGGGCTTCATGTACCCCTGGTTGAGAACCATTGCCAGAGAGGCTCAATTCCAAAGAGGGCTACATGTCTGCAATACTACCTATAGTTACAGTACGTGATGCATCTTTCACTCTTAATTAACAGTGTAAACTTGTTTATTGTGCAATAAAAGCTGTTACGTCACCCACATTGTCTCTGAAATTGTTCATGTTGATTAACCTCTTATGGGGGCCATACAGAACTAAACTACTGTAAGGTAAAGAACTCATTTGGGTGCCAAGATAATCTTGTATCTCTGCAGAGGTTTTTCTGACCCTTTTCGCACGGCTCATAGACATTGTTTACAAAAATGTAAAAGCCCACCAAAAAGCTCATTATACTTATAGAAAATGAAAATGTTTTGGGACCAGAGCCACAGTGGGTGTAAATGGAGTTGCATTGATTTACATCAGTGGAAGTATGCCAATTTACACCAGTTGATATCTGACCTTTTTCTCTTGTAGCAAGAGCTTCTAGGCAGTGGAAGGGCCAGTTAAGAAAAAATGTCTGCAGAATTTTAATTCTCTCCTTTTCCTTGCCTTCTTTTCTCTCCATTCCTCTCTGAAATCAGATGCTTATTGTCCTTGGAAAATGTGGTGACAGAACTTAGCGGTTCTGTAACTTCCTATTGACATCTATATTAGTTCTTTATGTTCTGGCAATGCACTTAGGTAGCTTGACCCAGCTTAAGGAGCAATGAGATGCAAATGTATCCTGAAGCCACTGTAAGAGGGGATCCCCCAGATCACCCCTTGTGGCATGGCATGGTTCTGCAGGTACCCTATCTAAATCCTGGGAAATTAGAAATAAGCCACTCACATCCAGAATCGCTAAACAATATTCCCCTTCTACTGGAGATAAACAAAATGAACTAATCACCTTCCCCACAAAAGAGTTCCACTTTAAGGTCAGTGGTTTTCTAAATCCTCCTTCTTGAAGAGAAGGAAATTTCAGGCCTGGCCTACAGGTTCAGTGGTATCCCTACCGCTCCTTCAAGAGGCCAAGGGCTTCTCCCTCCTTGTTGGGCTGTGCTAATTAATTCAGGCCAGCTATAACCTCTGACTAGCTTTTCCCTCACTAGCTCCTTCTTATCTTAGCCCTTTTCTCCCTGGGTTGGGAGATCCCAGCAGGCAACAAGATTCCCTGGAGAGTACCTTTGAGAACTCCTCTCCCTAAGCAGGCCTCTCAAGTTGTTTGCTTGCTCTACTCTCTTTTGGTTCTCTGCAGACTTGCCTTTTATCTCCAGACCTGGACTGATTTTGATCACATAACCTACCTATCATGGGGCTGAACTAATTTTCCACAGCTGGGGAGAACGGCCAAATGGCAAAGGTGGGGCTGGACCTAATACCTCTTAAAGGGGCCAGTCACCCTGTGACAGCCACATTTTTCTTCCCTGAATATTGGGCTGCTTCCCCTGAGAAAATCTTTTTCTGAATTGCATCAACTGCCCAAGACCTCAAAAGTCCAGCCAGAGATTGAAGCCCTGGACATGTCCTCCATTGCCCAGCCCCATTCCTTGTGCTTTTTACCTGTGGTGGTGGCGGCGTAATTGTAGCCTTTTCCACTTGGGGACCATCCCGAGCCCAGGTAAGGCAAGGTTATGACAGCTTTGGGCCAATAGTCCTCTCTGACAGAGGAGGTGGCAGGATTTGCCCATTGAATATGCCACGGCAAATAGGGTTGGAAATGAAACATATCAAACTGTTAGGGACTGGGACTTAAGCAGTCTGGCTTAATGGTCAGTGCAGATGTCCAGGTCGGGGAATGAAGTTGAGGGTCAGCACCAGAGTCAACTACCGATTACCAAAGCTAGGGGTCAGACACCAAATGCCAGAGACAAGGGTCAAGCCAGAGCCAGACTGGTAACCAGTGGTCAGAAGCAAGACCTAAGGGCAAGAGCCAGAGGAGAGGGAAGGATCAGGCACAGAGCAGGAGCATAGTGGGAACTAGGAGTGAAGGCAGAGGCAAGGAAGGGCCAGAGCAGGAACAGGGTGGGTTCAGAATGGAAGAAGCAAGCAGAAGCAGGGTCCAATGCATCAGGAAAGAATCACCTAGTTACTCAGACAACTTCCTGAACCTCCTTCTGGCTTAAATAGCGTGGCTGGATCAACTGATGGGTCCTCTAGTCATGGCTTCCTGTGGGTGGTGCCTTGATTGAGGCTGGAGTCCTACTACCTCCTGGCCCACCAGGTTTCACTAGCCAGGAGTAAATGGCCGCTTGAAAATGCTCAGGCCTGTGTTTGAGACCTGGGACATCACACCCCCTACCCTATGCTTTTGAGGAGGAAAGGGAAAACTACATCATAGGCACACTGAGTGACTCACTCACCGGCAGCACATCAGCAGTTTCATTCTGCACAGAGTGCTGGTGGTTTTTTAGTACTTCCCCTCCCTAAAAATCTATCTAGGTTCCCAACATTCAAAGATGTTTCTAATAAAGCCTTGGTACTTTCTTAAGAACATGCCCTCAGTCTAAAACTAGAGTGAGTGATTTAAAAGAAATCACAGGACCCTTTGAATTGTCAGAGTTGGTCATGGGAAAGGCTGTGGTGAAGCACTCTTCAAATGAATAGATTTGACAGAGATTGCCAGTTGAAAAGATTGTCATCAGGTGATAGTTTCTTGAATAGGGACATAACCAGTGCCTCCATACAAACACCTCTTATCCTACCCTGCCAAAGACAGGCATTAACAAATCTTCCTCCAACAGGGAACCCTGCCTGTCTCCATTGGCCTTAATCAACTAAAGTAGATGGGCACAGATCCAACCAATAGTATCCCAAAGTGACCCAAGCAACTCCAGAACTTTCATAAATGGCACTGGGCAAAACTAGCAGCAAAGACCCTGAGACATTGCTCTAAAACCATGGAAACAGCCAGTTGGGTCTATATCAGAACAATTTTATACACAAACATTCTTGAGGGCATGGAAAAAACTTGATGGCAACAAAGTGGAGGCAACCTCAATTAACCAGATTACCTGCTAGCTGAATCAATTTATCTCTGCATGACTTTGTACACAATATGGTGGAATTAATTTCTAAAGAAAGCTGAAGGCCATTTCTCCTTTCTCTGATTCTTTTGTCTGTCCCACCAACTGAGATTACAATTGCTTTGTGGAAGGGACAGTCTCTTGCTAGGTGTTTGTGCAGTGCCTATCACAATGAGAACCTGATCTTGGTTGGGGTCTTTGCCCACTAGCATAATCAAATAAATAAACAAACAAACAATAAATGAAAAAACTAGTTCATCAAAATGAGGACTTCACATATAAACAACTTTCTATTTCAGAAAGCCCTAATCTAAATGCATCCCCTTAAAACCTCTGTTCATTCGCTGAATAAAGTTGCATAATGATTTTATAACAAAGCTAGAAATACTGCAAAAGTTTGACAATTAATGATCATTGGAATTGTTAGAAAGCTTCACTTCTGCTCCCTTATGCACCTTTTGTGTGTACTTTCAAGCAGCATTCTAATGATTGACTTTAGTGGCAGAAATGTTGTTGAAGACAGTAAATTTTGAGCAAATATTAGAGAGTATTTGCAGCAGACAAATTTCAGGTTCGTACTGAAAACTTGATATCAAACATTTTGTTCATCCAGCCAGAGAACAGAAACATAACATTATGTCCAATCAAAACAGCTTGGCTTTTGAATATTCACAATAAACTAATTATAAATAAACAAAAAATAGAATCAGCACTATTCACAAATAAATGATTTCTTGAAGACTGTTTGCCCAGTTCTATTTACAGAGAAGAAGAAATGGCCACAGACTCTGAGAGTTATACATGAATTCAATACTATATTTTGAATTTTTCACTTTTTTTTCCCTTCACTT
This sequence comes from Mauremys mutica, assembly GCF_020497125.1. Lineage (NCBI taxonomy): Eukaryota > Metazoa > Chordata > Testudines > Geoemydidae > Mauremys > Mauremys mutica. The sequence goes on along the minus strand of NC_059074.1, from coordinate 143,538,531 downwards.
TTTACCTCAGTTTTACTGCCATACAGTAACCTGAGCCCAGCTCATGGTCAGTTTGCTCCTAGGCTTATTTGGTTCCTAATGTATGGTTGTGCTCCCGTATATCACAGGTCTGGGAGATGGCCTCTGGCACAATCAGGAACATGTTCACTACTCTGCTACCCCTGAGCCAGATGGTGTCCCTGCTTGGTGTTAATTAGACACCCAGCTAGACAAACTTGCAAACAAAATATATCCTGCTTCTGTCAGTTTTAGTAAGAAATGGATTTTGAATTGCAAGAGCAAGTACTTCCAAAACGTACATTCATCAAAACTGAAACTCTGTGTTGACAAACTTCCCATTTAGAAAAAAATTAAAAGAAAGGTTTTAAATTGTAAAAACATCCCATTTTGACTCTTTTGAAACAAAATTTCCATTTTCAAAATGACTTTTTATTTCAAAGCATAAGTTAGAGGTTGAAGTTGAAACAAAATGTTTCAATTGACCTAATCCAATCGCCCCCCAGATATTCAGTTCATCAAAATTGTAGAGATTTTTACTTTTCAATCCAATTTAAGAGAGAAAACACTTTTTTCAAATCTTAATTCTTTTGGGATGAGAAAACCATAAAAATTAAAAACAATCCTCATTTTTTTCAACATTTTTCAGAAACAAAATCACTTACTGTTTTTCACACTGCTTGTGATACCATGTTTACTCCACACACTCTGTGGAATGTAAATGTTAACATGGACCTAAAAGACTAATTAGCTATTTGGATGCATCTGGAGAGTGGGTGAGGTCTAATTAGAGATAAAGCCCAGCTGAGGTTGTTTCCACTAAGAACAGGGTGATCCAAATTGGAGGGAGGGAAGATCCAGAGAGGAGAAGGTTAAGAGAACTCTCCCTCTGGGGAGAAGCCAGAAAGAAGGATATAAGAACAGACAGGCTACTCCACAGGAGGAGCTAGAATCTAGACTGGAGGTAGAGGCCCAGCAGAGCTGTAGCCTGTCTGAACCCTGAGTGAGGAGAGGAGTATGCTAGCTCCTGGTCTGTGGGGTTGATTGAGACACAGAAGCCTGTAATTAGACAGGAGGATAGTATAGTGCAGCAGAGACATGACTGTGATGAGATAGCTACTAGCTAAGCCCAGCAGCACCAGGGCTGAAGGTTTGTGTTTGTTTATACTTCTGTTGGACTTAGTAGAGGATTCCATAGCCCAGAAGGTGTCAGGACTCTGCAGAATGGTCTGGCTGGGGGGACAGGACACTTATGGCAGGAGTAGGATAGTGGAGGAAACTGAGGCAAAGGGACTACAATGCCATATCCAGCCAGGAGGGGGAATGATGGACCAACAACTGTTACACAGCTTTAGACATTTAGGGTGAAGTGAGTGCAAAATGCTAACAAATCAGAACAGTAATGCTGTTGTTCTACTTTGCACTGGTGTGATTACACAAAACGTGCAGGGCAATGGTGAATAAGGCCAGACCTTCCTGAATAGTCTACAGGACTGTCTCTTCTCTGCCATGAGGGGGGTCTACTCTGCCATGTGAACTATGCAATGCCTTTTATACTTACACATGGATCAACAGTATAAAAAAATGGTTGAGCATGTGAAGCATGCTTTCTTTTTCTAATATGTTCTTTTGTTGTACAGCTCTCACATTCCATGACTTAACTGCAAATACAATTTTGATGCAACTGTAACTCATACCCATTATAAATCAATTACTTCTTCCTCAATGTGTGACAGAGTAGTAAGCAAACAGAGGACATTGTAGACAGATTAATTGTATGAATGTCAGAATGCTGAAAGCCTGCTCTGTGTTGAAAGATCAGAAATAAGAACCCTAAAAATTCCCAATGCTAATTAAAATTGAGGGGTTAGGGAACATTTGGGCTCTTTGTTTATACCTTGAACAGTCTTCCCTAGACTTTAAATTCTCAGAACCCTTTTGTGGTCCCTTTCAGAAAAGGAAATTCTGCCACTTGCAGTCCTCACCACCATCCCTCTGGCTTTGTGTGCTGTAGGCCTGTGGCAATGCATATGTATTAATTATTCTAAGCACTCTGGGGGGGAAAAAGTGTCATAAAACCACTATTGTCAAATCAAGTTGAGCATTTATTTTCTAGTTTAATGAAGACCAATCGCTATTCTTCATGTTATCTCATGTTTGTTAAGAAATCCCAGCTACCAATATATTTTTCCATTTCTGAATTCAATACTAGGTTTGCCAATACATGCTAAGAGTATGTCATCTGTAGATAGTGATTCAAACATAGGGAAAATTAGTTCTATCCAAAGTTTAATTTTCTTTTTTAGCTTGCTTCTTATGGAGGCGATGTGGTTTGTTTGTTTATTTATTTAAATAAAACTTATGCTCCTCTCTGACCTAGGGCAAATGTGCTGTTGCCAATGGTGACAAGTGTAATGCTTTTTGGCATGTTCTGTAATTTCATTATTACCATAAATTGTAGGAAAACTACATACTGCAGAATGATGTTTTTATTCCCTGCTGAATTTCACAGAATGTGTGAGAATCCCTGATCACAAGCTACTTTGCAGCTGTCTTCATTGTACACACAGTTCTCCTGTTTTTCTCAAGAAAATTTAAAGTAATTACCTATTTCAGTGCCAAATCCTTGAAGTCCTCAGTCTGCTTTTATTCAGACTTTGCTCAGACAAATTTGCTATTTAAGTCAATGAGTGATTAAAAACTGACTAAAAAAATCAGGATCTGTCCATCAGTGCTAAGAAAATTGTGAATTTAGAGAAGCTGGTACAATGAAGCCTTGGACAAAGGAATTTTTACATGTAATTTGTGCAAAACTAATGCTAAAGCACACCAGTTTCATGTGCAGCTGTAAGACAAAAAGCACTTCAATGTCACTGTGAGTTAGATGGAAAGGTTCCTTTTTCTGCAAGTGAAGGTAGGCTAGATCGATATTAACAGGAATAGAGAATTTGGCAACTGTCTTACTGGTGAGATGATGTCACCACCTGCTGAATCAATCGATCCTTTTTATAGGCTTTCATTGCTTAATTTAATGACAAGTGAAGGCTTAGAGTCCGAACAAATTTAGATGCTGATGAGACAGGGTCCTTCTCAAAGCTTCTGCCAAAACAAAAGGAACAACAAACATTACTGAAAAATGGCCCTGGATGCTTTTTTAAAGGAGTCTATTTGCATATAGGAAAACTATGGAGCCGCATTATGTTGGATGTGAAGGGGAAATATCTGAATTCTCAGTGATTTTAGCATCTTAACATCACTAACTTGGTTGGTTTTGCACAGAGTGCAATGAAATGAATGAATGACACTGGAGATTTAATATTTTTTTGATGAGCTTGTGCTTTCAGTTTTAAGTCATTGAGGTCAAAATAATTCTTTCAGAGCTCTTCTACTGACTGATCAGTTCAGTGACCATTCAAGCAATAAGACATTATAATCGGATGATAGCATAATTCAGTGTGTATTGGCATGTACAAACTCAGTTGCAAAGAGATTCAGGCTACGGTAACAATGTTACAATGGTTGTATGTAAGCTACTTGCTAACTAGGATGCTCAGTGAGGAAAACAACGAGACATTTTGTTGAAAATTTAAAGACTCTAATGAAGCCTTATACAAATGAGCAGAATGAAATAATTGAAACTCTTGTGGAATTCTGGCACAATCAATACTGCTTAACTTAGTCTGGAAGAAATTATAAAATCTGAATAAGACCATAGGTTATTTTGCCCTGAGAGCTGATTGTGAATTAAACACTTTTCGGAGGGGGGAGGGGGGGCGGGGAATGTCTTCAAGATGTTGTTTTATGTCAAACTAACATTTGCCAAATTTCCATATTGTTGAAAAGCCATTTTGCCCAGAAAAATATTTTGACAATTTCTAATATTAATTTATGGATAGAGACAGAAGTCATGCTAGAAAAGTAGGTGCAATTTTGGATTTCTGTTTTCCATCTCATTCAGTTAAATGCAGCAAATCTTAACACAGTCTCCCAATACTAGTAGGGAGGATATTTTCTGCAAATCTTCTCTAACTCAACACAGCAAAGGTGAATTTATTTAAGAACATTCTAGGGAACAAGCCTATTGCCATGGGCCTTTACTGAAACTGACTCTTACAGCGAAGATAGAAGAACATTTGGGAAACTGAACTATAGATTTGTAATTTGGGGTATTAGCACATATTTCCAAGGTCAGGGCCAAATCAGTGTTGCTCCACTGAGTTCAGTGGGGCTATACCAATTTATACCAGTTGAGAAACTGGCCTTCAATATGTTTTCCTTGAATAGTCTCTAATGTTCGTTTGAAAATGTACCGTTTCCATGAGCATTCCTGCCAGTTCATTCATTCACTAGAAAATCTGAGAGAAGTGAATTCCAAAGCTGTGTAAGACTGATGCTGAACCAGTAGGGTGATTAGATGTTTAACATTGAGGACCAAAGCGAAGCAAACTGTGTGAAACATCTAAGACTATGTGTAAAATTTTCTAGAGTTCCTAGGTGATTTACCCACCTGAGTTCCACTGATAATCAATGGAATTTAAGAGCTTTTTAAAACTTTGTCTTCTAGCTCAATGCTATTTTTTTTAAGGGAAAGGAAACAGCTTTTATACACAGATATTGTTCACAATGCCATCCAGCCTGGGAATTCTGCCAGGAGATAGCAAATAAAAACTGCTATCAGGGATCCCAAGTTTCATACCATCTAAGGCCATGGTGCTGGCTCATGCAGAGAGATTAAAATGTGCACCTCAAAATGTGCACCAGCAGCAGTCATCTGAGCCCACTGTACATAACTCTCCTTTCCTATGTTATGTGACTTATGAAAGTGAGTCTGAGCACTGTGGCTGAATATTCCTGTAAGAACATTAATTTTGAACTTGTTATAGAATTGATAAAATGAATAGTAATATCTTAGGGTTGGTATTTAGCAGGTCAGACAGGAATAGAAAATATTGAATACAGGATGATGAGTACAGTATTCCCAATATAGAAAAATCATGATTCAAGCCCCCTAGAATCACTTACAGATCAACTTACAATAATGAAATTTAAGAGAAAAAATGTTCGAGCTTTTTTTATTTATATTCTGTTTTAGCCTTTTGAATACACCCACATAACACTTTTATGCTTTACTTTGCAGCAGGAAAAGTGAGAAACTTGAAAGAAAGAAAGCTGACATTCACATGGCTCTAGGAACTGGGGCTTTAAAAAAATAAACAAATCACAAAACACACAATAAAATCATGAGTTGGCAAAATGATGAGTAAGGTGCTACAAGTTAGAACCCTCTTGCTTAGCTATCAGCAGGGTGGTGTAAGTAGATCTAAGGGAGTCGAGTTAGAAGGTCAGAGAGAGACTAAATTGGTGTAATGCTCATCCTGAGGAGCCAGAAGAAGTTGTAAGTTAAAGAAGTCCCTGAACTTTAACTTATTACTTCTTACTGCTCCTTGACATTTAAATTGCACCAACTTAGGCTCCTTTAGATATTGTTGTGTTGTGTGTCTATCTAAAATAATTCAGCTGGATCTACATTAACATATCTGTTCTGAATTTAGCCCATTAAGTCTAATTTGAAACATGGCACAACTGATATTTCTATAAGAACCTTATTTTATTTCATTTTCTGATTTTTTTCCTTATTGTATCTGTGCAAACTAAGGGTTAAATTACACCATTTAGGTACAGCTCTGAGCAAGGGGTGGTGGGCAGCTGCACTGCTCTGGGTGAATCTTAGGGAGGGACCATCTCCCTGAAGCATAATTCCTCTCCCGGTGCAATGCAAAGGAGGAACATAAGGGCTGGGCCATAATTTAGGGTAGTGCAGATTTCTTTCCTCCTCTTCCCTCCCAGCCTTAGAACACCTGTCCCTCCTGCACATCCATGCAATGACAGGGACAATCCCACTCTAAAAATGTATAGACCTCTTTTTGTGAATGCAGGGTTTGATCCAACTCCCATTGAAATCTGAGTCTTGGTGGGCTTCAATGGGAGTTGGATCAACTCTTAAATTCCTAATGCCAAATTCAGGCATGCTTTAAGAGGAGAAACTACCAGCAAAATTGCACCTGCTTAGATAAGGGCTGAGTTTGGGCCCTGGTTTTTTTTTTATTTTATATGTAAAATTAAATAAAAATAAAGAGGAAAAAGGGGTGAAAAATGCTTGCTAGCCTGTTTTGGACACTGTTGACCTTTGGCCTGATCTCCAACCTATGACCTCGCTTAGGTAACTTATATTCAGGGTTCAGGCAATAGCCTATACTATTAAGATGCTTAAGAAATAAATAATGAATAATCTTTGTAAGCAGGAGTACACAAAATGAAGAATTGTCTTAAAAGAGGCTTGGCGGTAAGCTTGAGGCCTAGCACTTAGCAAAGGCCTGAATACTTAGCATGAGGGATTGACCCAAAGATCATAAAATTTAGTAATACGTCTCTTCTGATAAACATATAATCTGCAATAACATCATAGGTTTAAGGTAACATTTTTTTAAGATACATTTGAAACCACACTGATGTGTCAAAACCATTGTGAAAGGTATTGATGCAAACTGGCTATGCAAGAAACTGCAACCCTAAAATTGGTCCCCTGGAATACCAAACATGGAGAGAGGGCTGAGAATCAAATTTTGCCCTGGTAATATATGTGTGTAAGGGGATGGTGTATGCCCAGGCCTTAGTTGGGAAGTCGGGATGGTCAGATGGTAGAAAACGCAATACTAAACCCACAGAAGATGGGCTCCCTCTTCCATCCTCACTGCAGGTGTCCCCCTATATGGTTTGCGAATATGCATAATGCAGGTCATTGTTATACTTTTTCATACCTTAATAATGTTGTGATTATGGTTATACTGATCTGGGCTTTAATAAGTAGTTCCATCTCAAATCTCTGAGACAATTCTTCAAGTAGCCTCCTAAGAGATTAAGCCAGGGATCAGTAATTTAGGCGTTTTGCACCCAAATTAACTCAAGGTACACAAGTATTCAGAAGCCAACCAGAAGTTTTCCTACATAAGGACTTCAAGGCTTGGCTCTGAATATGAAGTGTAACACAGCAGGAGTATTTTATATTTTCAGTGCATTGAGTTTGCTTGTAAATGTTTTATCTCATAGTAACCCTAGGAATTCTGCCTTTGATTTGGCACTCTGAAAAAAGGCATAAGAAATAACTCTTGTTTTGCATAATGCAAGACCATCCCACACTGACCTCCTACAAGATAAAGCTCATAAATTAAACAGTCATGTTTTGACTAGCAATAGGAGAACTGTAGTAATGTGGATTTGGAGTATGTGTTAAAACTGACTGAGCAAATGTCATAATTAGAGAGAACTTATTTGAATGCGTTTATTGACAGGAAAATCTCTGCCTTACGTGTTAAAAGCACAGTAAAACTGCACTGTGTGTGCACTCTGAGGGCACAGAATAAAATTATTCCAACATTTGGTTTAATAATGTTTAATGCTGCATGCAATAAGAGTTAGGAAAGGTAGACTTGGTTGAATCATAGGTGTGAAAGAGGGTAGCACAAAACCAGTTGGCTACATATCAGGATTGTTTTGTTTTGTGTGAGGGTTTTTTTTGTTTTGTTTTGTTTTGTTTGTTTTATGACTGCTCAATCCAAAATGATTAGCAGCTTATTCTGTGGAAAAAAAAAGCAGAAGAATTTGTTTCATTGGACAAAAGCTGTGTACAGTGGTGCATTTATTGTTAGCTACAGCTGTCTAAAGCATAGCCGATTATACAAATATATGTAAACATCCAATTTGAATAGATATCTATAAATGGTAACTATATCATGCATGGTAGCATAGGCACTGATTGAATTTGGGTAGCAATTGATAAGTAGAAATGCATAAAACACCAAGTTAAAAAAAATACTAGTTTAACATCTGCTTACTGATTAAATGTTTTAGATAGAATACACCTAGAGGGAAAAACAGCTGCAAAATATATTTAAATAGTGCTTGGTACATGCACGATTGCTGAAATTACATTATAATGGTGTTAATGCTATGTCTATTACAACAGAAGCCACCACTCATGCTCTGGAGGTAATTGCTTCCCCTGAGCATATTGACAGAGCTGTACAAGACCCAAGGTTTACTGCAGGTTTGTCAGAGCTGCTGTTAATTTTCCTTAAAAAGTTTTTCATATATGCAGAAGAGAAAAACCTGCAGAAAACTTATGCAGCACGGGCCTGATTTAAAGCCCATTGAAATCAATGGAGAAACTCCCTTTGGATTTGGATTAGGCTCTATACTTCTATACACACTACTACTGCGGTGCCTCTGAAAAGGACATGTCCTGTGACTCATTTGATTGAAAAGCTCTAAGAAGCAATTTGGAACTCATAATTGAACTAAGTGAAGAAGCCTTACATTATGCCTCTAGGATACCATATGGGAACAAGAAGCTGCTAGGTCTCAAAAAGAGGAGGGGGGACCCAGTTATCTAATCATCTAGAAGATGAATCTGTGCTTTGCATGTCAAGCATGTTGGATGCTGCAGCTGAAATAGCTCAAAGTGCATCTCTTTGCTTTACTCTTGTGTGATGTTCCCTGAAATATTACTGAACAGTGAAATATTAATGCTGTCTTCATGATGTCCATTTCAGACCAGTTTGGAGGAAATGAAAGGAATGCATTATTACTGTGCTTCTAATCACGAAGTTAAAAGCAGTTCAGCTACGTTTTCCCTCAGCCCTGTACAACAGAGCACATTTTGCAAGCTAAAGTCTCTAAACCCAGATGGCTTTCAGGTAGGAATTGCCCATTATTCCCCCACCAGAAGGAAAGCCTGATATTAATTCTGGGCCAGATTGCGTCTGGCCCCTGTGGGGAGAAAGAAGAGAGGATACAAGAAAAGTTTCCTCCCCTTGCATCCTTAGACAGAGACTGGACACAGCAGAAACCTTTGCAGTAAGGAGGTGGGAAGACTCTGTAGCAGGGCCGCCCAGAGGGGGGGGCAAAGGGGGCAATTTGCCCCGGGCCCCGGGCTCTGCAGGGGCCCCCAAGAGAAGAGCGGAGGCTCCTGCCTCCGCCCCGCTCCTGGAGCCTCAGCGCATCAAGCGCTGAGTCTCCGGCCGAGCCCCTGAGCCCCGCCCCGATCCGAGCCGCGTGGTGAGGGGGTGGGGCTGGGAGCTCCAACGGGGCCTGAGCCCCGCCCCGCTCAGAGCGCCGTGGGGAGGGGGCGGGGCAGCTGCCTCCGCTCGGCGTGGAGCTCACAGCCCCGCCCCCTCACCACGCGGCTCTGAGCGGGACGGAGCTCAGGCCCCGCCGGAGACGCGCTCGGTAAGAGGCCGAGGCCGGGGAGAAGCCGGGGCCGGGGCCGGGGCCAGGCGGGGGGGGGAGAAGCGGGACCCGGGGCCGGGCGGGGGGGAGAAGCGGGACCCGGGGCCGTCGAAGCGCAGCCCAGTCTTCGGCGGCGGGGGGCCCCTTCTGTTCCGGGACCCGCCGCCGAAGTGCCCCGAAGGCCCGCGGCGGGGACCCTCCCCCCGCCACCGAATTACCGCCGAAGACCGGGCAGCGGGTCCCGCTTCGGCGGTAATTCGGCGGCGGGGGGCTCCCGCCGCGGGTCTTCGGGGCACTTTGGCGGCGGGTCCCGGAACGGAAGGGCCCCCCGCCGCCGAAGACCCCGGGCCCCCGGAATCCTCTGGGCAGCCCTGCTCTGTAGGGCCAGTGCTGCTGGCTGTTAGCTTAGGCACATGGGGCAGAATGAAGGCAGAGCACAGGTCAGTGAGAGGTTTGGACATGAAGGCGACCACAAGTTTCACCCTCTGTAGCTCTGCTTCCTGGGAGTGCCAGAAGATACTGGTACACTAAATTTTCTTTCACCTCTGTGATAACCTCAGCCCAATGCCATAACTTAGGCCTTTATCTCTGTTTCTAACTTTTTAAAGAAATACCTTGACTTCTGCCCCCTGCTTTTCCATCTAAAAGGTATCTAAAAATACTCACGGTCCTTCTCCGCACTAGATGGCCCTGTTTACCTCAATTTGAATACCTCCGAAGTGAGAGTGGGAATCTCTAAGATGGATCTCTTCTGGCTGCTTTGACCACACTCAGATTTCCAAAGCACTGCAGCAACAGTGTCCGTAGTGTCAGTCTAAGGCCAAATCCTTATCTCACTGGCCCAACAGACTTACATCTCCTAGTTGTGAAGCTGTTGTCATCAGGCAGCTGTCAAATCCATGCAAAGCCCAGGATCATTGCCCTGGAATTCTTTTGTACCTTCTCAGTCTTTTCCACTCGTCCTAATATTAGGGCCTTCTCCACTTTTTGCCATGGAAGGAATGGAATTGGGTGTCACTGGGCAATATCTATCAAAGGAAAGGGGATGAGCCTTTCCTCCCTACCTCCCCACCCCTTGAGGCTGCAGAAATCTCTACAAACCTACCTGGGGTTCTGAAGTTTCAGGGCCAATGCTTAAAGAAAGAGGAAGCAAGACTGAGGGAGAGCAGCTTTCTGAATCATCATTCCAAACCCCTTCACCTCTCCCCGCCCTCCACCCCACTCCCCTCCCATGGGGAATTTACCACCAGTATACAAGAATGCTGACATTCCCAGTGCTATCACAGTCCTCCTGGAAGCGTGTGGGGCAAGGAACTGCCCTGTCATGTGGGAAAGGAGGAGTGCTGATGCACAAGGTGCCACATTATTGCCACAGCCCACTGTGATAGATCTGATGTTGGAGAGATTTTTCCTTGAATCTGAGGACATATGTAGTTTAAGACTAAAAAGCCCACATGCTCTCCATAGAGGACAAGCACTGCTCTCTTCCATGGAATGAGCGTGAGAAAATTGGAAGCCACTCAGTTTTCGGAGTAACTTTTGTCTTCTCCTTCCCCCGACCCTCTCTTTTAGATTTTTTTTTTTGCTCCAGTGCACGTTTTAACATTCCCTGCTTCTGAATTCATTTAAGCAATGCTCTGATCAGTCAAGTCTCTTTAGTAAGGAGAGCTACTGCCAACAGATGGATCACAAAAGCTTATGTGCCTTCTAATGAAACCAATCTTTCTAATTTACTTTTCCCTAAAGAATGTTTTTCCGCTTTCCCCATTTCTTCAGAGTACAACTTTCAAAATCATCTGTTTGACCATGTTCCCATGGTGGCATTTGTAACATAATAAAAATATAAACATTAAAAAAACCTGTGCTTATTTTAAGTCAGGCAGGTTTTGCAAGTGTTGTCAAAGAACCTTTAATTATTTAGAAGTGACACAATAGCATCACAAGAACTGTTACCTTGAATGAATATTCATGAATGCATTAGTTATTGCAGTAGTGAAAGGTAAACTTCAAAAAGTTTCTGGAGACAGAAGGATTCAAAGGTTTGAATACTTACCTGAAAGGCATCCAAGTTGTCTGTGGGCATGATTTTCAGAAACATATAAGTGACTTAAGAGTACAAGTCCCTCCTTTCCAGTTCCCGCAACACACACCCCTTCTTAAAAGTATCCTTGTTTCCACAGAGCTGCCTCCCTAAGACACGTCCTAGCCCCCTCTCCTCCCACAGTGAGTGGAAAGCCTAACTAAGGAAGAGGGTCCTAGGATTCCTAAACACCATAGTTTCCTGTCTTGTCCTCTTAGGGCAACTGGGTGGTTGCTCCCCTCCCCTTTTCTATTGTCTTTAAGGAGCAAGTCAATAAGCCTACATCTCTTTATCTACAGTCTGGAGAAGCACAACAAAGCTGCCTTATGGAACCCGAACATCTTTAATATATTAACAAATATATTTACTGATAATGTGACAGAGAAACTTCAGGGCAATGAAGCTTCATCTGCTTAAATATTGCTTCCTTTGACTTAATTGTGATGCTGAAGGTCAGATCATGGCTAGTCCCATGTGTCTTTGCAATAACAGGGGAGTAAGGAGCAGCCAACACTTGTATGGTCTGCATACAGGCTTACTAAAATAGCAGCCCCTGCAGTTGGGGGAGATGAGAAAATGCTATTGAAGTGTTCCTCCTGGTGGCAACTCAGCTGAAAGTGAGTGACGATGGGTGGAAATCAGTCTTCATCACCTGTTACATGGCAGCTATATCATGGGCATTGTAATGGAGCAGTACAATGCACCCATTAAAAGGATGGCACAGTTTGTTCTTCTTCTAGTGCAGGTGGAGAGCTGTGGGAGGCAGGATGCCTCACTGGGGCTGATTGGCTCTTGATGCTCTGATTGGGGTGTTGCAGCTCTGCACCACCCAATCTGGGGCTATTCCAAGGCAATTCAATACAGTTTGCCTAGCATGAAGTTCTTACCAGTATTTTTTTCCTTTACTCTTTGATTCTTGTCACCTGGCTCTGATCATATCTAGAATTTTTTCAAAAGTTGTTAGATCTTCTCCTTTTGAAATGCATTTAGCACTGCTGGATATTAACATACTATTAAAAAGGCCCAAGCCTCCCTCATACTCTACTTTTCTAAAGCAAACATGTATGTCAGAAGGGACTTTAAAATAAAGTTCTCATGCTCTAAGTTTATCCTATTGTGACAGAATGTACTGCTGTGTCCATACGCTACATATTATTGTAATAATCTCTGTACAAACTATGCCTTGTGAGGTATCATTTGAAAATTCATAGTTTGCTGGTCATTATTGTCCTGATATGTGTGTGGCAACATTGTACATGAAGTTGCGATTCTGCTTTCTGGTGATCTTAAACATGTTCCAAACTTAGGTTGGCGAACGGGTCTGTCTCAAACAAAGCAATGTGTGCTCTGCTTAGTGTGCATTTAAGTGGTAAACAGAGTAATCAAGCAGGAAAGGAAACAAAGGAAGCTCAAACAGATGAGGAAAAAGCAGCATGGAACATTGTTCCTGATTTTGTTTCCTGGTACCCAGCTGGAAATGTTTTTTCAAGAGAGGGGAATGAAACTATAAAAATAGAGGGACAAACATCTCCAGGGGTCACTCCCTGCACATTGCATTTATGGCATCTGAATTGACAAAGGAAACATTTGTTGGATTCTGGGAGAAGGGATCCTGATCTAAGATGTTTTGTCAGTAAGACTCTGAAAGCATGTGGTGAGAAAACGTTGCTTTCAATTTAACATAGTTGGTTAAGTTAGGCACCAGTTGCATTTTAACTTTATTTTTTGTGTAATCATTCCTGACTTTTATGCCTCATTACTTGTACTAACTTAAAATCTCTGTTTGTAGTTAATAAACTTGTTTTATTGTTCTATCTGATCCACTGTGTTTAAACTGAAGTGTCTGGGAAATTCCATTTGGCGTGGCAAGTTGTGTGCATAGTATTTCTATTAAACAAATAACAGACTTTATATACATTTGTATTGTCCAGGAGAGGGCTGGGCAGTACAGGACATATTTCCGGGGGAAAGTCTAAGACTGGGAGTGTGTTGGGGTCACCCAGCTGGGAGTAACTTGCCTACTGGAGGCTATAAGCAGTCCAGGCTGGAAGTTACGTCAGTAAAGCATTGTAAATGGCACCCCAGGTTAGAGGGCAGGGGTGACACAGCTACTTACTAGTCTGGGTTGTACCCTGGTATGTCACACCCATTTGAGAGAAAGAGAGATCAGTCAGAGGAACATAAGATTTACCATACAATAGAGCATTACTCCATTTAGAGTGGAGTCCTGCTCTTGGGAGCAGCCAAAAATTTATGCTTCTTCTGTGAAAGTCAAGACTCCAAAAAGACATACTGACAATTTTGCAGTAATATAAGTGAATGGGGATGGGGAATTATTTCCTCCACATGTGATCAGCTGACATCTAGAACGTGATTTTGGTTAGACTCAGCTGGCAGGAGATGGGTATATACAGCTTGTTATAGGCACTGCTAATTATGTAGAGACATTCACTACAAAAGGGAAGGTCATAAGATTTTGAAAGAATCGGGGGGGAGGGTGGATTATCGCTCTGTATATAAATTACTGTTTGTCTTTGCTCGACAAAAAATTAATCCAATTTCTGATATCCTTACTGCTGTTGCAAGCTATATTTTCAGCATCTTTTAATCTCTAAAAAACCCTCATGTCATCAAAAGGAAAGAGGTCAGACTTGTGTTTATGCAGTCAGAAAAAAGAAAAAGATTAAAATCTGCACAAAAATATGGGGACAGATTCTGAGGTCACTTACAAAGGTGTCAGTCCAGAGTGACTTCATTGAACTCAATGAAATTACTCCGGATTTATACACGGGTAAGTGAGATCAGAATCTCATCCATGATGTATGGTACCTTTTCAGCTACAAGAGCCGGTTTATGAACGGACAGCAGTTTTCCCAGCTGAAAATAGACAAACTCATTTAACTTTCCGGCAAAGCACTACTGTTTCATCATTTACACATATCATTGTGTTATGCATTAGAAAACAATGAGATGCACTGAAATGCTCCCCAATGAAAATTTAGTGTGCTACACATTTGTTTGTAAACACTTAAATCATTATCATTTCTTCAAAAGGCTTTTGTGACTTTGATGAGGTGCTAGGCTGTCACAAACATGGCTTTTAAACTTCCCCATCATCCAAGTAACAATGTTACTACCCAGCTTGGAAACATTTAGGGAATTCCATGCTCAGAAAGCCTCAGCAATTGAGTACTGATTTACAGAGGGCTAGAGTGGAATTTTCCTCCATTTCATGACCTTCATTTTGAAGATGGACATGAAAGAGAGTTTTTGAAACACATCCTGCTCCACATCAGAGATTAGGACCTGTTAAAAAGATTGCTGTAGAGAAGATATAATTTCAAGGGGAAAGGGAACAAAATACCTGTATTTGAAAAAAAAGAAGCAAGAAAGAAGTTAACTGGGAACTGGAAGGAAGATGAAAACAATCTTAGCAAGTGAGGTTCACAGATACTTTCCTTTAAGCACTGTAGTATGACTCGATATAATGGTTAGGTTAGAAGAAGAAGGGAAAGAGGTAACAAGAAAATTCAAACTATTGTGCTATTTTATTATTTAGTATTGCAGTAGTGCCTAGATGTTTCAGTCAGGGATCCAAAAAGCACAACTCTCCTGCCCTGAACATCTTGCAATCCAGTAAAGAATGTATTTTGTAAAGATAATTTACCTGATTACTAGTTCTTCTGACAGGAGGAACAATTATTTGTTCTTTGTTTGAACACTTTACAAGCTAAGCAGAAGCATCCCTTTCTTTGAACTCCAATGACAAAGGAGTGCGTTGTTTCTGAAAAGTCACCTGGGGAAAACACATTTCTGTTTTATTTCACCAGAAAGTGTTTACAAGTGATTTGTATGGGGATTCTGAAATGTCAGGTTTCCAGGTGAAACCAAAGATCTTTCCCCATGGCTAGCAGGCCATGCAGGTCCAGTCCCAGATCCAGATGTGAAGTTCACCTGGTTTACAAGTGATGACTCATCTATTTCCAAAGCAGGTGCAACAGAATATAGAACTGCTATTAGTATACAAAGAATAGATTAAAATAGAGCTGTACACCAGTGAGGGTACTCACAAGAAATAAAACTGCTGCAATCAGATTTGATTTCAGCAGGGACAGAATTCAATTC
The DNA here is from genome assembly GCF_020497125.1 of Mauremys mutica. Taxonomy (NCBI): domain Eukaryota; kingdom Metazoa; phylum Chordata; order Testudines; family Geoemydidae; genus Mauremys; species Mauremys mutica. The sequence goes on along the minus strand of NC_059074.1, from coordinate 143,523,044 downwards.
AAGTCACCAGAAGCAAAATATAAGCGTCCCTAACCTGGGGCTCACTCAGCTCCTAGAGGATGGAGTCCAACCTTCCTACACATATTCTTCTCCTTCTTCCTCTCCAGCAGTCCTTCTTATGGCTTTAATAGTGAACCCCTGTGCAAAGAAAGGGGATCCAGAGCTGGATTTAACTCCATGTGTACTGGGGACTCCTGCACAGGAGTTTAGCTGTCCAATGGATTCTTTTGTGCTAGTAAGCTGTTGTGTATATGTACTCCAAACAAAAAGCTCTGTTGTGTTGCCGTTAAGGTTACTGAAAGGTAAAAGCCAGCTATGCTGTTTTTTTCTGGTAGGGAGGGAAGGAAATATCCATTTAAAGAAGTCTTATTTAACACCCCCAAACAGGCTATGCATCCAAATTAAACTCCACACCACTCCACTCCACTCCCAACACATCTAAACCCAAAATGTACACACTCAAACCTCTGACACCATGATGAGACTGTGCTCATCAAAATCCTAGTGCAAAATCTCAACATCAGTTAGATTCAGAAAGGCTGGGAAGAATGTGCGTGTGGTGGTGGTGGGTGGGGAGGAGCTAGTTCTGGCCAGGCTGTGAGGAGCACACCTCCTAGTTGTATTCTTCTGAACCTCAGCCTGCACACCACACTTTGTCCACCAGCTTCACAAAGCACAGATGGTTCATCAAGTGAATTCTGGCAGAGGGGAAAGAAGATACACTTTGGGGGCCTGTGGGTATTTCTGCAGGATGGGAAAAAGAAATCCTGTGGGCAGGTGGGATGGGGATGCATAGGTGACCCACTGGATGTTACCAGTCCCCTCATGTGCCAATGCACAGTGGACTGGAGTTTTTAGAGCCACAAGCTATAGAGCCTTGGCTCTTTAGCTACAACTGTAGCAGCTCATGCTTTTAGCTGCGTATGTTCCCCAGTTCAATCCCCAGCATGTTGGCCAGTAAGGGTGGCACTCCCACATACATGTGGAGGCACAGATTTAGGGAGGATGGCCCTCTAACTTCTTCTTCCCCCAGTAGAAATCTCCCCCTTTCACCACACAAGCCCTTTTTCTACTTCCCTGCCACAGCCACATGCAACTACCTGTTCTCCCTGCTATTAAGAGGCCCCCTGAGTCCTCCTCAGTCACAGCTCCCTGATGGATTACTTGCTGGTGGTAGGGAAGGTGTTCCCCTTTTTCATGAGTCATCCAGTGGCAGCAGAGGGAGAAAAGGGATATTGAATCAAGCTTGGAATTGCTATCCCCATACCTGAGCCCGATATAACCAGGATAGGCAGGGATGGTGTCCCTAGCCTCTGTTTGCCAGACGCTGGGAATGGGTGACTGGGGATGGATCACTTGATGATTACCTGTTCTGTTCATTCCCTCTGGGGCACCTGGCACTGGCCACTGTCAGAAGACAGGATACTGGGCTAGATGGACCCTTAGTCTGACTCAGTGTGGCCATTCTTATGTTCTTAATCATTCTTCTCCTCTCTCAGCCTTTTTCTACCGTAAGAGGCAGTACAGAAAAGCAACAGGGTCTAGTGGATAAGAGACTTATGATCCATTCCTAGCTCTAACGATTTGTTATGTGAACTTGGGCAAGTCACTTCCCCTCTCTGCACCTCTGTGCCCCACCACTACCCTTTCCTTGTCTTGTCTAGTTAAGTCAGAGTGTAAGTTCTTTTGGGGCACAGACAGTCTCACTAGGTATCAGTATGGTGCCTAACACAATGGGGCTCTGGTCTTGTTTAAGGACTCTTGGTGCTACTGGAATACACATAATTAGTCATCATCATACAAATACAATTAGAAAACCCTTTGGTAAGACACTGTCTGGGGTAGTCCCAGAAAAGGAGGCAAGGTTGTGTTGCCAAAACAGCTCTCCGAGGTCTTCTGCAGCCCCTCTAGCCTGGTAGCAGGCAGCAGAGATGTAGAAGATGACCGAGGCTGTGAAGGGTCAGAGGTGCTCCGACGGCCTGTCTTCAGGAGGGTGGATTCCATCTCTCCAAAGCCAGGCTTTGTGGATGGTTCAGGAGGGTGAATTTCACCCTTTTTCAGACATGAAGCTCAGCCATGCAAAGGGAGACTCCTATAAATGACTAGTGCGGATGCTGCCACCAGCATACGCTTCACAGTATGGGGTAGCCCTGTATGTACCCCACAATTAGTTCCTTTCTGGGTCTCTCAGGAACTTTCCCCCCTCCAGAGTATTTAAAACAAGATTCCCTTTCTGAGGTCTAATTTATTGAGTCTTTACAAATGATTTCTGGCAGTCTTCTAAGCCCAAAACCTTCCCTCTTGGCCACACAGTCCTCCTTCAGGGGCTTATGCAGTGGTTTTTCCTGGCCTTTTGAATTTGCCTTCCACCAGTTCCACCCAGGCTGTCAGAGACTTTTAAGGACCAGAACTCAAAACAAAACCTTCATAACAGTCCTGTCTCAAAGGCATCCCTGCTGGGGTGCAGTCTCCCAGCCCCTTCCTACACAGCGTGCAAGCCAAGACACAACCCTTTAGTCCTTTCTATACTGGGACATCTCCCCTAGTGTCTCAGGGGCTCCTGCAACAACCTTCCTACTCCATCTCAGGTCTCTGCTTTAAGCAAAGTGACCTTTATTTCCCGCCATCTCCCCTTAAAGGGCCAGCCACCCTGTGACAGTGACTAAGTGTGGAATTTTCAAGAGCTCTTAAATTTAGCAGCTCTAGTCCTATTTAAAGTCAATAGGACTTGGGGTTCTAAATGGCTTAGGCCCTTTTGAAAATCCCACTCTAAATCTACTGCTGCTGTCCAAGTGCTAGTAAGCAGACACAATAGACATCTATCTTTGCTGACGTTTAATTGGAGAGCATTGTAAGAAGAAACATCAAGTAATAACATACCTTCAGCCTGGAAGGTTAATATTTATTTTCTCTGCAAGAAAGAGGGAAGAACAAATACAATTTTTCGTGTTTGAATATTTGTCTCTGCACTTATTGTATCCATAACCAGGCACTGCTATAAAATGTTTATGAATGTACATTAAATATTAATGGTAATTGAACTCTATTTTAACTTGGTTACATGTTTTCAATTAATATCCAAGAGGGATATTTATAAATACAGCACACTCAAATAGCAGTTTAAACTGGGTCAGAGTATCAGGAACAGCCTCTAGTCTTTTGACTAGATTCAGTCAGGCTTCCAGTATGAATCCTCAGGTAGTTCTTATTGATAAAGATTACTATCATCATCACGGTCTGTGACATGCCCGGGGTAAGATCCAGACTAAAGATTAGTTGTATCCCCTTGCCCGCTAACCTGGGATGCCTTTTCACTGCTTTACTACTGTAACCACCACGCCTGCTCTGCTCATCCCGAGCCTTCAGCATGTAAGTCACTCCCAGCTACATTGTGTGAGTGCTGCATCCAGCCACTCTTGAATTACGCTGCAGGGTGACCCCAAAACACTCCCAGTCCCAGATTTTCCACCAGAAGTGTAGATCTTGTACTGCCCAGCCCTTCCCTGGACCATTCAAGCTCATATAAAGTTTGTCTTTTAATTAATAAAAATGATATGTGCACTCTTGTTGTCCCAGATACTTCAGTTCAAACACACTGGATTAGATAAAAACAAGTTTATTAACTACAAAGAGATGGATTTTAAGTAAACACAAGTAATGAGGCATAAAAAGTCAGAATTAGCTACTAGAAAAATAGAAGTAAAATGCAACTAGTGCCTAAGAACCAGCTATGGTAGGTTCAGTCAGGATTCCTGCCCCCTGGCCCAGTTCAACGCTGCTTCTTTCATTCTTCAGGTGTTATGCATGCCATGGACAGAGAAAAGGGGTCCATTGGAGGTGTTTCTGCCCTTCCTTTTTATAGTCCTTTCTCACCTTTGAGAAGAATCTTCATCTGGGAACAGGGAAACAGGCAGACTATGTGGATGGGAATCCCATGCTGTTTCTTTGCTAAGATAGATATAGATATATCTTATATTCTTTGCTAAGATAGACATATCTTTGCGTGTGTCCCTTTTCCTGCCAATGAATAGCCACTTAGCAGGTGATGACCCATTTGACCCTGTTTACATCTGGCTGGGGCATCGGCTTGCCTTTTGTCTCTGAGGAACTGATTTGGCCACTCCCTAGACTTGTTTTAGTAACACCATACAGTGTCATCTTATAACTTTACATACAATGTTGCCACACATATTTTACCAGGACAATAATGATCAGCAAATTCATGAGTTTTCAAATGATACCTCACAAGGATTACTACAATAGTGTGCAAGGGGTGAATACAGGGGTACAGACAGGCACACGGTTGCAGTTCAGGATAACTGCACCTGTAGTTCCCCCTCCATTGTCCAACAAGGGCACTATTCTAAGCTCCTGGCTCCTCAGCTGTCACCTCTCTTGGGTAGAGAGTTGCATCTCTCTCTCTCTCTCCTAGTCTGTGGCTGACAATTATACATAAACTTAATACAGTGAGATCTCTCAACGATATTGCAGGAAATTGCCATGTTTGTCACAATCACACCCACCTATTTGGCAGAGAAATAATTTAAAATATACTACATCAAGCAAAGGTGTGTGTTACCCTCAATATATTTTACTTCATATTTTTATTCTTGCTTATATTTAGCATACTAGGCTAAATCCTTGGTTGGTGTTAGTCAGCCTGGATTCAGTTAAGCCAATGGAACTCTGCTGATTTACATCAGCTGAGGACCTGGCCTGTACTATCAAAAATATTGAGTTGGACTTCTGCATGTGGACCAGATATTAGGTCTCCTGATTGCCTTTGCTTACCCAGAGGCTAGCCAGGCACAATCATAGCTCCTGCACTTAGGTAGCAAATGGTCTAAGGAGATGGAGCCCCAGATGCAGATATAGTGCCCCATGCAGACTTTTTCTGCCCAAAAACTGTCACGGGGGATCACTGTGTACTCCGGGCTGACAGTACCACCTAATGGTGACATTTTGGGATGTAACACCGAACAGTGTGAGGTCCAAGGGGACGCTTTGACTAGCAGCACTATCACAGGGATAGTATTGCCCAGTGGTGAGAATCAGGAGGTGCTGGAACTAGGAGTGCTGGGGATGCAGAAGCACCCCCTGGTTTGAAACAGTAATAACAACCAAACACATGGTTTCTGCTTTCAGCACCCCTCCCCTATAAAACACCCCTAGCAAGAATCCCAGGAGCCGCTTCACCTAGTGGCAATATCATGGGGGTAGTATTTCCCAATGATGAGAATGGGGAGGGTAGGGGAATCCAGGCCCACCCTACCTCACCAGGTTCTGAGCCCTTCTAAACCAAGTATCCTGACACAGGTTTCAGGTCCCAATACTCCCAGGCACATTCCCTGAGTTGCTTCCTAGTCTCGTCCCAGTCCCTCTGGTGTTGTGTCCAGGTTTGGATGTAGGGTCACTCTCAAGTTCCCGCTGTTTCATCCCTGGCAGCTCCTTCAGTGTCAACAGCAAGTCATCCCCTTCTGTTCCTGCAGTTGACTGGCTTCCCATGGTGCAGCTAGGAGCTTCAACCCCAGCAGCTTGGAATCTCGGTGGCTTCCCAGCAGGATGCTGCTGCACACAACCGCTCTCCTCCTCAGCCAACCCAGACTGAGTTGAGCTGCTCCCTTCACTGGGAGCATGTCCAGCTAGGGTGAGAGAGGATGGCCTCTTGGGCACAGAGCAGTTCATTAACAGGGAACTATTGAGCATTCAGCCTGACTTCAGTTCCTAGGAAGCTACTAGAGCAGTGCACAAAACATTCCATTTGGGAATACCTGCAGGCTGAAGGGGTAATCGCTACCAGCCAGTGTGGATTTACCAAGAACAAATCAAGCCAAACCAGCTTGATTTTCTTCTTTGAAAGGGTACCTGATTTGGTGAATAGGGGGAAGCGCTGGACATAATATACCTGGAATTCAGCAAAGCTTTTGTCACTCACTCATATGACAATCTGAGAAAAAAGCTGGAAAAATGCAAGCTTGATAGAACCACCTACTTGGTTAAACAACCCTGTCAAGATCTGATTTCCCACTCTGGCACTTCGATTGCAGAAGGTGGAGGCCGGCAAGGATTCTAAAAATTAATACTTGCCACTCCAGGCTTGTATTAAACTCCCAAGGTTACAGCTTTTTTCTGACCTTGGCTTGGTAAATCCTGTCACCACCCAAGTGAAAAACTGCCTCTTGCAAATCCTGGAAAAACTCCCTTGGGAAGTTTTCTCTGACACCTCCCAGCTTTTCCACCCCTCCCTCGGGGAAGCCGAGAAAGAAAACAAACAAAAGGGAAACCCAGCTGTTGCCACCAGCTAATTGAAAAACATATGCACAGACCTTTTAAGACACAAACCAATCACGTTTTATAAAAAAGGTAAATGTTATTAAAAAATGAAGAAAGGGAACACATCTGGAAAAGCAGGCTATTGCTAGATTTTATAAAGCAACTGAAAAGGGGTTAAACACAAGGAATGGCTCCCTGGGGTCCATCTTAACGTTACAAAAGAAAACAAAAATACCTGGGCTTAGCACAGAGAAAATCCACAAGCCAAAGTAAAGAAATAAACCTGATTGCGTCTATCTAAATCAGGGGTAGGCAATCTATAGCACGTGTGCCGAAGGCGGCACATGAGCTGATTTTCAGTGGCACTCACACTGCCCGGGTCCTGGCCACCGGTCCAGGGGGCTCTGCATTTTAATTTAATTTTAAGTGAAGCTTCTTAAACATTTAAAAAACCTTATTTACTTTACATATAACAATAGTTTAGTTATATATTATAGATTTATAGACAGAAACCTTCTAAAAACGTTAAAATGTATGACTGGCACGTGGAACCTTAAATTAGAGTGAATAAATGAAGACTCGGCACACCACATCTGAAAGGTTGCTGACCCCTGATTTAAATATTCCCTATCCCAGTGAATCCTTCTAGGTATGGAAGATAATTTTTTCATACCTGGTTCAAACTTTACACAGCATTCCCGCTCATTTACATTTTCAAAACTGTGCACTGGTTGAGGCAGCAGTTCTGTGCATGTGACAGTGGGCTATGATTGTGTAATTAAAGAGTTAAGCACAGTGTATACACAATGGCATTCCCTGACTTTTGAATGCTTCTCCATGAAACCTTACATTTCTTTTGGGCCCGATTTTCCTCTTGCATACACCAGTGGAAGTTAGAAATCACTTATTTAAACGTATTTAAAGTCAGTGGCATTCCATTGGTGTAAAATAACTGTTTAAGAGGTGAATCAGGCACTTTATATTTGTCCTCACAATAATGTTGTAATCATTCAGTCTTCACTGAGATTTAAAGTATATAAGGGAATGTTATAAATATATGGAACAGTGATCGTTTATAATCAAATGAACATCTGTTCTGACACTGATTGAACAGCTTGTTTGTACTTTGAGGGCAAGCATTGTTTAATAGAGTGGTTCAAATGCATTGTCATTCTTTCAGTAGGGATGTAGAATCCTCTTACCAGATGGACACAGTTCTGTATGTCAGTGTTTTGATTACACACAATTTAACAGCTGTGTGGAGGTTTGAATAATTTGCATGAGCAAATATCTTGTAATATTGTAGTCTTAAAGTGTTGTTCTCTGATCTTTTCACCGAGAGATTTAAGAAAGTTGATTTGCTATTTATTTCAGTGAATGTATTAATATGTAACATATGTTCATGTTGTTCACCTTTGTATTTCAAAATTATCAATCCATTAATTGGAATATAAATGTGCAATGCACCTACCTTATCAATTTTTCGCTGTAACATCATAGGAAATCTGACTGTGGAAAGATGACTTTCTTTCAAATTGCTCTGTAAGAACACACATCTGATAAGAGACCATTTTGGAAGGCTACTTTTGGTTTGTTCGTAGTGAAGTCCCTTTGGGCACAAAAGGTGAAAAAGCAAAACTCCATTCGCTTCAGTGAAGCTAGATTTCATGTAAAGAAATTTCCTGATCATGAAAAAAAAATATCATCAAGTTTGCCCATGTGAATTCCTGGAATAAAACTGTAATAAAGAATCAGCTTGGAGTCTCTAGATGAGTATTACTTATGCATGTCTAGTGGAGACTTGGTCTTTGTAGAACCTGCTTTGACTACTTAGTATCAGGATTCTCTGACACAACTCACTAAGACTAAAACATCCTTATTAATGGTGCAAGATTTGGACATGAAGCTCCTAAGATGACATCTCAGCCTGTACTGATAGTGTGTAATACCTTGTATACTGATTAACAATAAGCTGTATACTGATTAACAATAAGCAGCTTTTATAATGAAGTATGTTTTTTAAAAAGGAAATAGTGTGTGGAACCATGTCTCAGGGCATGAGGGTGCCATCTTCCAAAAGATTAGTTACCTACCTTGCTCCAAATAAAAAAGATCTGTCAGACCCAGGTACATAAGTCTTCCAACTGACATGACATTAACTCTTGAGCCCATTCAGGCAATACACCATCTCACCTTATAGACTAAAATATAAAATGCTTCAGCAAAAGGCAAACCATTAGTCTCATCACATCAGCACTATTGATCTTCACCTGAAGGAAAGAGGCTCATAAGACGTTTGTAAATTGTTCTGCAACTGTATAATCTCATAATAACATGGATGAGCTAGGGTGAAGGGACAGAAGTGTACATACAGGCCCTCCCCTGATCCCTTCAGCACACAAAAGAACCAGACTTAGGCCTTATCAGCACCACAAATGCTTTGCCGGTATAACTGTATTAGCAGAGCCCCCTACGTATACACAGTTTGTGGAAACAGAAGGAGTTTTTCTGTCTGCATAATAACATCACCTCCCTGAATGATATTAGCTGTGCTGACAAAAGCACTCTGTCAGCATAGCTGCATCTGCACCTGGGAGGTTGCCAGAAGAGCTATGTTGACTAGAAGATGTGGTTTTTTTCACACCCCTATCTGACATAGCTATGCCAACAAAATTTTGTAGTGTAGAGCTGGCCTTAATCTAGTCCTAGTGATCCCTGAGGTGCCAGGCTTTGGGTTAGGCAGTGTGCACAGTAGAGTTGGGGGGGGAGAGGAAGGGAGGGGTGACAATAGCCCCACCCACCCTCCATGCCTTTTAGGTTAGGCAGCATATACTGGGAGCAATGCTCACTACTTTAAAAAGAAGTAGTAAGCAGTGGTAGGGATCACACTTCCCCCAGCTACCCTAAGGCATATGAATCATAGAATCATAGGACTGGAATGGAACTTCAAGAGGTCATCTAGTCCAGTCCCCTGCACTCATGGCAGGACTAAGTATTATCTAGACCGTCCCTGAATGGTGACATTATCGGCACCGTGTAGTAGACAGAATGTCTCATGACAACATCACACTTGGGAACACCCCTCTCTGCTCCCACCATAGGTACGTTTGCCCCTAAGAGCCAAACTATAACCCCTCCCACCCCATAACAGATCTCCTCCCACCAGCACTGGAAGCAACTCTATTCTGGGGAAAACTTTTAAGAGCCCATGCTTCCCCACAAGAGCCGTAGAGAAGGCACCATCCCACTAAAGCATCATGTCTCCAGGAACTGCTCAGCGGACTTCCACAGACCAAGACTCCCTAGGAACCAGAGTGTGAGCAGTCATGCCTAATGGTTAGAATCAGGAGCCTGGAACCAGAGCTGGGGTCAGAATCACATGCTAAGCCAGAGGTCAAAGCCAGTGTCAGGAGTAGAGTGTAGGAACATGGACCTGGAGCAAGACAGGAAAGCAGGAACCGGGAACAGAAAGGGGTCTGGAATAGAGGACAGGAACAGGCAGGGTTCAGAAGTCAGGCAAGTAGGCAACCTCTATAGTAACAACCAACCAATAACCAGAACTCCTCTACTTACTTCTCCTAGAACTCCCTCCAGTTGGTTTTCCACAGGTGAGTGACTGAGGTGTGATCCATCTGTTTGCTGCTATTTACAGCCCCAGTATTCTACTGACTTTAATGAGGTGGCACTAGGGTAACAAACAGCAGATTTCAGCCCACTGTTTTTTCCTAATTTTGAACATATTGAAATCTGTTTTGTGTCACAGTAGGTTTTATTTGGTCTCTGCTGACACTCACTATCCACAGACATTAGATAGTAGAGCTGGGATAATCTCTAGGGTAATTTAGTTTATCTTCCTGCATCACTGGTTCTTATACAATCCCCAGTCATTTACCTTGATTACATGCAATGATAGACGAAGGAAGGTGTGGAATTGCTAACTTTATAATTTTATAAGGCATATTCAGTATTCATGGCACTGTGTAATCAGATACCTAAGCCAAACAAATAACATGTCTCTGCCACTGAAAGTTTACATTCATAAGAAACAGTATGTACAAAGCTACAAACAGAAAGTGCTATAAAGTTATTGCAACCACTCAGCTTATCATTACACTTACATATTTTCTATTATTGAGTAGATCTGAGTAAAATTTTATGGTTTCACGTAGCTGTGGTTCCAGTAGCCCTTGTTCAAGATTTTTCATTGTTGTTTGGTGGTGGTGTGGGGGGGGGGAGAGGGTTCCAGTTTGTCTGAGTCTCTGCTTTGAATTTTTGGTTCAAATAGCCAAAAAATCTAAAAGCAAACCCGGTATCAACCTCATATCGCAGGACCATAAAGTTAGAAGTTGGAAACATCTTTTGGATGGTCCTTCAGCAAGGACATGGTATCACCTTTGTCACCTTTGTCCGGCTTGTCCTCGTCCGTCCCTCCATGAATGCAAGTTGGCACCACATCATTCCGTTTTGTTGCGCACATGTTCTTTCCATTTCGGGCCAAAGAGTTTTGTCGTGGGATCAGTCCAGCATGTTTTCGGTCTGCCCAACGGTCACTTGTGGTCTCTGGGGATACAGTCATTGATGCGAGTTGTCCACCTATTGTTTGCCTGCGGATTACATGACCTGCCTATCTCTGCTTTGCATCATACATCGCCTGCACTGCATCAGTCACCTCTGTACGCCTTCTGATCTTCTCATTTGGTATATGATCATGGAGCGATATCTTGCACATTTGCCTTTCCATTTCTTTCTGGGTGACAGTAAATTTTTCTTCCTCCGCTTTCATCGTTGACCAGCTTTCTGCTCCATATATCATAGCTGGCAGAACAATGGAGACAAACAGTTCTTTTCTTTTCTTCATGGGTAGTTCATCATCTGTTAGAGATGTCTTTATTTTGTTGAAACTTGTCCACCCAGCCTTTCTCCTCCTACTGCATTCCCCTTCAAATGTGTTGTCTCTGACCCAGCTGACCCAGATAAATATATTTGTTGGCCTCCTCGATTACTTTCCTATTTACAGTGATGATTCCTGCTGCACAATGCTCATTCCGCATCCACTTTGTCTTTGACGTGTTCACTTCCAAACCAATATCATGTGAAAGTGTGCTGCAATTTGTTCTTCAGTTCTGTGGTATCCTTTGCCAATATTATAGTCATCTGCTAAGAGAAGACGTGTTAACTGTTCTCCGTCAATTCGGATTCCTTCTTCCCAGTTCAGTGTTTTGAACAGCAACTCCAGTACTGCTGCAAACAGCTTCAGTGAGATTGTGTCACCTTCTCTGACTTCTCTATGTATAGTAATAATGCAGAGGACATTGAATAATGTTATCTCTGATGAACAATTGCAGTTAGTTTATTCCAGAAGGTCAATGTACCTCAGGTCGATTCCGATTTCATTGAGCGTGTTGAGTACAGCATTAATCTCCACCAAGTTGAATGTCTTTTTGTAGTCGACAAATGCAATACACAATGGTACTTTGTATTCCTTGCATATTTCAATGCGCTGCCGAACTGAGTGGATATGGTCAATTGTTGAATACCCTCAGTGGAAACTAGCTTGTTCTTTGCTTTCATACATTTCAAGATCCTTCTTAATCTGATTGAGTATGACGGGGGTGAAGACCTTATACACTTGTGAGAGGATCGTGATTGGACGGTAGTTGCTCAGTTCTTCTGGGTCACCTTTCTTCATTAATAGTATTGTTTTCAATTTCTTCCATGCATCTTGAACACGCTTGCTATTGCTGTAGATGATGAACCATTGTGCCAACACTTTGAAGAGAGTATTTTCCCCTGCTTTGAGATATTCCAGACAAATATTGTCCATGTCTGGGCTCTTCCATCTCTTTATGTTATGAACTGCATATTCAATTTCTTCCCACATAAAGTCGGGAATTTCTTCTGTAGCCTGCTGCCTTGACGGTGTACACTGGACATTGGCATGCGAAGAGTAGAGATCATTGTAGAATTTTGTACATATTTCATTCATCTTGCTTCTTTACGATGTCCTTTCACCATATTCATCTTTCAGCACTGCCTGGATAACCTGTTTCAGTCTAACACTCTTTCTACATTCTTCAGACTCTCATTCTTTTCAGCTGCCTCTCTCAATTTCTTCTTTCTAAAGTCTTCATAGTCTTCTTTGATCTTCACACGAATTTCTTTGCACAGTGTCCTGTATTCTTCACCCATTTTTCCTTCTAATTTCATGTGCGCCTGTCATAAATAAACAGATCAGGGTTAAGGTCTCTTTTACCTGGAAAGGGTTAACAAGCTCAGTAACCTGAGAAACACCTGACCAGAGGAACAATCAAGGGACAGGATAATTTCAAATCTCTGTGGAGGGAAGCCTTTGTCTGTGTTCCTTGTTTGCTCTGTGTGCTCTCTTTGGATCTAAGAGAGACCAGACATGTCTCCAAGTTCTCCTGGAGTAGTTCCTACTATCCAATAGTGAGTATTAATTAGAAAGGTGGATTAATCTTTTGAGTTGCTTTCGATATTTGCAATTGTGTGTTTGCTGGATAAATTCTTTATTCCTGATTGCTGTTACTTTGCTTTTACTGAGAAAGAAGGGGGAGGGGGAATTCTCTCCAGGTTGATAAGTTTAGACCCTGTGTATTGTTCCATCTTGGTATTACAGAGAGAGGTTTTTTTTATTCTTTAATAAATCTTTTCTGTTAAGGACTTGGTTGATCTTTCCTTGGGTGAATTCTCAGGGAAAGGGGAGGAGGGAGGAGGAAGGCATCCCTCTGTAGTTGAATCCCGGTATCTCTCCTAGGAAAAGGGAGGGGGGAGGAAGCAGGGGGGAATGGTTTATTTCTCCTAGGTGTAAGAACTCCATGGATTTGGGGCTCTTGGGATCCCCAAGCATTTTGGGGAAGGACTGTGTCCCAATACACGTACATTATTGGGTGGTGGCAGCTTTTACCAGATCTAAACTAGGATTTTAGTTTAGGGGAGTCCATGCAGGTCCCCATATTGGAACCCAACAGCTCTAAGTTGGGGTGAGACCTATGACAGCGCCCTCCTCGCCAACAGATTCACAGTTTCCTTGCTGATCCTCTGTTTGCATCACAGTATTTTCAATGCCTTCGCCTTCTTAGCTGCTGAGATTATTTGTGAGATAAGCTCTTCGTAGTCCTCATCGATGTCCTTGTTGACCTTATACTTGAGGTCCATTTCATTCACTTCCTGTGCAAATGCCTCTTGACTGAAGTGGCATATTCACTTCGGTTTTGGGCTTCTCTTGACTTTGTAGGCATTGTGTGCAACATACGATGGTCTGAGCATGTGCAAATGATTCATTCTCCTATTATCACTACTTCATTGAAGACTCTTCTGGTGTCTGTCAATACATAGTCAATCTGATTCAGTGACTTCATCTGGGCTTTTTCACATCCACTGCCAATGTTGTTCTTTCTGAAATATTGTATTCATTACATGGAGATGGTTTGCCTCTGTGAATGCAATCAGACATGCTCTGCGATCATTTCTTACACCTTTACTGAATTTTCCTACATACTTTTCTTTCTCCTTTCCACCTACTATTGCACTGAAGTCCCCTTGGATGATGATGTAGGTTGATCTTTTTTGCAGTGCCTCCTGCAGCTCTTTGTAGAAATGTTCCATTTCTTTGTCTTCCACTTGCTGCATGGGAGCATATACCTTAATTTTAATTGTTCTCTTTTGTTTTATCTGAAGCGTGAGAACTGCTCTCCCGGGTGATATGATGTCGCAGCTGACTATCCTTGGGATTGTTTCTTACCTGACAACGAATTCAACGCCACCAGTCCCTGCTCTATTGTTGAATGATCTTCCTAGGAATACTTGCTCGTCACTTTCCCATTGTGCAGTGAGGTCTTTTGTTCTTGTTTTGCATATCCCAATGACATCTGCTTTTATTTATTTTGTGACTTCAATGTAAGTATTGATGTACGGATCAGATGATAGTTTTCTTGTGCTGTGACTTGCAACAAATAGTTGGACTATTCTTTTAGCCATTTTCTGATTTTTGTCCTGTGCTTCCCCAGGTTGTGAGCGTTGGTCAGGTTGATGCATGAGTCTGTGCTCAGTTTCCCAGTTTATTCCACTTTGAGTGGCTTGTTGGGAGAAGAATTTTGCTGCAGTGCATTCGGGGTGCCAGTCCTTGTGCCCTGTAGCTGCGGTACCCCCTCCACTTGGGCCATGTAGCCCTAGAGTAATAAAGGTACGGTCAGACTCCCTACTACCCTGGACACTAGCTCAACATCTTCTTGGCTTGGTAAGATGTGCCAGAGCATATGCTATGCTGTACTTCGCTATCGAACCCCGTTCATCCCCACACCAACACTGAGGTAGGAAGGTAGGATTTTGTGGGGGCATGATATAATCCCCCTGAAACAGATATTGAGATGATGATTCTCTTGAAGAGATCTACATGGAGTCTATCTGATTGAAACCTTCTCTCTCTCTCTCCCCTCCCCCCAGCACTTGTATGTGAGGTTGGATTTCATGAAGTCTGGCCAAGGTTTGCATGAAGCTTGGCCCAGTCTCATCCAAAACTTTGTGAACCTCTGTGTACCTTTTGGTGAGCCTGAGTCAAATGCAGAGTTATTAACCACCACAAAGGCGGGGCAAATCTCAGTGTTTTTTGTACAGTTCCATTACTAATCAAAGTGCTTCCTAGTATGAGAGCCAATACTTCTCATTGTGTCTACACTGACTAGAGGAAATAGAGAATTCCCCTCTTATGATTTTCTTTTAATTAACTTCTCCCAGATATTTATAGATGGTGGCCATGTTACCTATCCATCTCTGGAAATGGGAGGTGAGGAGAGAAGGGGAAAGATCATTTCCTCCCTGTTCCCCTGCAGTGATGCCTGCAATCTCAGATAAACAAAATGTGAAGAAAGATTCTTTAGCCAATGTTTTTTAAATGGTTGCTTGTGAATTGGTAGGGGCTTGCTTGGGGGAGCTTGTACATTCTCCAGTTCAGATTAACCCAGCCTTAGTATGGACTGGAGTGTGGGAGTAGCAATGGGTAGGGGAGTAGAAAGATATATAGACTTAATAGGAGAGTAGTAGTCAGTAGGCAAGGGGTTGGAGAAATGAATAGGCTTGGAAAAATATTCAAACACTTGGATTCTGATCCAGACCAGAACTGCTATAAAAAGGGCCAGATTCCAAAATGATGTAAGTAGGTGTATTTCCATTTGATTCAATGGAGCTGTGTTGATTTACACCAGCTGGGAACCTGGACCTTTAAGTATCATTCATCATTAATTCACAGATTAATTTACATTTGGGGGAAACATAGGCTAGCTCAAGAGTTTGCTATCAGCATGCTATATTTAACAACCGAAGGTCATTGGATTGAATCCTGCCTGGGTTGGTAGCTACAGAAAGTTAGTGTCTGGCTTACAAAAGCAGCAATTTGGAGTTTTGTAAAAATATGTCAATTCCATGGTGTTCAACACTATATATATAAGTAGCAAGGTTATCTGATGATTTCTTAGTATCGACCAGTCTATATAGCATTTCTGACCTTTTCCAGGTTGCTCTGCAAACTTAGCTAATAGTTATACTAAATATTTAAGAGTTTTGCAATACTGAGCCTTAGCAATCTCACATTTTATTTGCTCATCCAGGCCTCACAGCCTGTATATTTTATAAGCATTTAAATAATTAAAGTTTGACCCTGCAGGGCTTTCCTTGCTGGTTTCTGAAAAGAGGAATTTAATGGGAAAAATCAACCTTAATTGCACTATCTTAAATGGAAAAATGATTTGTCAATATGCATTACCATATTTTATTTGTCAACATAAAAATCTTTCAATGAACATTCCTGGAAAGATCTTGTTGTCTGGCATACTGAAGCAAACATAGGTAAATTTCAGATCTGGGTGAACCATATTACATTATTGACACCACAGCTTTTCATGTCTTGTTCAGTCTAAAAAGGTAAATATAAACCAGAACTCTGAACTATCATTAATTTGTGAGATTGGACTGTATCAAGCTGGCAACCAGGTAATTAGACTGTGTTTTCATTCAAGTCTCAGCTGAAAATCTAATCCTCTGGGCTTTTGTTAAAAACAAATTCCATTTATGGGAAAACGCATATTGCATTTTTGAACTCAATCATTCTGTTAAGCTGACTTCATCATATTGATGATAACAGATAAACCAACAGAGAATTTCTCTAGAGTTCATTTCTTGGAATTCAGTTTTCTATCAGCCATGTAGCTGTAAAGGAATGTGTAGATTTTGAACAATGTATCCTGACAAACATGAACTCCAGGAAAATTAATAGAAAGAGTTCCTTATGCTCTTAATATTGTTATATTTGTAATGCAGTAGAAGGCCCAAGTCAGGATTTGTACCCCATTGTGCTAGACATTGTACAAATATAAAGAGACAGTTCCTGCCCCCAAAAACTTACATTCTAAAAGGGAACAAAACAAAACAAAACAAAACGATCTAGGATGGAGCAAAAAGAATAAAACATTTAAGCCAAGCAGCCAGGGTGATGACAGGCATAGTCCTGTTCCTTATTTTAATATATGTTAAGTTATCGCCAGCTGCTCCTCCACCAACCCAATTGTTATTTGATACTGGGAGATCCTAAGTTGCTATGAATCAGTATAGCTGCATTGACCTCAATGGAGTGGCACAGATTTATCCGAAGTGGGGATGTGGTCCCTGTCTTTTTCTTTCCTTTTAATTTAATTTTAATGGTTATTCCTAGCTCAATTTCTCTTTGTTTGTAACTCAACCTACCTAGGGAGAAATTCATCAGATGAATCATTTATTCACTGAAAAATGCAATTTAAAGTCCACCAAAGCTATTCTTGGATTCAGGGAAAATTTGGTGAATAGTAGTTTTGACTGAGAAAAAAAGAAAACGAAAAACTGAAAAAAACCTGAAACATTTCACTTGTGTGTTTTTAAAGAGAAACGTTTCATTTTTCATTTTGAAATGAGATTTATTTGTAAAAGGGTAAAAAAAATACCCCAAAATGAAATGAAATGAGATTATTCACTAACTTCTACTCCAAACACCAGAGCACTTTTGACTTCATGCATTATGTTATCCTAAACAACCTTAATTCACCTCAGCAATCTTTTCATATCAGGATAAAGTTATAGAAGCAAGCATTTTTGAAGGAATTAAAAGAACAGTCCTAGTGTTTTGGGGGAAACTGGACTCCCAAATCATTTCAGTATCTTTTTTTTTGTTCTAATTTAGATGTTGTGGTCACATTTTAAAAGTTCCTACTAGTTTGAGGGATATTAATGGCTTTATTGAACTTCCCCATTTTAAATATAGGGAATATTTTAAACTGATTTAATCTTTCAAGCTGAAAGCAACTTCTAGAGTATGACCATGGTAGCTTGTTTTATAAAAAATATAATCCCTACTTCACAGGTGAAATCCTAGCCCCATTGAAGTCAGGAGAGATTTGCCATTGACTTCAAAGGGGTCAGGATTTAACCTCATGTGTTTAACATGTTAACAGTCATGTGGACCCAATATATATTCTGCATTTCATTTTAAAAAAGTAAATGAAGCAAAGAAAAGGAAATATAAGAAATGAAAATATAGGAGAACGGTAATCTTAAATCACAATCTATGTTGGAAGCACAATTTTGTACCAAAGAGGAACTGCAGTTTAAAAAATGCCATTTTCCCTTACTAATTTTTCTGAAGTTTCACTTTTGTACATCTTGTAGAATAGACTTTGTTTTTAATTGCATACAAATGATTTGCTTAACTGTTTGTGCTAGAAAATAAGCTTTTGAATTGCCTGAATGCTCTATCATGAAATTGTTTTTTGCCTTCATAGATAGTTAGAAAATGTGCAAGTATGCAGTTAAAACTATCAGATATGACAGCAGATGTGTTATGAACACTTTCATGTGAATTCATATCTGGCAGAAATCAAGTCTCAGACACTTCAGAAAGACACTCATGCAGTATTAATGGCACAAGTACAACAGGATGGAAACTCAGAGGGTGCTTGCTCTTTGGACATTGTACAGTACAATTATGTGATTAAGGAGAATTCACTAAGGGATAAAATCCTCTCACTGTGGTTGCTGAATGTTGTACATATATGTGCATAGTAGAGCTCTGTCATACTTAAATAACCATGCTACTATGAAACAGTCAAGGTACTTCCAGTCTAGAGCTGGTCAGGAATTTTTCAACCATTTTTTCATTGAAAAATCCTGTTTTTTTTTATTAAAAAATGTTTGTGGGTCAGGGACAGTTTTGACAAATTTCCTGTGTCAAATGAATAATTAAAATAACTAAATGCATGATAAAAAAGGTTTTGAAATTGTCAAGATGTCCCATTTTGATGTTTTCTAAATAAAAATGTTCCAATTTTTTGTGAAATTTACTTGAATTTATAGTTTAGAAAATGTTACACATTTTTAAAGGTCAGAATCAACTCAAAATGAGCTGATAGGAAATGTTTTTTTGATTTTCAGTTGATGAAAATTTGAGATTTCAGATGTTTGTCCCAGATTGGGACAGAATTATTTTTTTGAAATCTTAAAAATGTAGAGAGGATTGGAATATCTTTTCTCACCCAGTAACAAGAGCAAGACCCAAAGGATGAACTCCTAGCTAACACCTCATACAGCCTAATGAGAATCACGTTTAAACTCAAATCTGTTCAGACAACTCCATGATCTGTCCATTCCCTGCTGCTTTTTAATCCTTTGCATTTATTTGTTAGTAAGAGAGCAGGGGGTTGAGATTTTTTACTGCTCAGGACAATGGACTGCACTTGGTGCTTAACTTTATCTGAATGGGTGTGCAACACCTTCCTGCACTCTGCACAAAACCATGCAGGATCAAGGTCTTAAGGTAATGTATGTTGTGTCAAATAGGGGAAGCTAAAAGCAGGTTCCCTCCAATCCTAATTTGTATATGGGATTAAATTAAGAGGTGAACTCCAGTTACTCAGTTCCCTCAGGTCCTGGGCAGTGGTTTAAAAAACATGTATTTCTAGGATTTGGGCTCACACAAGTACCAGAAAACCTAGATTTGTATTAATGGTACAAGTACAACAGAGCAGCACATGAGCCTCACATATTATGGTGATAGAGACTATTTAAGTAGACTAGACAATTTTCAGAGGAATTACTGCTTCTTTCAAACATGGCTTCTAGTGATACTTCTTACCACGTAGGTTAGACTCTGCCAATCAGAGAACCAAATCCAATACTATGTGGTTTAAACTATGTTATCATTGCCAAAATGTGTAAATGCATTGCAGAAAAGCTGTCTAAAAGCAATCAGTGAAGCTATCAGTGTGAATGCAGGGACTGACATTAATTTCACACTAAACTCTGAAGAAAAAGTATGTTTGTGCAGAAAATTTTGTTGGCTGAAAATTGGATGACCTTGTTTTTGCTGATGACATTGTCCTGCGTAGTTCAACATATCACTTAATGGAAGAAAAAAAGACCCAGTTTTTGGCAGACACTGAAAAGCAAGTTGGCTTGTTCATCAACAAGTTAAAGACAAAATACATGGCTATGAGTGATCCAAAAGCAACCATCAGAGAAGATGGAGAAACACTAGAAGTAGAAACTCAGTTTATTTATCTAGGGAGTAAAATATGCAATGATGATGACACCATGCTAGATGTCAAGCCACAAATATCAAAAGCAGCAAATAATTTTCATAAACTTGAAAAGATTTGTAAAAGTCGCATGATCGGCACTAATACAAACATGGAATTTTTTAACACAGGCATCACATCTGTCCTTTTTAATGGAGCCGTGTGATGGGAATCTACAACAGAAATGGATAAGAAGCTCAACTCATTCCAAAGGAAATGCCTGTACACGATAATCAGAGTCCATTGGAAAGCATTTCTCAACATCAGAAATTCTAAGTAGAGCAAACCAGCCTAAAGCACCAAACATGGTAAGAAGATGATGATGGACATATTTTAGATACACTTTAAGGATACCACCAACATGAGTTCCACTTCAAGTGATAATAGGGACATCACCTGGGAAGAGAAAAAGAGGGCTACCTAGAGAAACATTATGCAGAACAATAGAGAAAGAAGCTAAATCCATCAACATGACACTCAGAAGCCTGAACAGACCAGCATAAGACTGAAATAAATGGTGGAATCTGGTGCAC
Organism: Mauremys mutica; assembly: GCF_020497125.1. Lineage (NCBI taxonomy): Eukaryota > Metazoa > Chordata > Testudines > Geoemydidae > Mauremys > Mauremys mutica. The sequence continues at coordinate 143,502,625 of NC_059074.1, read as the reverse complement.
GCCCTATATACCTGAGTGTGTGGGAGGAAAAACAAAAGAAAGAAAGCAGAAAATGTTGTGCAAATGGGCACATTTTCATGAACACACTTTGTGCTTCGAAAAAGGACACATCATTTGTGTTTTTAAATTCGCAACATAGAACTCACATATGAAACTGCATCAGGGCACTCTCCCAGCATACATCTCACCACCCCGTGCAGCCCTTTCCCCATCATGACCCCTGTCAGGAGACTGAGAGGAGGGAGCCATAGGAGTCAGCTCTACCAGCTCTATGCCTGCAGAGGACTCTGCTGTGCCAAAGGTATTTCCAGCAGGTGACTCGTGGAAGTTTTTGCTCCATTTAGGCTTCCTGAAAGGTTCAAACGGAGTAGAGTGGGGCTGAGAATCTGGTTCAAAATTAGTAAGAACAACAGTATAAAATATTACTTATAAGAAGAACAGACTTGGCCCATTACAGTTTTGATTTCCTCTCGCTCCTGCTGCTGTTTCTCCATATTCCTCCCAAACATCCTGCTGTTTTATGCCAATTTTGATACAGTTAGACTAAAACTCTAAGTTAAAAAGCCTGCCTGGCTTTGAAAAACAAGCAGAGAAAAGGCAGTTATCTTTAGACCCATATGAGAGTTTATGGACTAATCAGACTTTTTCTTTCCACCAATAGCTACATCACTCATGTGAAGATAGAGCACAACTGAATCCCTTGAAGAAAACAATTGCATTCGCTCCCTTTGGTGTCCTTTCTTGTTTTAAAGCAGTGTGGGATTCTACTTACAAGTCAAGTGAACCTGGAGATTTTCACATTGACAGTTCACATCATGGCACATAGTCTGTTCTCATTTACACTCATGGAACCCCAGTGACGTCAGCAACATAATCGTTACTTGATATTTAAATTACTATTGCACAGTGGAGGCAGAAGTTATACAGTATTTGGCTGTGAATGAACTGTACGGCTGAGTTGTGACAGGAGAAAAACAGATGATAAATAGCACCTTGACAACTCTGCCAATATAGGCGAAAACAGAGCTGACAGCTCCACTGCCCACGACTCCTTTTGAGTTTGTAGGGCCAAATTGTGTTCTCATTTACAGCCATGCAACCTCACTGAAGTCAGCAAATTAAAAGTGTGTTTACTCAATATTTCATTACTATGTCCCAGCAGTGGCAGAGGTTATACTCTTCCTGGCTGTGCGTAAGTTGATCTGCTGAGAACTGACAGGAGCAGAATGTCTGCGGAACAGCTCCTTGACAAGTCTGCCAATATGGAGGCCGAGCTGGAACTGACAGCTTCTTCTTCCAAGACGTCTTTTGTATATTTAGGGCCAAATTCTGCTCTCACCTGCAAACCTAATGAAGCAATCAGAGCAGAATGGGGTCCTTAATATAGCAGACAAATCGTTAAAACAGCACAGTTAGGAGCCTTTATTGAATGCAATCAGCTCAGAAGGTGAGCATGCCTGGTCCGACTGCCGATGAAATGCTACAGTAATTCAAAGCACATCAGCAAATGGCACCAAACTAAAATGGCACAGTTTGGAATGAAGTGGAAACACAGTGCAGCACAGTTCCCCAGTGGGGACACAGGTAGTAAATATTAAATTGCTACAATGGAATTATAGGATAATATAAATGCAGTTATCATACGAACAACTGCTTTGTCTTTCACCTAGAAAGCTGTAAAGAAAAACGTGTAAGCCAGATACTAACTAGTTTAATGCAAAGGATATAACTTTATCCTTTATGTTTTGGAAACACAGCCAGTAAAATAATTACATACTTTACAATGTAACATCTGTGGAGATGTGTGTGCAGAGAGGGGGATATATTTCAAAGATAACTGGCACGTATGCACATTCTGTTTAAATCAGTATAGGCTATCATCAATCAAAACAACTGTAGGTGCCTGGAGATTTGTGAAAATTTCCTGTAGAATGTATCACATAGGTCTAAATTGGTTGTCAAGTTTGAATTTAATGCTAACAGCACAAGATCAGCTTTCATTTTCAGTAGTGTTGCACACCAAAAGGTGCAAGTACTGTATGTTGGCTGTTTTTGCAAATATAAGCTGATGTAGGTGCAGTGGCGCTTGTACCAGGACTTAATGCTCTTCTGCTCACACAGGTTCTATCTATGTTCAAAGGTGTACATGTGTGTCTAGACAGGCTGAAGATTAGGCCACAACTTTGCCTAGCCATGGCCCAGGCATGCTGTACTATGCTTGCTGAAGCTGACATTCCGTAGCAATGTTCCAGATTCAAAAGTTAATAACTTTTGAAATTTGACTTTTATCAATTAAATGTTGGGCACAAGCATGGGATCTGAGCTATGGAGTACAGTAAATTAAATTTTATCTCCCTTTTTCTTTCTGTCTATTTAATTAGCTATAAAGTGAAAATGAAATAGCTTTTAAAACTCAGATGAACACTTACTTTTAGTGGGTCCTAATTTCAAAATCCGTTGTCCAAATTGCTTTAAGTTTTGGAGATAAGTTCGACTTTGCTGCCTAATCTAACCTTCCAGTTTGAAGTTGATATGACAATGTATGTGGATTTTAGAGGGAGAGGCAAAGTTGGATTTCTAATGGAGACTAAACAGCAACCTGAACTAAGGAACAATATATGTTGTTCCATAATGTTTTCTAGCCCTCATCAGTGGACCACCTAAACTCTGGTAGTTGGAAAAGTGTATAGACATGACACTAATAACTTTCTTAAAACAGGTTTTTTCAAACAGGGGTCGCTGCTTGTGTAGGGAAAGCCCCTGGCGGGCCGGGCCGGTGTGTTTACCTGCCCCATCCGCAGGTCCGGCCGATCGCGGCTCCCACTGGCCGCGGATCGCGGCTCTGGGCCAATGGGAGCTGCTGGAAGTGGCGGCCAGTAAGTCCCTCGGCCCGCGCCACTTCCAGCAGCTCCCATTGGCCCGGAGCAGCGATCCGCGATTGGCCGGACCTGCGGACGGAGCAGGTAAACACACTGGCCCAGCCCACCAGGGGCTTTCCCTGCACAAGCGGTGACCCCTGTTTGAGAAACCCTGTTCTACTGAAATAAAGCTAACAGGCCCAACACTGCACATTGCTGGGTGGTTAATGTGAGGTGGTAAGTGCCCTGTACCCCTGCAGGGTCTTATGGGATCTGACCCCAAAAATAGGAAGATACACTCCAATTTTGATAAACTAAAATACAACTGTAAAAGTACATCCTTGTAGATGGGATTCTTAAAGCATCACAAAGCTGAGCTTTTTCTGACCAGAATAGTATAAATGCCAAAGGCTTTTGCAGAGATCACCCTGCTAGCAGTATCGTCTCTGTGAAATTCATGGGACTTCAGCATGGAAGCGCTTGCTAATCACAAGTGAAGCAATAAGTGGGAGTATAAAAGGCAAGATGGATAGGCAAGTCTCAAGTCATCTAGAGATTTATAGTTCAAAACCAACATCTGAAACCCACAACTGTCCAGTGCAGATCCCAGAGCTCTAGTGTAGTAGTATGCGTCCAGCTGGAAACACCACTTAACAAGTGTGCAGCCAGTTCTGTAGCAGCTGCAGTCTCTGAATGTATGTAAGTACATTGCAGTAGTTTATTTGCAAAATAACAAAGCCAGGGTGTAATCTGCATTTGAAAGATATAGTTGCAACTTCCTGGACAGATGCAGGTGGAATTCGATTTATTACAATGCTAAAATGTGGGCCAGATGGTGCCCTCATATGTTAAAAGCTGTAGGAGGGCCTCTTTAGCGGGAAATCCCTAGGAGGATTCCCTTGGGGATATTACTTCACATTGTCCTATCAGGAGGTGTGGGCTTGTCTACATGGGGAACATTGACCATTGTAGCTAGTCTGGAATAATTTAACCATGTGGACACTATTCTATTCTAGAATAATCACTTTGGTATCTGAGCAGCTAACTATTTCAGAATAAAGTCACTTTTATTTCAGAATAGGATATCCACATGGAGAGCTATTCTGTAATAGCTATTCTGGTCAATTTCCCTGCGTGGACAAGTACTTTAAATCATGCAGTCCTTTAATGAATGCTGAACCCTCACACCAAAGTGCTTGTCTTTTCTAAAACTGACTACAGGCAGTACTACATCTAAGCAAACAACACTTTTTCTTTCCCTTTCCATTTCCCTGGCCTGTCTGTATGCCACCCATGGCAACCTGAAATCCAACTGGTGAGGGGAGGCAGGGGGAGCTCATGACAGATTTTCCTCAAGTTATCATGGGTAAAATTTTCAAAAGCACAAATGTGACTTAGGAGCCCAAGTCCCCTTTTCAAAAGCAACTTAGGGCCAGATTTACAAAGGTAGGGATTTACAAAAAGTGCCTAAGTAGGTTATATACCTAACCCCCATTGCTTTGCTTAGGCACTTTTGAAAATCTCAGCAGGCTCATATCTTGCACATCTGAAAGTTCTGCAGCCACTGCTCATCATCCTGAACCTGCATGATAATGCGATCCCACCGATCAGTGCTTGTTTCTTGGTCCCAGAACCAGTGCTCCACCATCTCTAGGTGCTCCATGAATGCCACCAAGAACCTTGAATTGTTTCTTTCTATGTCCCACTGCAATCTAGCCTCCAAGGATTCACCATTTTCCCTTCAGCTCCTCTTGTGGCTCTGCAAATACTGCAGGATCATATGCCCTGTGCTTACAATGCTCATGACAATAGGACAGAGCTGTGAAGATCCCATGCTTCTCTCAGAGATGGGGGACAGCTAGGAGGGACACGCTGGTTTGTAGGGATTTTGAAAAGAAGGCACAAAATATTATGGGACACAGATTAAATTATGGGACACTGCATTATGGAAAGTTGACCCCATGCTTCCAGTCACCCCTGCATGACTCATTTCAGCCCCATCAGGCCTTGCAAATACTTCCCAAAACACCTTGCACTGGATGGTGGTGAGTTGCACAGTGGGATACCTACCCACAGTGCACTGCTGTCTGCATTGATACAAGTTTTCCTGGTGAGGACACGCATTGCCGACACAAGGAGCAAAGTATGCACACGCGCAAGCAATGTAATAACCGTGGCTGTGTGCTGATGTAACTTAGGTCGACATAATTTTGTAATATAGACATGGCCTTACTCCCAAATTTTCAAAGCACCTAATGACTTAGGAGCATAAGGTCCATTGTCTTCCAATGAGACTCAGGTTCCAAAATCACTTAGGCCTTGTCTACACTAGGAACTTACATCTCTCAAGGGTGGGGAAAAAAATCCACATCCCCAAGAGACGTAGCTATAACAAACTAATTGCGGGTGTAGAAACGTTAGGTTGACAGAAGAATTCTTCTAGTAGCTAGCTAGTCTGCTACTAGCTACTATTTCTCGGAGAGGTGGATTGTCAATGCCCACAAGAGAACCCCACCCTTTAGTGTACGTAGTGTCTCCACTGAAGCCCTTAAACAGTATAGTATTTTAATAGTAGACATATCCATAGGCACTTTTACCTTTCGGAGCTTAAGTCTCATTGAAAGGCTCCTAAATTACATAGGCACTTTTGAAAATGTTACACCACATGACTCCAGGAGCTGAGGCTTTAAGAAAACTCCAAATAGTGTGAGACCCACAATAAAAAAAATACAGGAATTGGTAACATTGTTTATTTAACCTTTATATATACAATAGTAAAACTACATTAATTATATAAATTATTATATTATATTATGAATTAAAAAGAAGACTTCCATGCCAAAGTAAACTTTTAAAAATATTTCAGATCTTCTGCTGGGGTAAATCAGCATAACTCCATTGAAATAAATGGAACTATGTCAATTCACACCAGCTAAGCTTCTGGAAAAGTATACAGAGCAATTGTACCAACCAATCATCTACTATATTTTCTTTCTATTATTTGAGATATTTGTGCTTGGATAAGTACATGTTCCATGACAGACCAGCTTCACCTGCTGCTTGATCGTGCATGGAAATCTTAATCCTGTGTTTTGGATATTACTGCTTCTCAGAATCAAGTACAGAGAGATGAACTGGGAAAGACCAAGCTGTTCTTTTAATGTAGAGGTTTATGATTTTTTCAATAACTAAGAAATGTGCTAAAACTATAGAAAAATGTGCTTCTACTTAAACAAAATATGTTCCCTTCAATATTTCAAAAGGCCCAGTTTTGATCTTGTGTGTGCTGCTGTACATCAAGAGTAGTTGTAAAGAAACTGAAGTTACACACTAATGCAAAATGGATCAGAATCAGTCCCAGAATTGCTGAAAGCCAATGGTTTTAATGTTGCACTTCTTATATTACAAAATAACTCTATGATCCAGTTTAGCTTTACAAACATATTGGGGCCATATCAATTTCTAAAAACAAATTATGATTTCTGAATTAGATCATACTCTTATTCCCTAAATAATAGTCCTGATCTTGCATTCCTTCAACACTTCAAGTTCACTGATTGTGGAATGAGCAAAGATGGCATGATTGGGACCAATGGGGGAAACTATTTTGTAGAAATCAATACTGGAATGCCCATTGATTTTGCTGGAAGCAGGATCAGAGTCATAGTTCCTTCATACATTTCTGAAACTACAGCAAATGTCAGGTGGATTATACCGCATGGATGAGAAAGCATCAGGCTTAGAAGCTTAGGCTACTTCTCTCTCTGGATTTTTATGAGGAAAATATCCCAAAGCAGTCCAGACGGCTTTTCTGCCTTGCCTTTTCATTAGCCTCTCCAACTCCATTTGAGCATGGATCGCTGCAATGCCCTCAAACAGGCTGAGGGGATGGCTGAGGGGAATGGAGAGCATGGGTATGGATATGAAGGAGAGCATGGGGCCCAACTTTCTAGTGGCATGTCAGAAAACACATGGCAAAATAGTTTCAAGGCAGGCAGTCTCATGAATAATAATGGTTGGGCAGATAGCGAGAGTAAATATTCACACTTTGAGTACGTCTACACTACGGGATTATTCCGAATTTTACATAAACCAGTTTAGCAAAACAGATTGTATAAAATCGAGTGTGCGTGGCCACACTAAACACATTAAATCGGTGGTGTGCGTCCATGGTCCGAGGCTAGCGTCGACTTCTGGAGCGTTGCACTGTGGGTAGCTATTCCGTAGCTATCCCATAGTTCCCGCAGCCTCCCCCGCCCCTTGGAATTTCCGGGTTGAGATCCCAGTGCCTGATGTGGCAAAAATCATTGTAGCGGGTGGTTCTGGGTAAATGTCATCAGTCACTCCTTCCTCTGGGAAAGCAACGGCAGACAAGCATTTCACGGCTTTTTTCCCTGGATTGCCCTAGCAGATGCCATAGCATGGCAATCATGGAGCCTGTTTTGCCTTTTGTGACTGTCACCGTATGTGTACTAGATGCCGCTGACAGAGGCGATTCAGCAGCGCTACACAGCAGCATGCTTTTGCTTTTGCATGACAGCAGAGATGGTTACCAGCCATACTGTACCATCTACCATACCATAAATTGGTAATAAGATGATCATGGTTACCAGTCATTTTGCACTGCACCATTTGCTGTTATCATAAGTGCCCCTGGCTGAGATCAGCCAGGGGTGCAAAAGCCAAAATTGGGAATGACTCCCTGAGTCAATCCCTCCTTTTTGGTATCAAAAAATAGAATCAGTCCTGCCTAGAATATGGGCAAGTGTACTAGAGAACCACTGTATCATAAAACCAGAGAGCACAGCTGCTCTGTGTCAGATCCAGCAGAAATTATGAGCTGTATGCTATTCACAGGGGGTGCTCCTGCAACAACCCCACCTGTTGATTCCGTTCTTCCCCCAGCTTTCCTGGGCTACCGTAGCAGTGTCCCCCCACTTGTGTGATGAAGTAATAAAGAATGCAGGAATAAGACACAGTGACTTGTTAGTGAGAAATGAGTGGAAGGCAGCCTTCAGCTGCTATGATAGTCCAGACAGGACATTAAGCAGTGTGGAGGAGAGGAGCCCAGCATCCCGCTGCTAGTCCAGGGACAATTGAATCTTTTCTTTACACATGAAGGGTGGGGGCTGATGGAGCTCAGCCCCCTGTTGCTATGATGAAGACAGTTACCAGCCATACTGCACCATCTACCAGGAAAAATCAGGAGCTTTTTACACAGGCGCCCATGATTGACCTCACTGAATGCTAGTCGGCATGGTTACCAGTCCTTTTGCACTGCCCCATGTGCCAATAGGCAGATGATGACGATGGATATCAGCCATATTGCACCATCAGCCACCCATGGCGGCGGGGGGGAGCGAGGATGTTGGTGTTGACTGCTGCAGCATCGCGTCTATCTGCAGCATTCAGTAAAGATAGGGTGACATGTAAAAGAGTCAAGAGAAGATTGTTTTCCCTTTCACTTCTGGGGGTGGGTGGGGGTGTGTGTAAATTGCTGAGCTATGCCCTGAACCACCGCGGACACTGTGTTTGACCCTAGAAGCATTTGGAGCTCAGCCAAGAATGCAAATGCTTTTCGGAGACTGCAGGCACTGTGGGATTGCTTGAGTCCTCCAGTCCCCGCTCCAGTCCCCCCTCCATGAGCGTCCATTTGATTCTTTGGCTTTCCATTACGCTTGTCACGCAGCAGTGCGCTGAGTCCCTGCTATGGCGTCTGTGTGGAGATTTATTAAAAATGATTTTGAATTTCGTCTTCTGTAACAGAGCGCTGATAGAACAGATTTGCCTGCCCTTACTGCGATCACATTTGCATGGTCCATGCTGGAGCTCTTTTTTTATTTTGATTTCGGACTGCATCGCCACCCGTGCTGATCGGAGCTCCACGCTGGGCAAACAGGAAATATTCAAAAGTTCGCGGGGCTTTTCCTGTCTACCTGGCCACTGCATCCGAGTTCAGATTGCTGTCCAGAGCGGTCAGTGGTGCACTGTGGGATACCACCAGGAGGCCAATACCGTCGATCTGCGGCCACACTAACCCTAATCCGATATGGTAATTCCGATACTAGCGCTACTCCTCTCGTTAGGGAGGAGTACAGAAACCGGTTTAAAGAGCCCTTTATATCGATATAAAGGGCCTCTTAGTGTGGACGGGTGTGGCGTTAAATTGGTTTTACGCTCCTTAAACCGGTTTAAACGCGTAGTGTAGACCAGGCCTTTGGGATCCAAATTTGGAAAGTATTCAAGTAGCTTGATTCTGTTGTTCAGGTTCTGCATGGTAAAATACACTATCGGGAAAATTTGCTTTTGCACAATGTGTGCTTAAGAGAAAAGAAGGAAAAAGGAAAGATAAAACAGCAGAAGCAAAAGCCATGTGTTCCTTATCTGCAAATACTCTGCAGGATGGGGATAATAATTCTCCTGTGGGTATTAGATCAAACTCGCACATAAGGAAAGTAATAGAAAAGGACTTTGCTAGAGGAATAGATTATTGAATGTCTAAATAATTTGTGTTACATGACTGGAAGAGATTTTTTAAAGTACAGAGCATTAACTGCTATATAACACCAAGGAAATATTTTCAAGGGTCAGGCTGGCTCTGTCCTTCAGAATAAGATAAATAAATAGTGTGGCACAATCTACTGTACATGATCTGATGATCAAAAATATACTAATATACAAAATATTACTAAGAAAAATGTGCGTGTCAGAAAAGAATTCCATCAGCCAAATGGCCAAGTGATTTGAAAGTTAATGAATCTGCACTCTAGCTGTAAAATGAGTATTGAACTACAGCAAGATGTACTGTGGCCAGCTGATCATGTTCAAACAATTTCCAACCAGCTCTAGTTGCAATTCCTTTCCTGCTTCCTCCTTTTCCCTGAAGGGTTGGAATGTGCTGCTGGGCCATACCAGCAATAAATTACTACTTCATGGGTGGTGGGTGAAGCTTCCCCCTTGGAAAGGCTAGCCCCCTGCCCCTGGGGCAGCGGGGAGGAGGGGGACTGATAACTCAGCCCCTCCCCCCATGGCCCTGGCTGACGCGGCAGGTGGTGGTGGTGTGAGAGCTCCGTCAGGGCCAGAGAGAGGAGCTTCGAGCTCAGCGCCAGCCAGGGTCAAGCTCTCAGCTCCTTGGCCCCACCCCATTCCGCTCCTTCCCCTGAGGCTCCACCCCTGTTCTGTCCTCACTCCTCCTCTTTCCCCGAGGCCCTGCCCCCACTCGCTCCTTTCCATCTCCCCTCACCCCCGCTGTGGCCCCAAGACTGGAAAAGCTCTGTGACCCTGCCGTGGCCCCAGCACCATGGCAGAGGAGATTTTTCCAGGGGCCCCCAAATTGGCCATGGCCCCCGGGCATGGGCCCTGTGGGGTCCGTGCAGTAATCCGGCACTCCCCCCTGCCCTAATGGCATGAGGTTTGGGGAGTCTTAGCCACCCCCAGCCTCCCTTACGCACCACCCAGGTACTGCTTCCTCCTGGCGCAATGGCCTGACTACTCTGGTCAGAGAGTGAGGCCAACATTTTGCCCTTTCCCACCCGCTTCAGGATCCTGTCCACATATAAGGTCTGGATAGCCCCACATAGTGGTGTGTGGGCAGTGGAGTCCTTACTCCCTTTTATTTCTTTGCATAGGTGCAGATTCTGTGGCAGGAAATTGAGATTTCAGTGTCATAATGTTACCTAAAATGTTCAGGGAACACACCACCAGCAGCCCCTCCTTGAATATTTTGTTTCTTCTGGAGGTACATTGGGCAACTGGTTTGTTCTTTATGAAAGAGCTTATCATCTACTCAGTAACTGAAATGCCACCATCGCTTGATGAACAGCCCACTGTCTTTAAGGGATATAGGTACACTGGCAGCACCCCTTAATGTAGTCTGAAAAAGTGGGGGGCCTACCATAATCTGGAAGCAGCAGCTTTGGTAAAGCAGTGCTTAAAATGCATCCTGTTGTATTTAGATGGAATATATGGGCCAACTGTGTTAACACAACCCAGTCACTGTTCAACATTAAACAGTGTTAAACAAGATTTGAGGTTTGGTATATAGAGACTTCAGTCTGCTTAGTGCCATGGCAAACACACCGTTAAACATTCTTTTAACCTTTTATTAAAGATACAGAAAAAGAAAGAAAAACAATTAAAGCATTTGAAATATAAAGTTTTAAGTAAGGCTTTCATTTTAACAACATCCCTTGTTCCCTTCCCTTTAGCTGGAATGAGTTTTAGAAGAAAAAGCCCCCTTGTCTGACAGTCTCTTAGATCAGTGGTTCTCAAGCAGGGGTACACGTACCCCTGCAGGTAATCAGAGGTCTTCCAGAGGGTACACCAACTCATTTAGATATTTTCCTAGTTTTACAACAGGCTACATAAAATGCACTAGCGAAGTAAGGACAAACTAAAATTGCATACAGCCAATGACTTGTTTATACTGCTCTATATACTATACACTGAAATGTAAGGACAATATTTATATTCCAATTGATGTATTTTATAATTATATAGTACAAATTAGAAAGTAAGCAATTTTTCAGTACGAGTGTGCTGGGACACTTTTGTATTTTTATGTCTGATTTTGTAAGCAAGTAATTTTAAATGAGGTGAAACTTGAGGTATGCAAGACAAATCAGACTCCTGAAAGGGGTACAGTAGTCTGGAAAGGTTAAGAGCCACTGGATTAGATGGTACTAAAGATGATGATAATTGGGCTCTGGGGAAAAGAGAAGGAGTTAGCTGAGATGGACTGGAGCTGTTGTTGTTAAATCCATTTCATCCCAGGTGGTGTTTGGGATTCAGCTGGACCCAGTAGAGGTGGTGATGTCATCTGGGTCTCTCTTTCTGGCTGGCTCTCGTCAGGACAACTATCAGGATTAGGACAAAGGCCTGGAGCCCCAGAAGATAGTGGGGGTGGTAGCCACGACAGAGAAGCTTTCTTCAGTGGCCAATATTTCCTCCCCAAAATCTCTCTCTCTTTTTAAAGTCCCACAGAGGCAGTGGTGGGAAGAATGGCCTGTCCTCTCATTATTGTGTCCTCCTGCTAGATCTAGTTTCCAACATGCCAGTTGTGGTTCACTGATTACTGGTTCCATACTTCTCATCTTTAGCAGACATGATCTTAACAACACAGTCCTTGAGTTGTATCAGCAGGCCTTTTTGTTTGTACTGATTCAGTCTGTCTCCCTTTCATACCTTTTCCCATCAACATGTGTTATTATGGGTTAATGTGACATATTATGAACTTTCACATACTCCTTACAGTTAAGCTCACAATTTGGGTAAATCTGTAGATCCAATTATCACAACATAATCTCAGCAACCCCGCTTGATTTTTATTTTATTTTTTGTTGGGTCTGTGACCCACTGCAACCCTTCCCTCTCTTGGCCCTCCTAACCAAGCCACCCACTTTAAGCGCTGCCTACAGATACTTCTGTTTCAAGAAGCAGTTGGATCAAATGGAAGCTTTCTACAGCAGTCACCACCATCTCCAGTGGATGCTAAATTCTGCATCAATTTCCAGGCCCTATAGTTAGATTTCTCAGCTTTGTGTTCATATTTTGAATAGGGGGATGTAGCATGGAACTCAAAAAGACTGAAAGCAGTTACTCTTAATTTATATTCAGAACACACTTCATTATATTCAGTGTCTCTCAAGCTGTGAGTCTGGTCTACCTGTGGAGGTGCTGACCTCTGCCAGGAGAAGCAGAAGCAAACGGAAAGAAGATTGCGTTAAATTTTAATTTAATTTTTTTAAATGGTTAAAGATATGGAAAAAGCAGAAACCAGCTCTGAATTATGACTATTTCTCAATACTAACGATTGCAGAGGGGATTGCTTATTTGAGGCCCAATTTTGTGATTTCCCCGGAAGTCACTGAAAGTTGTAGCTTGCAGGATTAACCTGCATAACACCCACTATTTGAATAACTAAGGCCTGGTCTACACTAGGACTTTAAATCGAATTTAGCAGCGTTAATTCGAATTAACCGCTCAACCGTCCACACCAGGAAGCCGTTTAATTCGACCTAGAGGGCTCTTTAGTTCGAATTCGGTACTCCACCCCGACGAGGGGAGTAGCGCTAAATTCGACATGGCTATCTCGAATTAGGCTATGTGTGGATGCAAATCGAACTTAGTAGCTCCGGGAGCTATCCCACAGTGCACCACTCTGTTGACGCTCTGGACAGCAGTCGAAGCTTGGATTCTCTGACCAGCCACACAGGAAACGACCCGGGAAAATTTGAATTCCTTTTCCTGTCTGGGCACTTTGAATCTGATGTCCTGTTTGGACATCGGGGCGAGCTCAGCAGCACCTGCAACGATGCAGAGCTCTCCAGCAGAGGAGACCATGCAATCCCAGAATAGAAAGAGGTCCCCAGCATGGACAGACCGTGAAGTCCTGGATCTGATCGCTGTGTGGGGCGAGGAGTCTGTGCTTTCGGAGCTGTGCTCCAACAAACGGAATGCAAAGACCTACGAGAAGGTCTCCAAAGCCATGGCACTCAGAGGATACAGCCGGGATACAACGCAGTGCCGCATGAAAATCAAGGACCTGAGACAAGGCTACCAAAAAGTCAGAGCGGCAAACGGACGCTCCGGAGCCCAGCCCCAGACATGCCGCTTCTACGAGGCACTGCATGCCATTGTAGGTGGGTCTGCCACCACTGCCCCACCAGTGACCGTGGACTCTGAGTATGGGATAGTGTCGACGGGCAGTTCCTCGGCGATCTTCGCCGATGGGGAAGATGAGGAAGGGTTTGTGGAGGACGACGCAGGCGACAGCACTTACAATACCGCTTTCTCCGACAGCCAGGATCTCTTCATCACCCTCACAGAGATCCCCTACCAACCCTCCCCGGCCGTTAACCCGGACTCAGAATCAGGGGAAGGATCAGTCGGTAAGTGCTATAAACATGGAAACATTTATTTTTTAAAAAACAGGAATAAAAAATATATAAAAACTATATAAAAACTTTTCCATATAAAACTATATAAAAAGAAGGTCCACACATATAGGGATGGAACAGAAATCCTCCTGGGACACTTCCACGAAGCTCTCGTACAGGAGCTCGAAAAGCCTCCACAGGAGGTTCCTGGGGAGAGGTGCCTTATTTGGTGCGCCGTGGAAGCACACTCTTCCGCGCCAGGCCATCCTAATGTACAGCGGAATCATTGCCTCCACCAGCATGGCAGCATATGGTCCTGGTCTGTGCAGGGATTCTAGCAGCATCCTCTCTCTCTCTGTCCGAGTGACCCGCCTCAGGGTAATCTCGTTCGGCGACTGCTGCGTCTAATTAGGGCAATTAGTGTACTGTTACTATTGTGAATGCTTGACTTTTACTTTGCATAGCAATGACCTTCGTTTAACAGCCACGTGGTGGAGGCCGCAGAGGAAAAGCATACAGTGATCTTTCCCGGGCACAGCCGCGAGGGGCTGGAACAGGGTCAGACTTTATGCTTTCCAGATTGCCTTCAGCGGGAGGGCACAGCTATCCATTAACTGTTAAGCAGCCTATAGTGTAGTGCTTACCAGGCCTGGCTGCTACACGGATTCAGCTGTACCGTCCCGCTTGTCCGATCTCCTGTGCAAGACCGCAGCCAATGAAAGCGTATTCCGAAATCTCGAACTTGTCCTGAGAGCTCGTGAGACTAGGTTCCCTGTATGGTCTTGTTCACAGAAACTGACTAGACTGTGTTCAGTGTTCGCAAACATGTATCTTTTCAAGGAAATCACTTCCTTTTTCCCATCACACAGCTGCGGCTCTTTCACGAACTGCCCCAGCATCCCCCTCACAGAGACTGGCGCAGATTAGGCGGCGAAAGAAAAAGACTAGGGACGACATGTTCTCAGAACTGATGGCTTGCTCCAGAGCCGAGGCGGCCGAGCAGAGACAGTGGAGGGAGACCCTATGTCAGCACCAGCGCTCACACAGCGAACGGGAGGACAGGTGGCGGCAGGAAGACCAGCAGGCGACTCAAACGCTGCTTGGGCTAATGAGGGAGCAAACGGACACGCTCTGGCGCCTTGTAGATGTTCTGCAGGACCGCAGGCAGGAGCAGAGAGCCCCCCTGAACTGTATCTGCAACCGCCTTCCCCCGCCACAAAGTCCTGTCCCCCCCTCACCCAAAATCACAAGAAGGAGGGGCGCTAGGGGCCGTGAAAACTGTCACTCCACCCCAGCAGAGTGCTCATGTACCAAACAGCTCTCATGCCATAAATTTTGAGAAGTACTTCCCTTCCTGGATCACCCAGTCCCAAATCCAAGTTTCATCCCCCCACTGTGTAGTTGAGTATTAAGAGTAGTTTGTTGTTATTCACTGTTTCCGTCACGTTTTCCTTGTCAGAAGACTTTGTGTGAAGGGGGGGGAGGGTTTTTTTAATTGCATAGGACAGCCTCCATTACCAGGGTACAGACTTGGGGGCAGGATCAACAGCAGGACACACACAGACTGCAGTCACTAGGCACCAGGGTCAGTCTGTGAGGTGTATGCTGCCCCGGGTCAGTCTGTGAGGTGTATGGTGCCCCAGGGTCCTAGCGCCTGCCATCCACAAATGGCAAGGCAGGCTGCCCTTACCATGCCCTTCCACCCTAGCCACGAGCCTCTCCGATGCCCTGAGCCCCAGCAAGAGCCCTCATCCACGTACACATACTCACCCTTCCCACACACCCCTCACCCCTTCCTACGCCCCAACCCCAAGCCCAGAGCCTGCATCCAAACTCCGTCCCAAAGACGGCACCCCTCACCCCTTCCTGCAAACCCACCCCTTCCTGCACACCCACCTGCAACTGTCCTCCCCCCAGAGACCGCTGTAGGAGCAGGAGCCTGTCATTCCTCTAGTGTAGAAGCGGTCTGTACATCAGTCTACACCGTACCCATCACAGTCCGCGTCCATGTTTCAACCCTTGAACAGGAATTCATAATAAAAGAAAACTTTGTTAATAATCAGTGTTCCATTAAATTTATTTTAAAACGTGTGTTGGAAGGGGGGAAACCTGGAGAACGGGGTGTGTAACCGCAGATCGAAGTCAACAGTCACTGAAACAGGCTCAGGTTCAGCTTCTCTGTAAATCAACTGGAGAGTCATAGGTTACCCTGCTCTCCGAGGAACCTAGCTTTCAAAGCCTCCCGGATGCACAGCGCTTCCCGCTGCGATATTCTCTCGGCACGGGTGTCTGGCTGAGCGTAAACAGCAGCCAGGCGATTTGCCTCAACCTCCCATCCAGCCATAAAGGTCTCCCCCTTGCTCTCACAGAGATTGTGGAGCACACAGCAAGCAGCAATAACAACGGGGATATTTTTTTTGCTGAGGTCCGAGTGAGTCAGTAAGCTCCGCCATCTCCCCTTGAGACGTCCGAAAGCACACTCCACCACCATTCTGCACTTGCTCAGCCGGTAGTTGAAGAGCTCCTTCTCACTGTCCAAGGCGCCTGTATAGGGCTTCATGAGCCAGGGCATTAGCGGGTAGGCTGGGTCCCCGAGGATCACTGTAGGCATCTGCACATCCTCAACCGTTATTTTGTGGTCCGGGAAGAAACTACCTGCCTGGAGGCGTTTAAACAGACCAGAGTTCCTGAACACACGCGCGTCATGAACCTTGCCCGGCCACCCGACGTAGATGTTGGTAAAACGTCCCCTATGGACCACCAGTGCTTGCAGCACCATAGAAAAGTAGCCCTTTCGGTTAATGTACTCGCTGGCCTGGTGGGCCGGTCCCAGGATAGGGATGTGAGTCCCATCTATAGCCCCACCGCAGTTTGGGAATCCCATCGCGCTGAAGCCATCTATGACGACCTGGACGTTTCCCAGGGTCTCTACCTTTGAGAGCAGTTGCTCAACGATTGCGTGGGCTACTTGAATCACAGCAAGCCCTACGGTAGATTTGCCCACGCCAAAGTGGTTCGCTACTGACCAGTAGCTGTCTGGCG
Source organism: Mauremys mutica (assembly GCF_020497125.1). Taxonomy (NCBI): domain Eukaryota; kingdom Metazoa; phylum Chordata; order Testudines; family Geoemydidae; genus Mauremys; species Mauremys mutica. Next base: position 143,485,848 of record NC_059074.1, on the reverse strand, counting down.
TTGCAAGTTTCCAGAGGGCTATGGCCACTCGCTTCTGCACAGTCAGGGCTGCTCGCATCCGGGTGTCCTGGCGCTTCAGGGCAGGGGCCAGCAAGTCACAGAGTTCAAGGAAAGTGCCCTTACGCATCCTGAAGTTTCGCAGCCACTGTGATTCATCCCAGACCTGCAGCACTATGCGGTCCCACCAGTCCGTGCTTGTTTCCCGGGCCCAGAATCGCCGTTCCACACCATGAACTTGACCCATTGCCACCATGATCTCCACTGCGCGACGTACCCTGCTTTGTGAGAGGTCTGCGCCACTCTGTGACTTCCTGTCCTCACCGCGCTGACGGAGCCTCCTCGCCCGATTTCTCAGCAGCTGACTGTGGAAGAGGTGGACGATAAGGTGCGAGGAGTTGACAACGGCCATAAGTGCAGCGATGATCGCAGCGGGCTCCATGCTCGCAGTGCTGTGGCATCCGAGCTGTAACCGACCAGAGAAGGGCGCGAACAAATTTCCCGCCGGCGCTTTCAGGGAGGGAGGGCATGATTGACGGTTCAATGATGACAGTTACCCAAAACCACCCTCGACACATTTTTTCCCCCAGCAGGTATTGGGGGCTCTACCCAGCATTCCAATGGGCAGCGGGGACTGCGGGAACTGTGGGATAGCTTCCCACAGTGCACCGCTTCCAAAGTCGACGCTGGCCCCGTTACTGTGGACTCAGACAGTCGAATTAGTGTATTTAGTGTGGATACACAAATTCGACTTCATAAGGTCGAATCCACAAATTCGAATTAAGTAGATTCGAAATAGTTTTGTAGTGTAGACGTACCCTAAGATACGCAAAGCACCTTCTCACACTGCTATGACAAATTCATATTTGGTATTTGCTTCTTTTCAGTGGTGGTATGGAAAAGAAGAGGGAAAATGATCAAACATGCTATCATATATTTTGCACTTCATAGCTCCTATCAGTTCCGATATAGTGTCTGTGGACCCATTAGTCTCAGCTGAATTGCAGGTATTATTCTAAATACACATTCACAGCATGCACTGTATAGTTTTTATAACAGGGATCCGTTCTGTGAAGTATGCTCATGGGCATGTATTATTCTTAATATGCATTCTCACAGTGCAGCTCAGAGCTCTTACAATAAACAGAATGTACTCTATCAAGGTGATGCATCAGCAATCTATCACATCAACCTCCACATTAAATCTTTATGAAAAGCAAGTATGATAGGAAAATATCAATACTTTGGCACTTCTGGATGTAAGGTACGGTATTATGTTGAAGGAACTCAAATTGCTTAATGCACATTAATTAACTTATCTCATGAGGTTCAGTGCTCCAGATCTAATAAGCATACAGTATTAGGATACTTACCTAAACCTCTATAGTTCAGAAAGGGACTTGTTCCAAAGTGCTTTAGATAAGAACAAACTTTGTGAGATTTCCAGTACTCCTGATTTCCTTTAGGGTCTGAATCAAAGCCCACTGTAGTCAATGGGAGTCTTTCCATTGATTTTGATGAGCTTTGGTCCAGGTCCTTAGTATGATAGCAAGAATAGCTCTTTCTGCACTATTTTGGTTCATCCATTTCCATTTGACATAGGCAGGAAGTGCACAGACATGTAAAAAATAAAAAGTCCTTTGTGTATATTTAATTGTATTTTTAAAGTCCAAACACTGGACATTTTAATTTGAAAGAAGATTTAGTTAAGGAACAGATCTGTAAAACGTATCAATCTGGTGAGCTAATGATCTTGTGCTTTTCATTTTGGTAAAGTAAAAAGCAGCTAAACATAGTTTGGCTGAAGGTTTGTATGCCAAGTTTCACCTTGAAGTCATTTTGGCTGAGTCCCGGTGAAAATAAAAGTGCAGGGAGGAATGGTTCACTTTTTATTTATGCCAACGTAAATCAGGAGTAACTAACTACACTAGAGTCACTAGAATTTCACCAGTGTGAAAGTGGGATGAGTGAGAGGAGAATCTTGTGCACCTACCCGGGTGCACGGGAGGCTCAAGGAACACTTGCAGTCCCTCAAAGAAGCCCATAAACACCATGCTAACCAAGATTGTCACACTTCCCCCAATTTGGCCATAGTGGACAAAGTGTGACTCTGTGCCCAGAACTTTAAATTGAGCTACCCATCCACCAACTAAACTACCACTACTTGGGCCCCTTTGAGATTGTAGACTGGGTGAACCCTGTGGCTTTCAGGTTATAGCTGCCAGATTCCTTGAAGATCTACCCTGACTTTTACTTCCCACTTTTAAAGCCCTCCCCCGAGATCCTACACCGAAACTGCTCCCACCTGCCAGTGCAACTCAAAACAGTCCTCAGGCTGGAGGAGTACTTAGTCCACTGAATCCTCAATTCTCAGCGAGTTAGGGGAAGGCTGTAGTACCTGGTTGACTGGGAAGTCTATGATCTGGATGAGTGGTTTTGGAAACTGGTAGAGAACACCCATGCCTCAGACCTTTTGCAAGAGTTCCATTGGAAATATCCCAAGAAACCAGGACCCAAGGCCTGTAAGAGGTGCCCTTGAGGGGCAGGGTGTACTCTCAGGAATCAGGGCCTGCAGCAGAACTAGTCCTTGTGCACCCTAACGAGTGCAGCTGGCCTGTAGAATAATATAGTTGAATGGAAGAGTCCACAGAGCAGCTCTTAAGCCCATTAGCAGGTCAGCAGCAGCTTAGAGTGTTTGCCTGTGGTTGTGATAGCTTCTGAACCTGGCTTCACTCCAGCCTGGCCTCATTCCTGGTAACCTGGTCCTGATGCTTGGCCCTGATTCCTAACTTGTGACCCTGGCTCTAACCACTAAGCCTGACTGCCCATGTCCTGGTCACTGACACTATCCCAGCATTTTTATCAGATGTGACAGAGGCAGCATATGATAAGTATGCAGTAGAGGTTGCTGCACTGCATGTTCCTGCAGTGCTCAGAATTACAATGCTGGGATTCACAAATGGCACAGCAATTTAGGACTGTGTCCAGTTTTCAGCATGTTTTCTAAATGATCTGGATATCCAGCCTATTTTTAAGAGAACTAATTGAGATTTCACCCTTTTTTCTTCCAGGCAGTCTTATATCAAGCTGTAAGAGAAATGGTGAGCAGTCTTACTTCAAACTGCAAGTAAACTGTTGAAATCAGTCCTCAATGCTGCTAAATGTTTTTTAATGCAAAATGCATGACTATAGATGGAAGTATCTGGTGTTAGCAAGATGGCAGGATTAGTGTTCTGAGCTGGGGTTAATATAAGAAAGAGTGGGAGAGACCACAGTTGCTCCCCTTCCCTATGGGAAAGCACCTATTCCTTTTCCTTTCTCTCAGCTGGGCCAAAGAATCTGAAGTGGAAGCAGAGGGGAGCAGGTACCAGGCTTCCTTACACCAGCAACAACATTATAAAACAAAATTAAAGCTTGTCTATGTGGGAGAGACAGACCATGGAATGAACTTCCCCAAAAATTAAAGGCCACTACAACCATCACCATCTTCCATTCTTAGTGCAAAGCACATTCTTTGACCTTGTATTCTCTAAGACCATGTCTATACTACTGGCTAAATCAGCACCGCTGTGATTGATGCAGCGATGTTTATTTAATGGGTCTGATGAAGACACACTAGATTGATGGGAGAGCGGTCTCCTGACAATGTCTGTACTCCACCTCCCCCAAGAGGTGGAAGCTATGTTGACAGGAGAGCATCTCCCTTCAACATAGTGTGGTGTAGACACTGCTGCAAGTCGACCTAAGTTACGTCAACTTCAGTTACATAGGAGGAGAGAACAAACATGTGACATGTTATTCATGTCACTTAATGCACTATTGTAATGCATTATAGCTACTACAGTGATGAGCAAGGTACAAGAACCTCTACAGAAGTGAACAACAGGTTCCTGGGAGAAGAAGAGCTGTCCCACCTCTTTCTAGAGACACTTAGCTGCCTGCCCATCTCCAAAGGGAGCAGGTACAGAAAGAGACCTACAGAAGAGCGGACTCACTGCTGGTGTGCCCCTTGTGGCTGGGTGTGGCATATCAGCTCTTTCTGCTCTAGCACCCCCCTGTGGATAATCATTCCATTCCTATGGTGGCCTCCCTTCTTGTGACTCAGATCTCTGGCCAGGTCACATATAGTCCATCTCTTCTTGGGTCAACCAATAGTCCAACAAACAATTGGTTGTTTCCCTCACATTGGGCTTTAGTTCTAACTCTAGATTCACTGGTCTTTAACCCTAGTGTCAGGGGCTTTCACTAGTTCTTTCCCCTGGTTGGGGGGTGGGGAAGTAGGAGGGGTTTGGCTTCACCTTCCTCAGTGGACAGGTAGACAAATCTGGGCCCTCCCTTTCCACTGGATTTCTGGTCCAGGGACCCTTTAATAAGCAGTGGGCCTGACTACACAGACCCCTTGTTGCCTTCCTGTACCACTTCCTACCTTGCCCTGTTCTGGGCCTTTGCCACAGCCTCTTCCCAAGCCCACAATATATCAGTTCCTCTCTTCCTAAGCCTCTTTACAGGCTCACTGCAGATTTTCCTAGCACTTTCTGCTAGCCAGCTAGTTCCACTCAGGAATGGCTATAGGTTTTTTGCCTATTTTCAGGTCAATTCCTCCCCTCCGCTTCCCCCCACACAGAGCAGCTGACTGGAAATAAAAAAAGTCAGCCCATAAGCGAGCTGAGAAAGAAAAAGAAAAAGGCAAGTAATACAGTGCCTTTTGGAAGTTGGTGCCCTCAGTGACTGCCCTGCTCACCAACCCCTAGAGCTGGCCCTGCTTTTGCTATAGGTGAGTTTTCTCCGTTCGCTTGGCAGGACAGTCCCTGACTCATCAGGAGTCTTCCTATTCTCTGAAGGATCCTCCATCAGTGCAGAGAATCCTGGGCAGATTCAATTCCTCCTGCTTCCTTCTCAAATACTATAGGTTTCCTGTAACAGGCCTACCTTCTTTCAGGAAGGCTCTGTCTGCTAGCTGTCCAACTCAGCTCCTGGCTCCAGCCCAGCTTCTCTCACTAAATGAGAGCCAGTGATCTGTCCTCCTTCATATTCAGTGCCTAACTGAACTAGGTTCAGCCATTTTAACTCTTCCCTCCAGGCTTGACACCTAATGAAGGTTTAGCAAGACAATGCTGATTGAACCCACAGGCTCTCATTATCCTTTCTGGCCCAGTGTAGGCTTGGTACACCCCATCACAAGACCTTTCCCAAGATCCCCCTTCTCTTCAAGGGGAAGAGAGCTCTAGGGCATCAAAATGAACCTATTGTTAAGAGAATTCTATATTAAAAATGTAAATGTGTATGTATGTGACTAGTCAATCCATTGGCACATAAGAATATTGTTATGACTGGCATCACTATGATTGTAATACATAGTCTTCCATGTTTTTTCTGAACCACAAAAATCACTTTTGGGAAGACATGTTATATTGTTTTGCTAAGCAAGATTCTTGGTTCAGGGATCTGTGCGAGAAGTGGCTTTGCTAACTAAAATCAATTCTCAAGGGAGACTTGCTCCCTGGGAACTTGGCAATAGTGTTGGGCTGAAATTCTTGAAAGAAGAGCCCTGCATGCTGTTTGACCACCTCTGCAGCAGGACTTGCAGTGTGTGCGCGTGTAACTAAAACAAGGTATACTCTGGAAATATTCAGGTTCCATGTCATTGATTTCACCTTCATCAAGAAGCCTACCTGCAAAACTCTAGAATTCTGCTACTGTGCAGCAGGGGAGTGACACTGGTGTGAAAACAAGCACACTGTTGTTGGAAAAAGGGGACAACAAACGGGGCTTTGTTCAAAAGTTTATAGGTTCAATAATGTCATTGTTGCGTACTACACATGTCTTCCTAAGCAGTTCTTAACGCCTGCTAGCTCCCTCTCACTTCCTGAGACTCCATAGTAAAGTAAGAGGAATGAATTTAGGAAGATTAAAGGGAAGAATACAAGGCCACCTGAGGGTGAATGAGGAAAGATGGAATGTGGAAAATGGAAATGGATAGAGAAAGAACATGAATAAAGAGGGGGAAGAGAAAGAATGGAAGAAAAGGAGGAGAGAAGTTTTGGCAGAAGGAGGAAGGAGAAGTTCATCACAAGGAAAACATACTACAAGGGGGAGAAGTCAGACAGAAGGAAATACAGTGAAAAACCAAATGACTTAAGGAAAGGAAGAAGAATTCAGGAGATATAGTAAGTAAAACAAAATTTTTTACAGATGTTCTGGTTACAAAATACTGCAGTAAAATGCACAATAATGTTTAATGTAGGGGCATGACTGTGTAGATGGAAAAAGCTAGACAGCGTTGATCTAAGCTGGGAGTTAAGCACAAGAGATCAGCATTCTTAGAGGCTAGAAACAATGTTGTGAAGATGGAAAGGCCTGGTTGCAGTGCAATCTTAATGGGGTAACTGAAACTGGGGAAACTTCTCATGCCCAGGAGGAAACTGGTGAACCTTTTCACACCCAGCAGGAGCCTCCCTAAAATGACTTTCTATCCAGTCCAGACCTGACACAATTGACAAGCTCCTGTGATCTGACAGGGGGAGGACAACACTCTGAGAGAACATTACATGCACGTAGTGATAGCCAATGAGTTTGTTATTCAGGAAGTCCAGGCTGCCCAGTTTCCCCTCTTGGAGTTAAAAAATAACTGGCTCCATCAGGTAGGACAGGACTCAAAGAGAGGAAAGCTATGCTATCAGCTCTTAGTCTGACAGATAACCAGGAGGGAAGTCTTATGACTTGCCCATACTATACCCTCCTCTGGCCACCTAGGCAGGGAAAAAATCTTGGAACAGTTGCTGGCCCAGTTCTGTTGGCTGAGGATCCACAAATGGGGAGCTAAGTTTTGTACAATCTGCCCTGAATGCCAACAAGTGGCATCAAAAGGGTTGGCACAGCCCCCCTGGTTCCCTTACCCTGGTAAATAAACCCTCTGGAAGGGTAAGGATTGGTATCAAAGGACCCCTGGAAAAAAGTACCAGAGGGCACTAGCATATATTTATTAATTGTAGTCGGTAATGGCACTTAATACCTGGAGGTTATTGCCATGTGTCCCATGACAGTCCAAACGGTAGCAAAGGAGGTAGTGAAAATCTTTTCCCACGTAGATGGCCCACACAGGTCCTTACTGACCAGAGAATGAACTTCACTAACCTCCAGTTAGTGTAAAAGGTTTGGGAACTCTTCAAAGTCAAACCCCTCTGAATCTTGGTCTATCTCCCCTCAGACAAAATGGTTAGTAGAAAGCTTTAAGCAGACACTAGATAGCACACTAAAATAAATAAATAAATAAATAAAATTGAAAAATGGATCCTCAAAAGTGGGGCCGGATTCTGTGATATCATGTTTTTGCAGTGCAGGAAATGCTGCAAGCATTAATGGTTTTTTCAGTCTTCCATTTATTTTATGGATGAAAGGCCCGGAGAATCCAACATCTCCTTAGGGAAACCTGGGAAGATCAACTATCGCGCTCCCAAAAAGTACTACAACATGCCATACAAATGCAGGAACAGCTGGACTTTGTGGAATGATCTGCCAGGGAAAATCTATTGGGAACCCAGCAAACTTAGGGCTGGTGTTAGAATAAATGAGCTGAAGAAAGTGTTTATTAGCCTGGGGATTGGGTCTTGCTGTTTCTTTCTAGCACAGAAAGAAAATGCCTGGGCCCATATGAGGTCATCTGATAGGCTGGGGAGGTGGACTATGAAATGCATTGTCCAAAATAAGAAAAAAGAGAGACAGATTTATCATGTGAATCTGTTGAAACCATGGTTGACCCAAAAGATCCCAGGGATATCTGACTATCTGTGGCTGCATGCACAGGCTCAAGCAGGTCCCACTGATGTTCTGTTAGCGGTAGTTATTGCCCCAGGTTTATATTGGCAAGCCGGGAATCTCTTAGAGCACTATGGCAATGTGTTCTCCTCTCAGCCAGGTAGAGCACACTTCCTGGCACACCAGATTCAGACAAAGGTAGGAACGAAGCCTGAACATAAGACCTATTGAATCCCTGAGAAATTCCATGGAGCCATAAAGAACAAGGTTCAGGCAATGCTAGAACTCAGCGTCATTAAGGAATCCAAAAGTCACTTGTGCAGTCTTGTGGTTGGTCTTTTTGTTTAACGCTTTCATTACCTTCCCAACTATCTATGAGCTCTGCGGTGTTAATTTGTGAAAAAGCCCTTTGTAACTGTGCATACATTCTAAAAAAAAATACTTATTTCAACTTTTCATTGTTTAATAAAACACTTTCTAAAACCGTACAAACTTAATAAATTCTGGCATCATAACTTTTCTATTTTCTTTTTCAGTCTAACACTGTGATGGGTTGGGTCACAGAAACCCCCTTGGGAACTGCCACCTGATGTGCTGAGACTACCTCCGAGTCTGTTTTCCCTGGCAGCTTGGGACTTCACTGTCCTGCCTGGTTGTGCCAGACATGCTAGCCTGCTACAAAATAGACCCAGGTCTGAACCATGTCCCCCAAAAGCTGCAGGCTTAACTGAAAACAGCTTAAGAAGTGCTCCTGTCTCCAGCATTCAGATACCCAGCTCCCAATGAGGTCCAAACCCCAAATAAATCTGTTTTACCCTGTATAAAACATATACAAGGTAAACTCATAAATTGTTCGCCCTCTATAACACTGATAGAGAGAGATGCACAGCTGTCCTGCCTCCCCCCCCCCGTATTAATACTTACCTGGGTTAATTAATAAATAAAAAGTGATTTTATTAAATATAATAAGCAGAATTTTAGTGGTCCCAAGTAATAACAGACAGAACAAAGTAAATTACCAAACAAAATAAAATAAAACATGCAAATCTATGCCTAATACAGTAGGAAACTAAATGCAGGTAAATCTTACCCTTAGAGATGTTCCAAGCCTCTTTTACAGACCAGACTTTCTCCTAGTCTGGGTCAAATCCTTTCCTGTGGTACAGTCCTTGTTCCAACTCAGGTGGTATCTACGGGATTTCTCATGACTGCAGCCCCCTTTGTTCTGTTCCACCCCCTTATATATCTTTTGCAAAAGGCAGGAATCCTTTGTACCTCTCTGGGTTCCCACCCTTCCTACTAAATTGAAAAGCACCAGGTTAAAGATGGATTCCAGTTCAAGTGACATGATCACATGTCACTGTAAGACTTCATTACCCTCTTGCCAGCACACAGGTAGACAGGGAGACTTACAAGTTAACAGAGCCATTTACAATCAATTGTCCTGGTTAATGGGAGCCATCAAGATTCCAAGCCACCATTAATGGCCCACACTTTGCATAATTACAATAGGACCTCAGAGCTATATTTCATATTTCTAGTTTCAGATACAAGAATGTTACATTTATACAAATTGGATGACCATACTCAGTAGATTATAAGCTTTGTAATGATACCTTACAAGAGACCTTTCCCATGAAGCATATTCCAGTTACATTATATGCAGACTCATTAGCATATTTTCATAAAATCATATAGAGTGCAACGTCACAAACACATTTTAGCTGAATTTTTCTTGGCAGCACTAAGCTTTTTTTTTTTCCCACTCATTTTTTAACCTTGTATACTTTGCCTGCAAAGGTGTATTAATTGAATATAGTCCTTGAAGGATGGCTGCTTTTTACTCTGACTTTATTCAAATAGGTAACAGACATTGTTTTCTTCCTGACCTTTCAGGAATTATTTTATTTCATTTGTGGGTTATTTTTTGATAACTCTGATTTGGTTTTTATGCTTTTTTGCATTCATTCCTCAAGGTGGCACATTTTGTTTGTAATGTTTTAGCCACCAGAAATAATTCCTATAAAACCGCTGCCTTGATTTGGCCTTTTTTGCCTTAGGATAAAAAATAAACAAGCAAACAATACCTAGATACATTTTTTCCCCTGGCTGCCAATAGGCTCTATTTTTTGAAAATTCAGTGGCATTTAACAGACGTTTGCTGTGCTTTGCCAGTAATTTATTTATTTATGGCATTCAACGGACCTTTGCCGTGCTCTGCCAAGCATTTTGTTTACATTAACTCCCACTTTCTGGAGGTTTTTGGTTTTTTTTTAAATCTGGTCTCCATCTCCCCTTAATACTTTTCTGGGGAGTCCATAGGGTCCCTCCTTAGATTTAACCCACTTCTATAGCATGGCACTAACTTCCTTATATTTCAGCCCTTAAACCCTTCCAACGCTATTTGCATTAATGTTAGGTAGTGAGTCCCACACTAAGGGGTGTAGACTTAAACTTCTTCAGACGTGGATCCTGGGTTTATTCTGGGCTCGTCACTGAGGTTACTTAACCTGTTCCAGATGAGTGGCTCTTGGGTTATGGCACCACAATGTGAGGGTTCTCCCGAGACCTTGTCCATTTGGATCCCCAGGAACTCAGTTCAATTCTAGTCTTGTCACTTAGGTTCCTTTATTTGGCATACCGCAAAGCTACACTGAGCTAATCAGTCTCAACCATAGCAGGTGAATATAGGGGTAGTCATTAGGCAGACTGTAGGCCAAATCTGGACTGCCAGACACTTTTGAATAGACCCCAAAATATTTGTATTTACTTATTATTATTGTTGTAATTATTTTTTTATTATTTTCTCTGGAGTCTGGACCTTGACTATACCTTGGCCAAAAAATCTGGACCTTGACAAAACATAATTGACTACCCCCAGTATAGAGCATACCACATATCCACAGTTATACAGAAAATCTCTTCCTTTATATATATTTACATATATATTTACATATTACATTGTATTACTATACATTGCAACAAATGTTAAGATTGGATTAGTTGCTTTGTAGGAGCTCCATGCACAACATATTCCTTACCTCCAGGCTTATCTTGTCCATTATAAATAGTTCCCTGGGCATTTCCCCTTATCTTAGCTAGAACAGACATTCTGTTTCCAGCCTACTTACCACTTTATCTCCCTAATCCTGTCTCCCAAGAAATCAGGCCTCGCCCATGTCCAATTACTTATGTCAAGCCTGATCTACAGTGGTTCTAGTACTTAAGCCAGACAACACTATTTGGTTCTGTGTGATCTCCTGAAAGCTAAATGCTGTCTCACAGTTCAATGCCTATCCCATGTTGCAGGTAGAAGAGCAGCTAGACTGTTTAGGGAAGGCCAGGTATATCATAGCCCTAGACTTGACAAAAGGTTATTGGCAACTACCCCTTATGCAAAGACAGTGTTCACCATTCCCCTGGGTCTTTTATAATTCACTATCACACCCTTTGGTTTGCATGGGGCTCTGGCCACCTTCCACATGTCATGGACCACATACTTCACTGCCATTGCCAGTTTGCAGAGGTGTATCCCAATAATGTGGTTATCTGGCAGTCACACTTAGTCCATATAGCATCTCTACCACAGTCGCTGGAGGAGGCTGGAACCATAGCAAACTCAAAACATTTCAAATTTGGCATGCAAGAAACTAGATATCTCAAATATCTCATGGGGAATGGCCAAATCCAGCCTCTCCAGGACAAATCAGTGTGGCCCTGAAGAAAACCCAGACCCGACAACCAAGAAAAGTGTGGGTATTCCTAGGCTTAGTTTGCTATTATCATCACTTTATACCCTACTTTGCAACCATGGACACATCTTTGATGAACCTCACGATGTCATCAACACCAAAGGAGGTATGGTGGATGAGGGAGTGTGAAAGATACAGGACATTTTATGTTGATGTGGTGTCCAGATTCTTTGTTACTATTTATTTTGCTGTATGGAATCTGGGGGACAGTTGAGGATATTATGAATATTAATATTGTAAAACTGCAATGAGTTATGCCAGATAGGCCATGTAAGATATCTGCAAAAATGTTATAATTTGCCAAATATGGTAATCTCCAACGTGACCCAGGGTGCCTGGGGCAGCCCTCACTGGAAATGTCAAGGTCAGGGCAAGCTGCAAAAGGGAGAGCAGATACTCCCAAGACTGGTGGGTAACACTGAAGTTAAACTCCCCAAACAGTCACAAACTGTGTTTCTGATGCCCTACACTGGTTATCAAGAAGCAAAAAAGAAATCACACAGCCCCCTTTATTGCATTCCAGTCCTCTGGCTCCCAGACAGCACATAGGTCCAGTACAGTGAGAAGTTATTTAAAAAACTCTGCTCACATACACAAAATGTTCTTCTGACCCCAAAGGGTCAGCCATGTTACCAGGTCAGTATAGGCTTGGAGTTTACCCAAAATACCACGCTGCCAACCAATCCTTTAGTATCTAGGTTTATTATGAGGGGAAAAAAGAACAAGAAGAGAGATGTTAAATGGTAAAGCAATCACATACATACAAGGATTTCAACGTCCATATATCACATTCTTAGCAGTATTGGTGAGTTTGCTGGCTTGAAAGTCCCTAAATATTGTTTTCCTAAATATTGGCATTAGAGGTATGAAACTCAGCATAGTTGTACAATCTAAGAGAAAGAACCTGGCCATTTGCTCTGACAGATCGATCACCCACGGGTGCTTCACAGTGAAGTGAGCTATACTGATACAACATAATAATTAAAATAAAGTGAAACTAAAGAATAGTGACACCTACACAAAGATGGATCTATGTACTGAAAAGTAGACTAATTAAAATAATCTGCAACGTAAAACAGACAACAAATGTGATGAAGATGGGAGGAAAATATCTGGCACTATAGTTCATCATGATTGCTCTTTATAAATATATCAGAGGGATTAATATTAGGGAGGGAGAGGAATTATTTAAGGTTAGTAACAATGTGGACACAAGAACAAATGGATATAAACTGGACACTAGGAAGTTTAGACTTGAAATTAGACGAAGGCTTCTAACCATTAGAGGAGTGAAGTTCTGGAACAGCCTTCCAAGGGGAGTAGTGGGGGCAAAAGACATATCTGGCTTTAAGACTAAGCTTGATAAATTTATGGAGGGGATGGTATGATGGGATAGCCTAATTTTGGCAATTAATTTGGCAATTGATCTTTGATTATCAGCAGGTAAGTATGCCCAGTGGTCTGTGATGGGATGTTAGATGGGTTGGGATCTGAGTTACTACAGAGAATTCTTTCCTGGGTGCTGGCTGGTGAGTCTTGCCCACATGCTCAGGGTTTAACTGATCGCCATATTTGGGGTCGGGAAGGAATTTTCCTCCAGGGCAGATTGGCAGAGGCCCTGGAGATTTTTCGCCTTCCTCTGCAGCATGGGGCACAGGTCACTTGCTGGAGGATTCTCTGCAGCTTGAGGTCTTCAAACCGCAATTTGAGGACTTCAATAACTCAGACATAGGCTAGAGGTTTGTTATAGAAGTGGATGGGTGAGATTCTGTGGCCTGCGTTGTGCAGGAGGTCAGACTAGATGATCATAATGGTCCCTTCTGACCTTAAAGTCTATGAGTCTATGTAGGGAACAGCTACTGCCCCTCACTTGCTGTGATTCCCTATTTATTAATTTAAGCCCCAATCTTACAAACACTTATGCATGTGACTATCATTGCTATGTGAGTTGCACCATTGAACTCAATGGGGCTGTTCAGGTGTTTTAGACTCGGCTCTTAGCTTGAGTCTCTTGCAAATACATAATAAAATAATTGCTGCATGTGTTCTGTCTGAAGCCTACAGCTGTTGTTTTCTGTAGCGTACACTGTGGGTAATAACTGTGGTTCATGTTGCTAATATACAGAAAATTAAATTTAAATTCTGCACCCAGCCAAATACATTTTTCACTACCCCTATTTCTGTTTTAGGAAAGTTGCCTCAAGCAAGACCTGTCTGAACAAAAAAGGAAAAGGTTCCACATTTTCTAAAATTCCTCTGCTGGCCTATCTGCTATCCTTAAACCGGTACCTCTCTCTGAGAGAATTAAAGCCCCAGTGGCTTCATCAAGTCCTGTTCCTGATGATGGCCTTGAACCCACTCCCATTGGAATCAATGGAAAAACTTCCATTGACCTCATGGGAGCTTAATTAGATGCCATAAATCACACTCATCCAACCATCGAACAGAACAAAACAATGTGATTTATTTGACCAATCCCAAGTAACCAACACAGCTGAAATGTTGATCGTCTGCTATTGAGCTCTCACTGAGATCGGTTAGTGATCAGTCCTGAAAAATATCTTGTAAATATGTCTTTAAGCAAGTTTGATTAATGTATACATTTGAGGAAATTGTTATCAATGTGTCATGGACAGAAAAAGACATCTCTTCAAGCTTCTCACTCATTTCAGTTGAAGCAGAAATCTTTAAAAACTTACTAGCAACGGAAGGGGAAACACCCCAAACATTGGGGCATGGGGAATAAATTATCTCCTTACCTCTAAAGATGGTCCTTTGCTTTGAAGTACATTGGTTGTTGGCAGCATGAAGAATGCTTGCACAGGCAGCCACTGCCAAAACTGTATTTGCTCTGTAAATACAGAGGATTTCAGTCTCTAAGGCTATCAGCTCATTGGCTGTCACAACAAGCACTACGTTAAAACAAAACAAAAATCCCATATGGCTAGAGGAAAACAGGCAAGAGCTATTATTACTCATGTATTATGTACACTTGAATATTGAGTTGTCTTTTTTTTTTCCCTTGATGAGATTAACCTTGAATGTCTAGACAAAAAGGCCATTTAACGGGCATTATGCAGTTTGTAAACACAGTCTCATAATGCAGGAAAGAGACTCTTTTTTAAGCACAGGCTTTTTAGTGAAGCCAAATAACAGAAGGGATGTGTAAAAACTGTGTGAATAGCCTTACGAAACAAGGGGTTTATGGTAGGCAGGGGATGGGAAAAGCAGAGAGAGGCACACACACAAATGTTCAAATCTCAACATTATTCCTTATTTAATGTAACTACCTTCATTTTTTTTTAATTTCAGCCTGTTTGAGACAAATCATTCATTGTGTGCTTAACACAGGTCAGACCATGGATTCCAGCAGAAATCTTTACACTGGCATCCTCTTCATAAATCTGGCCCTGATTAAATATGACTCCTCCCTTCATCCAAACATTACAACTGTTCTCCTCAGCTATTGAAAAGAGCTTTAAAAGAAATAGTCACCTAGTTCCCATGATAAAGGATCAAATCAAGTGATTAGCTATTCTAAAGGGCTCACTGAGCCATGATGAGTTGTAACTGTACCATGAAAAGCAACTATTAAATATTAAATTAGTTCCATCTAAAAGCTCAAGGCACAAAGTTATATAGTGTACTTGCTGGGCCCTTAGTGAAGTGGAAAAGGCTGCAGGTTAACTTTTAATGTGTTCATAAAAGGAAAATTGTTTTTGGCCATTGTACTGCTTTTATTACAACCACATGGCAAATGAAGTTATGCTGATGCACTTACTAAATGAAGTCTATCTTCTCATAAAAAAATATTCCTCCCCATAGACAACAGAAACAAGAATGGATAACAGGAAAACAGGGATGAATAGCTCATATCTGATTACTAAAGTGTTCATCCTTCTATTCTCAACGGCTGGGACTTTCAACACTCGCTGTAATCATCTGGACAAACATCTTTGAAAGTGTGTCCTTAATACTGACAAATGATCTTAGCAAAACATAATGTTAAAAGTTGAATAGCTGTGTGGAAATGGAAAAATTAGGGCAAGTATCAGTACAGAGACTAAAAGAGGAACTAGTATAAGACTCAAAACCTCCATCTCTGGCAGTGATCTTTAGGTGTTCCACATGTCTGAGAATGCAATGCTCCTTCAGCCACCACCCCAGGTAAAATGTACATCAAAGGTTTCACTTGGGAAGCTGTGACTTAGAAATTAGCTTAGTTTACAGGGCACAGAAGTGTTTTTGCTAAAGGAACCTATTTGTGTTGTTTTTAATATTGCTTTCATGTATTGATGGATAACAGCACATATAGCAAAAAAGATAGACAATTAAAAATCCAGACACTGAAGGAAAACTCTATGGGTTCATTTAAAAAAATATAATCATTACACTTTTAAAGGTCAATTCCTGGTAAAGTGGAGTTTTTTCCATTTACTTCTTTGATGACTTCTTTGATCCTAATTACTGATTATTTTCTGGAAGGGGCTGATCACCCTCAACTCGCACTGAATTCAGGTTGGTTGCTGGGAATAAGTTGTGGTCCATAGGGCCTGATGCTGTAAAGTGTTGAGTTCTCGGCCTCAACTCCCAGTGGACTCAATACTTTACAGGATCAGGCCCCATGGACCACAGTCTTCCTAGCAACCAACCCGAATAACTGGGATAGGCCCTGCAGTTCCTTGCATTGGTAGGTGGAAGCAATCTGTGCCATCCTTTTGGCTGTGGATGCTCTGTAGCCACCTGCACCTACTGTTCTACCAAGGGGCAATGGCTGGTGGATTTGCCCAGTGGTGGCTTTGCTGCAGCCACCTTGTCCCCAACTCTCTGCCTCCTGCTGTGCAAGAAGTAGCTACAGGTCTGTGCTCCACAGTTGCAGGTAATTCACACACCCTTCATTGACTCCTGAAATTCTCCTCCCCCCATTCCCCCCCCACCGAAGAACTATACCACTTCCATTATATATCAGTCCCTCATCACTCATGGATGAAGGAAGACAAGATTGTGCTGTAAGAATGAAATTCACCAATATGCAGAAAAGACAGCTTATACGTAACTTAAGTCCTCAAAATAGGATTTAAGTTCAACTTAAGTGCTCTATAGGTCTTGAGCAGACCCACTGCATAGGGGTGAATTTCACTTTACATGAATGGGAGTTATATACAAAATTATTCAGGTCAAATATATAGTACAATGCATTCAATTTTCCATGCTCATTTGCAATACTGTATGCTGATAAATAATGTTCTTGTTTGAAAGAAAGAAAGAAAGAAAGAAAGAAAGAAAGAAAGAAAAATTTAACTGCATATTAATGCAGCTAAAAAGAGAAAAAAAGCAATTCATTCAATATTCATTCCAAACTGGGAACAAAGGAAGTTGATAACGGCTCATCACTGGAATCACAGAAGTTCCCCTTTTCTTGAACTTCCTGTTTTTCAGACTGAAGCAGTGAAAATGCCGAGCACCATTATAATCAAAGAACAACACTTTTTTTTCCCATTCAGCAATTAATCTTAGCCTAGCTGTCAAAAAAAAAAAAAAAAAAAAAACCCCCAACACTCTATTACCCTGAAGCAGTAATACTCAAGGAAGCAAACTCAGCTTTCAGAATTATAAGCTTCTTTTGTTCAGGCTTGTTTTGCCCTAGCTTAATCTGGAGAAATGTATTTTCCCCTTGATATGAAATATTTTTCTTTTCACTGCCACATTTCATACATAACGTGGCCCTTCTTGCCAAATGAGATTCCAGGATTCAAATGTGACAAAGACCACTTCTTTGACATAAACATCTACAGGCGAGATAGTTGGGAGTATGGCTTTAATAGGGGATTCTAAATGCCTTAACTATCTGAAGTGGCACATCAAGGTTTTTCCTCAGGTGAAACTTTCAATAATGAAGGTGAAGTATTACATTCATAACCCATTCATGGTCCTATCATAGCCCTCAGGAAAATGCAGTACTCAGTGATTACCACTCTTTAATATTACTTCCCATCTTCCTTATCTTACAGTGAAATGGCATATTATCTTTAATAAGAACTCCAGTAAGAATTTTAGAGCTTCCCCCTTGGAATTGTAATTCAGTTATTCTCTCCTCTAAATTTTGTTATGGCTCCCTCTGTAGAAACTGGGGTTCCCTCCCAAATTAGAAACTCTAGAGCAAAAATCTTTTTATTAAATCTTGTTGAGTCTGATTCACCACTGTGTTACTCCAGTTTTACATCAGTGTAACATTGAAATCACAGTGGTGAATCATGTCTTTAGTTGACAAGCTTCCAACGGTGGACAGAATCCCATCAGGGAAAACTTCATCAGACCCTGTTGTTGAAAACTGACAAGGAAAATCCAACTTATCAAAAGTCCAAACTGCATCTGAGGCAGCGAGTCATGAGGTAACGATGAGGGAGAGTGTGACTTCTCCTTGTGTTATCTGGATCGATGATCTGCTAGGTCACTCCAGTCCTATACTCTGGGAGCCAGCCTTACCCTGCTCAGCTGTGAGAACCCCCACTCCCAGGATGTTCCCGTACAGCCTCTAGTATGTAAGCTACTCCCAGCCAGATGCTACTTGGATTGTGCAACTGAATGACATTAGCCAGTATGTCCAGTCCCAGACACAACCCTAGGAACCTTTGTCTTGCAGTGTCCAGTTATGCCTTCTGGACGCTGCAAGATTATGTAAATCCATCAATTTAACAAAGAAATTGATATGTACTAGCATTGTTATCCCAAGGGAAGTCTTTGACACACTTTAGACCAAACACACTGCTTCAGGTAGAATAAACAAGCAAATTTATTAACTATAAAAGATAGATTTTAAGTGATTATAAGTGAATGCACAAGTCAGATTTGGTCAAATGAAATAAAAGCAAAATGCATTCTAAACTGACCTTAACACTTTCAGTGCCCTTACAAACTAGATGCTTCTCACCACAGACTGGCTGGTTGCACTTCAGCCAGGCTCCCCACTTTGATCAGCGCTTCAGTCGCTTGGTGGTGGTGTCTGTAGATGTAGGTGAAAGAGAGAGGAAGAGCATGGCAGATGTCTCTCCCTTTTATCATGTGCTTTCTTCCCTCTTGGCTTTGCCTCCCCCGCCTTCAGGGTCAGGTGAGCATTACCTCATCGCAGTCCCTGACTGACCAAGGGAAGGGGGGTGACGCACTCGAAAGTCCAACAGATCCTTTGTTGCTGCCTAGGCCAGTGTCCTTTGTTCCTGTGAGGCTGGGCTGGGTTTGTCCCATACATGCCCTGATGAGGTGGGAACTGCCCCTCTGTTCCTGGAGAGTTTTGCCTGGGCCTGTTTTAAGCCATGAGGACACATTTTCAGCCTCATAACTATATACATGAAATTAAAACCTATAACATTACTATAACAACAATTACTATAACATTACTATAACAATAATGTTCAGTGCATCATGAGCCTTTTGAAGACACCCAACATGACAAACTTTGTATTGGATACCACACAATCATTTTATAAGAATGAACATGGGGGTGCTGGTGATTCCCCCGAGGGATAGAGTGTCACAGAGAGACTCTTTACTTCAGTGCTTTGTGAGCTGTGAATGGAACTGGTTAGAAATTTTTCAACAAAACACTTATTGGAAAATTGTCAGTTCATCAAAACCGAAACTCTGTGCAGGAAAGGGTCAGTTTCAGCAAATTTCTCGTATCAAACATTTTGGAAAAAAGTTTTGAAATTGCCACAACATCCTGTTTTGACATTTTCTAAATGAAACATTCTTTTTTTTTCAGCATGAAACCACTTTTTGTTTTGAAATTTAAATAAAAACACACAAAAAAGGACAGATTTTGACTTTTCATCTTGATTCAAGACTGGGAAATTTTTTGAAATCTCCAATTTTCCTGTGATGGGACAATAATTTCTCACCCAGCTCTAGCTTTAAAGTAATACAAAAATTTAGTGTGTTGAGAAGATTGCATTGCAGCTGTCTCTCTGTACTCTTGGACTGTCTTTTTAGGAGGCATACTGAAATGTTTTAGAATATCTACTTACAACTGCTCACAACATGAAAAATGAACAATACTTAAGCCACAATAGCATAGTAAAAAATGCACCAATCGGTATGATTACATAAATACACATTGGGCCGTTTCCTCAGCTGGTGTGAATATGCATAGCTACCCTGAAGTTAATAGAAATATGCCAATTTACAGCATCTGAAGTCCTAGGTCTTTATATGTTATATGCACCCTCAGAACCTGCTGGCTTCTTTTATATTTAATAGACAGACTTTTTAGGGCTTGATTGTTATCTCACTTACTCTGGTTTTACAACTGTGACTACATTGACCTCCATGGGATCACTCACTTTCTATGGGATGGTGAGGAGAGTAGAATTAGTCCCTTAGTCTTATTATACTTTGCATACCCTTATATAGAGAGGTTTGGCTAACTTTTTTTCCCTTAACTCCACCCTGTACGCTTGAAATCTGGATCCCAAATGTAGCCGGGAGCTAACAGGTGCAACTTTTACGGATGTCCCTGGGCCAAAATCAGCAGTGATGTAAAGAGTGGTGTGATTTACACAATGGGTGTAAATAGGCAGAGCTTGTCGCAAATTTGAAACATATTGTTTCAAAGAAGATGTCATCAGGAAGGTTTTTTGGGTCCAGGATGGAATTTCTGATCAATATCAAAGAGGTGGAAGAAGCTAGACCTCGGAATAGCCAATAACCTGGTGGTTAGGCCACACATGTAGGAGACTGAGTGTCTGATTTGTAGTAGGTACTTGAAATGGTGGGGAGTTGAACCTGGGGCTTCCTCTATCACTGCACTAACCACCAGGCTATTGGCTAGTCTAAGGTTTCTGGCTCGGGCTCCCCTCAGCCAAAATTACAAAAAGTGTCAGTTTTGTTCCAGTGATGAACAAAAACACGTGAGAACCTCAACATTTTCCATAACAGGGAATTTTTGTTTCCCAAACAGCCCTTTCAACAGGGTGAAGAATAGCAATAAACAGTAAAGCAGTGTAATTTGAACTGTCTTGGCATCCCCTGATTATGCAAAGATATAGATATGTACATAGGAGGGGAGGGATAGCTCAGTGGTTTGAGCATTGGCCTGCTAAACCCAGGGTTGTGAGTTCAATCCTTGAGGGGGCAGCTTAGGGATCTGGGGCAAAAATTGGTCCTGCTAGTGAAGGCAGGGGGCTGGACTCAGTGACCTTTCAAGGTCCCTTCCAGTTCTAGGAGATTGGTATATCTCCAATTATTACTTTACCTTATGTACTTATTTACCTCTGCATTATTCCTGTTCAATGATCATGTAGCTCTATTGTTATACATTTGCTCCAGTGTAAAGCTAGAGTAACACAGTCCCAGAGGGCATTGAATTGGGAGATGTAATAGGAAAATGAAATGGCACATGTGTGAGAGAAATAGTATGGGCCAAGGCGATGGATAAAAGGGAAGATAAGCCCCAATTTCCCAATTTGGTTGGGCAGTATCTGATCCCCCAGAAAGATTAGCCACATTTGACATGGACAGTCCTGAGCATCAGATCAGTTCAGAGCATCTGAAAAAACATTTTGTACAAGAAAAAGCTTGAGACTATGTCACAAGACTCTTTTCAGTCCATACCCTGGTGAAGTGAAGCCTAATTCTCCACTCTATTCTGCTGGTGTAACTCCATTTATGCCAGTGGACATCCACTGACATAAAACTGCTGTGGAGAATCACACCAGTGAAATCTAGTATTAAACTTACTAACTGCTTTTTAATTGTTCTTAATCATAGATTAATAGAGTTGGAAGGGACCTCAAGAGATCATCTAGTCCAACCCCCTGCTCAAAGCAGGACCAATCCCTAAATGGCCCCCTCAAGGATTGAACTCACAACACTGGATTTAGTAGGCCAATGCACAAACCACTGAGCTACCCCTGCCTTCCTTAATAATTGCTCTTAGAGTTTGGCATCAAATTTACACCAGATGAAAGTGCTACAGAGAATGATTAATATTAGATTCAGGTCATGGCTAACAAATGCAGTCTTTTTTTCTTTTATTTTCTTTTTCTTTTTCTTTCTTTCTTTCTTTCTTTCTTTATTTTTGGAAGCTAAAAGCAAATGGAGTGTTTTTGCCTCAAGGCAGAACTCACAGCTTTCCCATCTAGAGATGCTTCCACCTACACACCAAATATATGTGTAAACCTGTTGGAAGTTTATCAGGGCAGGTCACCAGCCTCTGAAAATATAATTTGGTTTCCAGTTATATCATTGTCCAAATATTACAGACAAGCAGCGTCTTGTATTATACATTCATCAGAAACAGGGCAGTAACTACAGTAGGGCAAGCGGCGCAGCTGCCCAGGGTGCAGAGCTGCTGGGAGCAAAAAAATGGGGTGGCCCACAATATTGCGGCCCACTGAACCCGTCCGGAGCAGGTTCCCTGGCACTAGTACCCAGGTGGGATGGCAGCAGGGAAGGCACTGAATGATGCGTGGCTACTACTGAGCATCCATATTATCATCTACCTCCATGTCTTCTTATTCTCCTTAGAGATCCTCATAGTCCTCCTGCTCCCCAGGAATAATGAAAATAATTAGCTAAAATTATCATTATCATTGTCTTTCAGAAGAAGAAAAGCTGTGATCTATGTATACTACAGCCAAATCCTCCTCTCCAGATAATTTTGCTATCTAAGGTACACTGATTGTCCCCCAGCATCTAACCTTATTGCTATCACTTTATGCTAGCACAACAACCTGAGCCACATCCTCTCTACTTAAAATCCTCCACCCCATGTCCCTAACTCCTTCCTTTTACTAATCAAAGTGTGCAAAATAATTTGACTAAAATTTCTGTGTAGCAAATTGCTGTCCTCTGAGGAGTTAGATTATGATGATGAAGCTGTGTTGGTTGTGCCCAGGCAGGACTATCCCTTGGTATCTGAACATGGGCTCAACTGTCATTTTGGCAGAGCTCCTTCTCCATCCATCGCTACCTCATTATGAATACAGGTGTGAGGTTTTCAAAATTATTCAACACCCACAGTTGGGGCCAGATGTTCAAAAAGAGTTCAGTTCCCATGAGAGTACTGTGAGCTGCTGAGCACTCTTTGTCCATAATACTTGAGAGGAATGATGATCTTGCATTTCAAGCACTGGACTGAACATGTGGGTTCTGCTCTCAGCTTTACCACTGACTTTCCGTGTGCCTTCAGACAAGCCAGGTAACCACTCTGCCTCTGTTACCTCATCTGCAAAACATGGATAATACTTCCCCAAAGTGTTACAGGAATTTTCAGAGTCTGGTTTGCTTCCAGCTCTTGTGAACCAAACCCTGGAAATTTCAGTCTGCAAACCTATCAGTAGACAGTCCCCAAAGGGTTTGCACAACTCTTCTTGTTCTAGTCCTATTCTGTAGGCAGAGGAGTTCAGTAAATTACACTTAAGGAAAGTGAGGCACTGGATGTAGGGAGTTGCATGTGAGAAGAAAGAGCTCCAGGTTTGACCTATTATTTAAGGTTGTTATCTTCTCTGCCTTTAGTTCTGTTATTTTTCACTCTTCCTAGAGTGTGAATATCCCTTTTCCTTTTGTGGAGTGATGTTTTTCAAGCCAAAGCAATTATAGCAATCTTTGAATAGATTTTTTTTTCCAGCAAGGTGGCAAACTGCAAGACCCCTACAAGAGATAATATAGCAATGCTTCTCTCATCACAACAGGCTACAGAAGGCATACAGAATGATCTTCAGTTTGCCTGCTGTTCAAGACATACTAGACTCACTTAAAACAGTGAACAATGAAATAAATAAGCGAGAAAACATGAGGTAAAGTGTGTGTGTAGCTCTCTCTCCCTACGTGTATGGATAATAGATAGAAAAAGTGTCCAGAAAATAGCCTTCCATATCTGAAAACCAATGAATGATCATGTATAGATAATGAAACAAACCCACTGAAACCAGCTAGCCAAAGAAGGCAAGATTACATACAGTCAGGATAACTGTATTGATATAAAGCAATTTATGTTAGTCAAAAAATGGGATAGGGAGAGGGAACTCTAATTTCATCATTTAATATTTTTGATGAACTGCCTGATGGAGTATGTTGGAAGTACAGATTTTATTGTATGATTCATTTAAATACGAGGTTCCACTGTTGTGAAAAGATTGTTTAGCACTGATTGCTTGAGTTTCCTTCAAGATGATCACCCACTTTGCTATGAAAATATTGCATCTTCTGTATTATGTCAAGTGCTTACTCAACTGGGGTTTGATATTAAGCTTGTCGGGGTTGATGAAAATCTTTCCATTGTATGGATTCCAATTTATTTTTAAAAAGCTATATACAGATTGGATCAAAGGACTTTTGCCTGGTGGATCCAACAATGATATGGCTCATTGGACCCTTTCTAGGTTTAGCTTTATTATTGCAAGAACTCATTTACCTTGCTAGAGTTCAGCTCTGTGCTCCTGCTCTGTATAAAGATCTGGAAGCATTTGAAACAATGCTGGATTGAAAATTGATAGAAGTTAAAGCCTTAATCCCTTGAATTTTTCCCCACAGGGAGGTGATAAATCTCATGATATACCACCTCAGCATAGGAAAAGACAGTGCTGCTTTGTGATAGACATAGTCCAGTGAGGGAGCTAGGCCATCATAGATTCCAAGATCAGAAAGGACCATTGTGATCATCTCGTCTGAACTCCTGTATAACACAGACGCTGGAAGTTCCCCAAAATAATCCCTAGAGCAGATCTTTCAGGAAAAAATCAATCTTGATTTAAAAATTATCAGTGATGGAAAATCCACCACAATCCTTGGTAAGTTGCTCCAATGATTAATTACTCTCAGGGTTAAAACGTTACACCTTATTTCCAGTATGAATTTGACTAGCTTCAGCTTCCAACCGTTGGATCATGTTATACTTTTCTCTGCTCGATTGAATAGTACACTGTGTGTTCCTCTTCAAAGTATTTATAGACTGCAATTAAGTCACCCCTTAACCTTCTCTTTGTTAAGCTAAGTATACTGAACTCCTTCCCTCAGGAGAACTGGAACTACAGCTCCCACGAGTAGAGCTGGTTGGAACTTTTTCCCCATGAAAAATTTAAACAAAAACAAACAAAAAATGTGTTTTTGTCAATATCCCCCAAATCGAAAAGTCACAAGACAGAAAAAACATCAGTTTCTTGGTAAAAAGGCCACATTTTCTGAAGAAAACAAATACTTTCAGTGAAGACTTTTGTTCAGCTGAAAACACAAATTTTCTGTCGAAGGAAAATTTTCAACCAGTCCTACCTAGGACACATTAGGGCAGCACACTAATGCAGATATTAATGCCACTCTGAAACAGAATGATTCTTTTAGATTATCCCACAGAAAATATTAATTTTGACTAAACTTTATTTTACGACAGGACTATATTTTGTTTGACAGTTTTCAGCCAGTCCTACTCTCCAGCTGCTCCACATATCACTTGCATAGAACCATCTGATACTTGAGCTTCATTGGGGTGGAGTGGATGGCACACATTGTGTTTGGCTAGAAAAGTGAAAGACACACAAGTCTAAAAGGTGTAAAAATATTGTTAAAAGAAAGAGACAAGTGGGGAAACTCTTGAGACAGAAAAGTACTGTTAAAAATCTCTTCCTCAGAACTTTCACTGTCATTTTCATGCACATAGGGGTTTTTTTTAATGAATAAAATGCCTAACTCTTATAGCACTTATTGTCAGTAGATCTCAAAGTGCTTTACAAAAGAAGTCAGTATCATGATCCCCATTTTATAGCTGGGGAAACTGAGGCACGGAGAGGTGAGTGGCAGTCCAGTCCTTTATCCAGTAGACCACACTGCCTCTCTTGGCCTCACTCTGTTAAATAAGAAGGCTCTAGCATCACCTTAAAATTAAAACAAAGTATAGTTTTGTGATCTTTACTAAATTGCAATTTTGCTAGACCTGAGTGTTGGGATCTCAGTGACAAAAATTCAGGGAATAGTCTTCATAATTTTGTACTACAATCCTGTTGTGATGTGCTGTCATAGTTGAGCAAGCAAAGTGGAGGGAATCTCAGTTCCAGCAAGAGCACATCAAGCCATTTTTATAAAGGTGGAGCAGGGAACACATTGATATGGAGAATTTTGGCATTCAAAACCTCTTTATTTTATGCTTTTTAAAATTTAATTTGCCAGGTCTTCCTTACTTTTGTTCTCCCGTTCTTTGTGGATTGCATTATGTTCATATGGTAAAACAGAACATTTGTTAGAACTAATTGTCATAGTATAAAGTGTGTTCCAGCTGAAATTGTCACTTGTTTTAGATAGGTAAATGTCAGGTGTTTCAGCTCAAGGAAGCAATATATATTTACCCTGAAGTAAAGAAGAGGTGACAACCAATAGTGCACCAGCAAGTAAGGGAGACTTACTTCAATAATGAGATTAACTAAAAGAGATGAAGAAAAGTCTCAGTGAAACAGATTTAAAATATATAAGTGAGATAAAAATGAGATTGGATTAATATGATCTAATTTATAAGCAGCTGTTACTGATTTTTTTTTTTAAAGAGACTATCCTGGGTGAGTGGGTAACAGAAATAGAGATTGATCTGACCAATGCTACAGCATCATGAGCAGGCTATTTAAAAGGCTGAACTTAACTGAAAATTAAGAAAAAGAACTTGAGGTAAGGTTTTATAATCTTGAAAGCCATGAAAGAGAAAATAAAGTACCAAAGAATAAGTGGCTAAGAAAGAAGTGAGAGTTTATTATGCAAAACCTTTAGAAAGTCATATTTCCAAGAAGTTATTTTAAGGCCTTATTTTGACTACTCTCTACTTCCATGACTATAGGGTACAAGGAGCCAAGGGAGAGGCTGATCTGTAGAATCATTTCCCCTCTACTTTACCCCAATTTCACGGACGTTCCTGCTCAGGGGCATTCCTGGTTGGAGTCCATGTATAGTGCAGCAGTGAAATTACACACATACAAATCATAAGAATATAAGAACAGCCATACTGGGTCAGAACAAAGGTCCATCTAGCTAAGTATCCTGTCTTCCAACAGTGGCCAGTGCCAGGTGCCCCAGAGAGAATTTTGGAACCATAATTGTAATCTTCAAAAATCCAGAAGCCTGGATGTCTAGCCATCTTCAGATACAATTAATATACTGACTCAAATAGGAAATATAGAAGATTTTAAACTATTACACATTACCAGGAGCATTTATATGGTTCCAACATGGTGCTATCTGGTGCCACACACACACTTTGAACAACATAGAGACTTTAGAGCAACTCAGTCAGTCAGTTAAATGTAAGGGAGTCTAAGGCATGGACAAAAAATGCACCTTGTCTTATCTTAAATTTGTTGTAATTAGTTACACAATGCAGAATTTGTTGGATGGTGAAATGTTTTCAGCTCCATATAAAAGCATACCAGTTTGCAAACAGCTAGTGAAGGCCAGTGCTTTGAATATTACTTTTAGACAACTTAGGGTTCATAAGGACATGCAATAAAGTTCTCAGGAAGACAAACATACAGGTCAGATTGAGTCAGATGAGTCTAAACCAGTGGTTCCCAACCTTTCCAGACTACTGTTCCCCATTCAGGAGTCTGATTTGTCTTGTGTACCCACAAGTTTCACCTCATTTAAACTACTTGCTTACACAATCAAGCATAAAAATACAAAAGTGTCACAGCACACTATTACTGAAAAATTACTTACTTTCTCTTTTTTACCATACAATTATAAAACACATCAATTGGAATATAAATATTGTACTTATATTTCAGTGTATAGTATATAGAGCATTATAAAATAATCAATGTTTATATGAAATTTTAGTTAGTCCTGACTTCTCTAGGGCTTTTTATGTAGCCTGTTATAAAACTAGGCAAATATCTAAAAGAGTTGATTACCCCTTGGAAGACCTCTGCATATCCCCAAGGGTACATGTATCCCTGGTTGAGAACCACTGGTCTAAACTACCAGTCTCTGGAAGCCACTTAAACATGACTAGCTGCAGTCTTAACTAAGATCCACACATGTGTCAGAATCACCCGCTTTACAGGGGTGCGGGAGGAATTTGAATTGAACAGATGGTGAAGAAGTGGCAGCATGGCTCCTGAGTAGGGAAATGTGTCTGGGAGGTAGCGTGGAGGTACAGGTGCTCCAGACAGAGGTTCCATGCCTCCAAGGATCTATCAAGATGTGTGCAACTCTCAGGAGTAGAGGGATTTGGGGGCAACCCCTTCCCCAGTCCCTGTACCCCAACATCCTGAAGATTGTGTTGAAAAATCTTCACTGTATTGCAGGACAATGGTCTTTACCAGTGAAGAACAAGATAGAAACAGTACATCAGTATAACAGATTCAGTGGACGAATATTCCCCAAGGGAATGACATTGTTACCTAGCAACTACTGAAAGGGATTAATTAACCCTTTCTTGTGATTAATCACAAACTCCTTTTTTTGCAATGTGGATAATTTATACCTTTAAGAGACAGAGTGTTTCATTTTATATAGCCAGCGTTCAAAAGGAAACTTGTGCCTAATAAATCTGATGGAATTTAAATGATGGAAGGAAATAATGCAAGCAGCTAAAAGTAAGTTAGTTGTGAACATAATTTATCTGGATGTGAGAAAAGTTTCTACCACACACAAAAATAATCTACAAGGTCATCATGTGTAGAATGGAAATTGCTACTTCCATTAAGAATTGTACTAAAATGGCAAAGAAGGGCCTGATTTTTCCACTGCCTGTCTCCATCTGTCATCATCTACACCTATGCAAAATGAATGTGGAATGGTTGTAGAATGATGCTAAATCAGAATTGTGGGTATTTTATATTCACATTGCACAGGTGTAAATTACTATATGAGGCACAAAGCAGTGAGATCTTCTGCTGTAGATAGTTACGAGATCATCTGGTACCAAGTTATCTCAAGTAGAAAGCTGAGTACAATTTGACATAATTTACAAGATTTCTCCTCCTCAGTATCAGCTCTTACTTGCAGTTACTGGAGAACCTCAAAGGGCCTAGTGAGTCACTTCAGAAAGGCCTTATTCTGAATATTTTGAGATGTTTTATAACCTCCTCCTCTGCATCCTGTCTCTCTGCTCCCATCTCTGTCATCTCTCTTGTCCCAGCCTTCCCATCCAGCTCCCCAGCTGCAATAGATCACATGATCCACCCTTAAGAAGCTATTCTTCGGGTCCATAAACCCAATAACCTTTTTCTGTCCCTTCAGGTTCTTATAGCTTCTTTCCTTCTCAGAGATCTCCTACTCCAATTTGGGCCCCTTGAGTGTCTTCAGTCCTTGCATTACGTGCCTCGTCTGCTTGCCCTAACTTTGAAATTTCTCATGCAATCTAATGGGTCCAGCAATTTACTCCTTGGGGCTTCTGCAACCTTAGCAATCCATCAGTCTCATTTATCATTCAGGATTTTGCCTAAGTGCTGAATAACAGCTCTAAGGATAAAAAAACCTTTAAGTCTAAAAAGGGTTATCTTTCTTCTTTGGGGAGACATTGCTCAGAGAAGGATTTATTGAAAGTGCTTTACATTTAGATCTCAACATCGTCAGACTCAGACTCATGCTAATCTCCTTTGGCAAAGAGCTCTCCTAGTGAAGTTTCATTATTGATGAAAATGCTGTCTTCTGCGCTTGAAATGTGCAGTCTGTGGGTGAGTCTGACCAATCAAGTCCCACAAATGCTAGTTTCAACACGGCAGTAGTAGCATGGGGATTCAATAGCTAAGAGAATGATGGACTTATTGGATATAACGTATATCTTCAAAGGTAGAATTTGAATGGAAGTGATTGGGTATCAGGGCCCATACATGGATGGTTTGGCATAGTGGTCAGAGTCCGGAGTAGTCAGGGTCACACCAAAGGTTACAACCAGAGTAAGAAGCCACACAAAGGGTGAAATTGGAGTCAGGGCCAGAAGTCATGTCAAGGGTCAAAGCCAGAGCCATCAACTGGAGCTAGGGCAAGAAGGGTGGGTCATAGTTGGGGGTGGAGGTTAAATCAGCTGCAGCTCTAACAACTAACTCCTCACACAAAGGGGTGTGGCAGGAACAGGAATCTTTATGCTAAGAAGTGTCCAATCAGCAGTCTGATAATAGTCAGCTGATCTCACTGAGTCAACAAGTGCACCCTCTGTTTACAGGGTATCAGCTGCAGTTTCCTTATTTGCCATAGTGGTACAAAGGGTAAGTGTCTCACTAGGTAATGTTAAAAGCCTAGGTTTGAGACTCATGGTAGCTGATACCAAATCTCTAAGCAAGCTTAAACCTGTTGTTGATTATGTACGGGATGGGGCTAAACCTATCTACTCATATTTGAAAAACTTTAGGAACCACTTGCCTAATCAAAGGACCGCTATCTTTATCCGTGTTTTTTAATCTGTGTTCATACACAGATACACACATACATTCCTATCTGAGACACAAATCTGGCTTCCTATAATATAGTATGGAAATCTATTTCTTTTGTAAGGGCTTTATGAACATTTCTTGCAATTGTTTTGATAAGGGGTCAATATATGGGCTACAAAAATTGGTGATGTTCTGTGGTTATTTGCTCCTTTGCAATGTTTAGACCTTTTTACTCATTTCCTCCTGAGAAATGTTATCTCTCCGTGCTATGGAAACTTCAGGCCCCATTTTGGGTACTTTAATTTTTTTATACTAAAATTAATAAGATCATGTACATTAGGATTCTTATGGCCTTTGTATTGACAAAGAGTTAAGTGTTGTAATTTTTTTTCAAATCCCTTAATGGCAGCATGTCTCTCTTTCTCTCTTTTTTTTTTTCCAATATACTAGCCACTCACTTAGTGTAGGGTGGAAATAGGAGTTAGGGGATATCTTGAAAGAACTGGATCACCTACTGTGATTTTTTTCTCCCACAGACTTCCGCTTCATAAAATCTCAGTTTGAGATCTAACTCTGATGAGGCTGATTTCTATAAGCAATTTTTCTGCCTCAGTTATGGGATTTTGATAATATTCTATTTCCAGTTATGCCACCTTTTTCTCCAAATCCAGACTTGATATCATTTGCAAGAAGCAAAAAGTGAATGAATGATATTACTTGTCTTTATTTGTAAACACATAATATATTTGTAAACCCCGATCTAGAAAGCTTAAAGGGAAAAGATACTCTCTGTTTAAGTGGGAAAGGCAGATTTAATATACATATTATAATGTCATCCCAGTGCAGTTCTGAACAGTGATTTATACTAGATTGTTTGGAGTTTGTTAGTGTTCTGTTTGAGGGGGATGATATTTAATGGTGCATATAAAAGTATTTAGGAAAAGGGAGAGAAACTGTGAGAGGAATAGCCTGGGGAAATCAAGTCAAGTTGAGCTGATACTGCAGCTAGTGTGCCCAAATTCAGTAAGAAACTATGAGTCTGAGAGACCAGAGATTTTGTCCAGGGTCCAGATTGTTTATGATATCCAGCCCCCACATTCTGGAACATGTGTGAAGCTGATTTCATGGACAGAGGATAGGCAGTAGCTGACTTGCAGTAGCAAGCCAGGTAGAGCTGACTTTGTGGAACCCAACCTGACAGCCACAGATTGGAGCAGGACTGGGTGGGATGGACTTCACTGGATTGCAGCAGTCAGGCTGAGGAGAGCAGCCTGCTGGTGCCCACTTGACCAGCAGTGAGTTGAAGGGCCTGTCTACCCAGCCCCCCACTTTGGTCTTCAAAGAGGACTACATTAGTGTGATCTCAGGCTTTTAGTTTGCACACAGGGCATCCACACGGGGAAGTAACAGCACAGCACTTTGGTGCCCACGGCTATTCACACTTCCTTAGTCTGGCCTGTGGGGCAGTGTAGACATGCCTTAAGGGAACTGAGTTTTAGGTGGGTGGGGATTGTTTTGTGAATAAAGGTTCTGAGCCCCAACAAACTGGGAAGAGCTGTGGAGTGGGCTGGGCCCTTCAGACATTGTTTGGATGCCGCTGATTTCAGTTTTATGGAAAGAAATATGTAAGTTGTTTTTACCAAATAAAAAAGCATGTGTGATTTCATATTTTCAAGGACTCCAGAGTAGAGTTTTGCAAATAACTGGTTTTTCAGTTTGCTAGGTAACCTGAAAAAATTTTGGGGGGAAAAAATGTTTTAGGTTGGCCTGAACCAAAACATTTTTAGCCAGGCAAAAAAGAACAAAACAAAACAATTTAATCTTTTAACTCTTTTACATGAAATTAAAGTAAAATTTGAAAATTAAAGTAATTTCAAATTTAAAAAACCCTTTTGTTTAGAAAATGTCAAAAAAAATTTTTTTTCGTTTTCAACCAACACAATTGGGTCACTTCAATATGAATTTGTGAAATGTTTTGGCCATTCTGAAATTTCATTTTTTGGTGAAAAAGTTTCAAGTGAAAAAATCCATCTGCCTCTACTCCTGTGTGTTGGCAAGTGGGGAAGAAACATCTGTGAAGGTGACCAAAGAATTTAAATTCTAAGTTCCTAAATCCAGGGATTGGATAAAATTGTAGGTGGAGGCTAGAGATGATCAGGTCATTTATTTTAAACAAATCTCTAGACCACATTGGAACCTAGCCCTTACTGCTTCAAGTCATGCCTAGCAGAAGGTTTATGCATTGTTCAAATAAAACAAGTACAAAATGTTTGGATTTATTTCTATGGAGTTACTCTGGATGGATAGCAAGGTAACTGAGAGCAGACTTCAGCACATATTCATATAATGAAGATATAAATGCTGCATCACAGACAAGTCTTATAGGCAAATTAAGTCCCACTTAAGTAAGCCCTTTTGTAAGGTTTTAAGTAGAGCATAGGCCTTGCACAGGTCCTCAGTACACACGTGAGTGTTGTCACTGTGCTCAGAGTAATAAGAACCATATCTGGTAATAAGAATTTGCATTACCAGGTTCTGAAAAGATAGCTCACCTGCAAGGCACTGGGGGAGTTCTCAAATATCTGATGCCAAATGAGAACCTTCAATGATAGAATAACTCAAGCAATCCAGACACGCACTCCTCAGGCACTAGCCACGTAACAACAACAAGGACTGGTGAAAAGCCATCACCTTTGTGGCTGTGCTCTTATTTTGTGAGAAGAGCAAACAACAGTTGACACCCATTCACATTGCGAAAAGTTAAAATTTTATATCCTGCTGCATCCAGTAATAGCTTATTTCTTAATCCACCTGCTTGCTTATTCAGGGGAATTATGATTGTCTGACTTTCTTGACATTAAAATAAAATTTACTCTTTCTTTTGCACAAGAGAAAAGATGCAGAGATTGGAAGGGTGACATAGAACAGGGTTTCACGCTGCTTCCAGGAGCCCCCATTGGCCCAGAGCAGCGATCCACAGCCAGTGGGAGTCACGATCAGCCGGACCCACAGACGGGGCAGGTAAACACACTGGCCCGGCCCGGCCCGCCAGGGGCTTTCCCTACACAAGCGGCGACCCCTGTTTGAGAAACTCTGACATAGAAGGTGTGGAAGCAGGGAAAGCTTCAATAAGGATTTGAAGCGGATTTTAATGCGTGTCAGTCAGTTAGCAAGAGTCAGGCCATACTGTAACCCTAATGACGTGAGATTTGTAGGAGCAAAGATAGTGCGAGGCGACAGGACAAGAACTGTGTACAAAGTTATTACAACCTTGCAATCACTAACCAAAATGCAGGCTTGTTTTTTTTAAGAGAGAGACAAATAAGATAAGCCTCTCTGCTATGTATAAACAAAATGTATTTGTTGCTTTTTACTGTCTCCATGATTGCTAGAAATTGTCTGTAACAAAGGTATAAAGGCTTGATGTAATTGTTTACCAGTTGAGAGACCTGTCCAGGACTGGGGCGACCCTGTGTCCTATGGCACTCTCTCCCTCCATTGTAATTACTGGAGAAATAATAAAGTATTTGATTTTGCTGCACCCAAACAAAAAGCGAGAACTGAGTTTTTCTTCGACAATTTGGGGGCTCGTCCGGGATGGCAACGCCCACGGACCCACAGACGGCTACTACGGATCATTCCCCTTCGAACCCCATGGCGCCACATGAGAGGTATGAGACCTTTTGAAATCTCTATTGGGGTATCGGAGGAGGACTTTCCGTGAGGACGTCTGTCTCTGTTGGGCTCACGCCATCTGAACTTATTGACTGTGCAGCAGGATCAGATGCAAAGTGGTATTGGGGAGAGGCCCCAATAAGGTTAGTTTATAGCAGTACTGGGAACTGCTGAGTTGGCCAAGGTAAATGCATAAGGTAATGCATAAGGTAATGCATAGGTAAATGCATTAGAATGCACCGGTGCTGAGGGGTTTTTACCGCCTCAAGAGGGGTTGTCATACCGCCTCATGGTATTGGTCCGGACCAGGTAAAGATGCATCGTGGTTTTAAAAAAAAAAAAAAATTTAAAAAGAGATGTTTATTGGTGTTAGTTTCCAGCAAACATGTGTCCCATAACTCTGATGCCGCAGAGTTTTGTTTCCTTGTGTTCTGACTCCCCTCTCCTCAGCAGGCATAATTATACCTGAAATGCACTCCCACAGTCCCACCCCTTACAATTTATGATCATGTTCTGTTCTGGGGTCTTCATTCCCACCCCTTTGTACCCCATGGGAGGGATAAGGAATGAGGTTGTGCTATGGTCAGGAGCAGGCATTTCTCTGGTCTTTTAGTGTTTTACCTTCCCCTGCAATCCCTCCTTGCCTCTCCCGACTGGTTGCTTGACCTTGCCTTGAGATAAGGAGTTGAGGCAGTCTTCAAGTGTGAGCTCATATATCATACTCCTACCATGCCCAGTAACACTCTATCCACTCTTATCTATTCCCATTCTATTAACAAGCCCATCTGACTTAGGCAAAAGCATCATACACAGAAGATCCCTTTGTTCACACATATTAGTAAAAATGTATGTGTATCAAAAAAATCAAACAGGCAAGCAAAACCCAAAATACTATCTTAAGTGAAAATACAGGCCTGGATCCTACATTGGCACTAGCATGCCTAATATACTCTTAAAGGTGTGTGCGAGGGGGAGGGAGAGGGAGAGAAACAGGGTCAATTCTTTTGGGGCCTATCACAGAAATAATAATAGGAAAAAATAATGATTAAGGGCTGAAGGGATTGATTTATGATGAAAAAAATTAGGAAATTAAACATTTAGAACTTGCCTAAATAAATTTAAAATAGCTGATAAGTATAAAAAGATTGTAAACACCAAGGAAAGATAGGAATTGTTCTATGAGTCATACAAAGAAATTGAACATAGGGAAACTTCAAATAAATATTGAGGAAATTGTCCTAATAATAAATATCTATTAGACTGTAGAACAGTGTCTCAACAGAAGTAGTGGAAATTCCATCATTAAATCTAGTCAAAACACTAGAGAACTATTTCAGGGACCATCTTTGCATTGCCAGAGGGATGGACAAGATTAGCTACTACTACTATATTTTTCCTTCTGTTTCTCTGTCTCTGAATATTGTGCTGCTATCAGCACCTGATAATTGGGGTAATATATTAAGTGACATTTCAGTTTTCACTGGCGTGTGCCATTTGCGCTTTTATCATCCAAGGAGCCTGAGAAATAAATTATGTTATTTTTCTGCTAATAAGAAATTGGCTCCATTCACCTGCCTGGGGCAGCAGAGGCAATTGAACCTCTGGGTGAGTCACTTCTGGGGGATCTTTCAGGGAAGAACAGCTTTAATTTTTAATCAAAGCACCATAAGAATATCAGAAGCCAGCTAGGGGGTGCAATGAATTGGCACTGTGGCATTATGCCCCATATTCTTCATTGTAATATTATGATTTGATTATGGCATCACTATGATGTATTTTATGCAAACTAGGTCATGTAAGATATCATTGAAAAGGTTATGATTCACTGCATATGATTTTCTTATTTGTATGCATGTTTCATTTTGGTATCTGAAGTTAGGAATATTGTCTATGCAGCAATTACAAATGTGTTTACACCTGGGAAGGCTCACTAGGCAGAATGCAATCAGTCTAGATGGCTGGCTGGAAAGGGCCATTAGGGAGAACAGTAGGTCTTAGAAGATGCTAATCTCCCACCAGGGAGCCTTCCTGAGGACACTACAAACAGTCTCTGAGTCACGGCTGCTATAACACTACACAGGCATGTGACCAGATCACTTGGTACTGGACTCCATCTTGGAATACCAGTGTTTTTCCACTGACCGAACGTGGGAACCAAGAGGGGAGACAAAGGGTTCCTGCCATATGCAAAAGCTATTTAAGACAGGGGAGTGACATCATCATAGTTCTTCATTGACTCCCCGCCCAAGAAGATTGCTGAAAACACCTGAGGAACAAGGACTGGACTGGGGGAGAAGGGCTGAACCCATGTTAGAGGGATTTCTAGCCTGTGAAAGGAATACCTGCGGTTTTAAGCTGCAAGGAAATGCAGCTTGCCCTTAAGAGCCCACAGCCAGCTTATTTAGGATGAGAATTTGCTATTCATATCCAATGTCTTTAGTATATTAAGCCTAACTTGCATTTTTGTTTTATTTGCTAGGTAATCTACTTTGATCTGTTTGCTATTCCTTATGATCACTTAAAATCTATATTTTGTAGTTAATACATTTATTTTTGCTTTGTCTAAAATCAGTGTGTGTGTGAGTCATTAATTGGGGCAGAAAGCTGTGTATATTTCTCTCCACATTGAAGGAGGGGGTGAATTTCATGAGCTTACACTGTATACGGTTCCCTGTGCAGTGCAAGACGGTATAATTTTGTGTTTACTCTCCAAAGGAGGGTGTGCACTTGAGTACCTTCTTACCTGAACCTGCCCATGCAGAGCTGATCTCAGCATATGTATGTAGCTGCAGCTGGGTGTGTCCCTACCTGTACGTGTGCTGAGGGAGGAGACTGGGGGGGGGGTGTCTTGAGGGCCTGTCACAACAGTACAGTGTAAAGGGAGCACAGGCTGGTGGGTCAGGTGGGTTCAGTGGTACCCCAGTTCCTGGGTGCAGTGGTCAGGCAGGTTCAGTGGTAACCCGGGGGGGGAGGGGAAACCCGTCACAGGAACATCCCTCTGGTACCTTGGTGAGGCTTTTTCTTGGTGAATGTCATCCATTGTTGGGGCTATGCTGGTTAGCTGCTGTCCCTCCCACATACCAATATAGCTAGTGTCAGGTGGCTTGCTGTTCTGTGAAATCCTTTCCAGGCTGCCTTTCTACTGCTGATGGGCTGCTGTCCTGTTTTCCACTGAAGTCAAAGGCAGCTGGGAGCAAACAGAGCCCATTACATTCAGTGACAGTCTCCACTATGTACTGTCCAAATGACCTCAGGAGGAATGATTCCTTGCTTGTCCCTGGAGGATGAATAGAAAGCCAATTAGACTGCTGCATAGAATACTCCTGTTATATAGAGATGCTAACTTATGTACCACCAAATATTCTTCCCAGGACAATTCCCTGACAAGACGATTACTCCTGGGACTGTTTCTTGACAAGACAATCTGACGTGCTTGGCCTGATTGATTGGTTAATGAACTGCTCCGGGTGACTAGCCCCAGTAAATACTGAAACTGCTTAGAAGATGGAGAATAAGTGGTAAAGAGTGCAGTTATGATTAATGTATTAAACAGATTATCTGAAAATGACAGATGCCTAACTCTGGAGGAACTACAGGTCACATGCGTCATGGCTCAAAAATGGAAATAGAAAAGTTATACTTTACTATAAGTTATCTAACCACAACAAGCAAAATGAGAGAAAATAATTAAAATTAAAAAGGCTTGTAGAAAGCTCAAAATAGGTCAATAATAATGCAAGATTAAAGCTACTGTGGTCTAAAATGGGACACATTCAGCAGAAGAAATAAAATGTTTTATTTCTTAAATAAATAAATGGGGGGTCTACAATTTTTTCTGCTTACAAAAGGAAAAAAACCAAGACCCTGATTGAAAGCCCATTGAAATGAATTAAAATATTCCCATTCACTTTGGATCAGGCTCTTATAGCATTGGGGAAAATCCCCTGATATTATGGATATATGATAATCTCTCCTTAGTTAAGACTGCTACAATTCAGTGCAAATGCAGGCCAGGAAGCTTGGGGCCATCTGATTGTCACACCTCTCAGTGCTGCTTCCACCCCCCATGTGATTCCCTGTGTGCAGTAGAATCCACAGTGGTTAGTTTGGGATCTTCACTTGATGGTTCATTCAGGAGCAGTGGGGCAGGAAATATTTGTGCACATTTGTTCATACAAATCAGAAGTGAAGGCTCAGTTCCAGTCACCTTTTGTTTGTCTGACTCCAGATCAGAGGGATGTATATTGGAGTTATTTTTTATTTTTCCCCTCTGAAGAAAGGGGTTGAGAGATGGTAGGAATCTAAGAAATCTATTCTCAAAGTCTGGGAGTAACAAGGATTTAGAGTACAGCTTAGATTGGTATCATCCTTTTTGATTGCTCCATTTAGTTACAAGTGGAAGGAGTGCCTTTGTGCCACTTTGTTAGAGCTTTCATTGGCACATATATCAATTTGTTCTGAGGTGGCACCTTGCTGCATTCATTCATTCTTACATGACTAGTGATGTCTATAGTTAAGGTAGCCTGATACTTCCCATTATAAGAATCTGTTTCAGTTTCTTATAACTGTGCCAAATTTTTGTTGTTCAAGCAGAAAATTTCTATGCCAAAGGTCTGCCTTGGGTTGATTTTTTTTTTGATTTTTTTGACTAATTAGCAAAAATAATTCATTGGTTTCCAAGAACAAGATTAGGGGAAAATATGTTGTTTTGCCCATATTAAAAAAAATAACCCTCTTCCAACTATTGTATTTTGTTAAGACATTCTAGCGCCTCCAGACATTGGAGCACGGGCTTGAAATCTGGAAGATGGAGTTGTCGCTCTGATGTCAAGGATGTGTCTTTTTTCTGTTCCCATGAGGGAAAAAAAATCCACACTTTGGCCAAGTTATAGACTTTATTATAAACGACACCTCAATTTGCAGCTGCTCAGAAGAGACTTGTTCAGTGGCAGCTAAAATCTCCAAAGGTTCCATCTGCACTGAGCACATTCCAGCCCCTCACAGGTCCCATGTGTAACCCATTTGTGCATGCACCATCCTCATAGAGTGACTTAGCATGCTGCAGCCCAGAACAGCAGTGTCTGAGCAGGACACTCCCAGCTTCTGGGGGCCACTGTGGTGACAAGCACCAGAACGGACAGCATGGAGACTGTCTCTCCTCTACGCTCAATGCCCCCTTCCACTGTTGGTGTCCAGGCAGTGTGGAGGACAAAACAGCCTGACCTGAATGCAAGGGGACAAGAGCTGGACTAGGGTGGGGGTGGCATGAAACAAGGAGCATGGCAGATAGG
Source organism: Mauremys mutica (assembly GCF_020497125.1). Classification (NCBI taxonomy): domain Eukaryota; kingdom Metazoa; phylum Chordata; order Testudines; family Geoemydidae; genus Mauremys; species Mauremys mutica. The sequence continues at coordinate 143,447,034 of NC_059074.1, read as the reverse complement.
GAGGAACTCGGGGCGGGTAGTAGACTGGCTAGGTAAGGAAACAGAGACGAGGTCAGAGGAGGGGAGCGAGGAAGACTGAGATTGGATGAAGAACCTGGGGGAGATGGAGACTGGCAAGCAAGGAGATTGGGACAAGGAGCCTGATGGGCTGCTGGGAAGAAGAGCCCAGGGAAGGAGACAGACAGACTATTTCACAGTGAGTGGGAAGATGGACTCAGATGGAAAACAAAGGGGGAGATTTTAGGCTGAGGTGGTAGTGAGTGGGACTGGCAAGGAAATGGGACTGGGAGAAGAAGCCTGTAATGCTGGGGGTGGGGATGGGGTAGGGAGGCTGGAGGGTACAGTGGCAAAAGGGGTCAGGCTGGCAGCAAATATCTAGCAAACCTACTGGCAAAGTAACTCATCCTGCTCTAGTGGCTGGTCCATGTAGAAGATGAAATCCATACCCCTATCAGTTACTCCATTAGCTCGAGTGACGGAGGCCCTGTGAGGTGGACCTAAAGGTTCTATCCTGGCTGCTGACCCATGTGGAGGGGTCAGTATGATTCCATATAATGGAATGTCTGTTTTTTTTCTCTTTGCTTTTTTAAAAAAACCTAGGAAATTGTACTTACACACCCACCCCGGAATTAAAAGAACATTCACATAACAAAGTCAAGCACTCAGAAATTAAGAAATATCAGAATTAAGATTCCCTGTACACCCTTAAGTCAGCCTCTTTTTTGTATGCATTATGATACAGCCTTTAATTATATGATCACATACTATTTGTTCCATGGGACCTGAGCCTCATTCAGTGCACAGCCTTTTAATGTCGTTTGTTGTATGTAATTAATATTAATACTGACAACCGCATTAATGCCTACTCAATTATCTCAGGGCTCAGGCAAGATTATAATGGTCAACGCCAGGTCCCTAGAAAGAAGATAGCACAAAAGATCAGTAAATTATGTACAGTAGCACAGCAAACACAGGATATTTATTGGGATAATTTAAATAATTGCAAGAATAGCTAATAACGGGCTAAAAAAAAAACCACTCTGCATGTCTCAGAATAGCAGCAACTGATGGCAAAAGGGAGCGGGGGAGATGCTCAGCATAGCACCAGTTCCCTGCAATGTAATAGGGAGATCTTGTTTTAGTTCCCTTGTCCTCAACAAAGCTCAGTAGGGGAGTCATACAATACTGGATTAATTAAAGAAATCTGCCACAGTATTTACAGGCAAAGAGAATTCCCTCAGTACCTCACAATGGCACAGATCAAACATGGCTGTATTGACTACTGCACAGTTGTTTTGTCTTCCAAATCCATGATAAGGGTTCTTGAGATTTTTTGATGCAGATGCTTAGCTGATGCAGTTTGACATCACCCCTTATGGATCTGGCCCTTTGTGATTAAAAAAAATGTCATTTTAAAGATTACCTTGGCAGCATGAGATTTGAAATGATGAACAAATATGGCTGCTCCCCGCTGTACACAACCGGTTGCCTTAGTAACAAAGCCATAGTAAAGTTGAAGTGCCCCTGCATGGGATAGCTAATGTTGTTCAGAAGATGCCTATAGAAAGCAGAGGGAGCATGATCACCACTTACTCACAAAAAGATAACAGAAAAAGGGCTTGTGGCAATTAGCTGGGGACTGGGCGCTGAAAGAGCAACAAATCTGGTTTTCATCCAGTCTTCATTTTGAATGAACAAACCTAACAGCCACATCATTTTAAAGTGTGCGTGCTTGGTATATTTTTACTCTAAATGTGAATCTGATCAGATTGAGTTCCTACCATTTGCTGCAACAGGAAAACAACTCTGATTGCGTTTGTCTCATTCCTTGTGCAGAGGAGATTGGAATCCCTTTTACTTGTAGCTGTGCAAACTGAGTCCTTCCTATTACTGCAGCAGCATATTTCTTTCTATTGCACAAAAGCATGTATTAGGAATCTGTATGTTTTTGCAGCTTTTACAGTTACTGTCAGCATTATCTGCTTATTTCTGTTACCTACTGTAGCGCTCACTGATATGTTTTCTGTAGTAGTAGCCTTCATAGTCAGACATAAGACAGCTATGTAGTCTCTTTATGCACATACAAAAGGGATCCTCTATGCACCGGTCTCTAATTGCGTGGAAGTATGAGTGGCACTGTTACACACACGCACACACTTAAGAGCTCCCAGATGCCCCCAGACAGGTGATCCAGGTTAGTGAATTTGGCCATGTTCTGTGGCACAGTATTTTGCAGATCTGCCAGATTTTTGCATAGAAATCTCTGGGGCGGGGTGGGGGGTGAATAATCCAGAGACAGCATTTAATTCAAATTTACACCATTACTGAGATTTGACTACTCAAAGATCAGTAACAAAATCTGAACCTCAGGCTTGTCTTTCTCCCTAAATTAAGCTCTTCATAAAGTTCCCTGCAGAACCACACTCTCTCTAGTACCTTCTGCCCTTGAGAGAGGCTCCAACCCCATGAGATGCACTTGAACACCATTGTTAGTACCACAGAAGGAAGAATTCTATCCCATATGAGTTTCAAACCTAAAACAGCACCTGTGGTACACTCTGATATAATCTCCATCTGGATTGCTTCTGATTCTTACTTCAGTACAGATCATGAGCAGACTTCCTTAAGGAGCCACCTGACTAGCTTATTTAGTAGAATCTACCCACATGGACAACAATGAGTATCAGCTGAAAAGAAGCTTCAGTGATGAGGTATTTCTTCTCAAACACTTGTCCTGGGTAAGAAAGATGGAAGCAGGGTCAATGGCCATGCTTTTGCCCAAAGAATGAATGAAAAGGAGAAAAACGGATTCAATGAGCAACAAGAAAAAAGGAAGAGAATCATATTCATATGTACCCACACTCTTGACAAGGGCATGGCCCTCTAGGAGTTGCTCTGCTTTTAGAGAAAGCAAATGATGAACTAAAAATAACAGGGTAAACGTTACCCCCGTCTTTGATGAACTGCATTATTTCCTCTTGATCCAAAGCCTGTTGGAGGCAGGAGGAGTCTCTTGATTGACTTTAAGAGCTTCAGATCAGGTTTTTAATGTACTGTTGTACCAAAATATAGTAATTATTTTATACTGTCTATTTCATAATAAAGGCAGCCTATTGCTGGCCTAGCTTTGAAAAGTGAAGTCTGTTTTTCTAAAAAGTCTATCTTAATTAAGATTTTTTTGTGGGGGAAGGGGAAACAGAGTGTAGTCTAATAAATCCAAAGTACAAAATAAAATCCTGGTCCTGGATTCCCAGCACAGAACCCCTTCACTTCAGTGGGGCTCGACATAGGGGTTTTTCCTATGCAGAGCTGGGGCCTATAGAATAGCTTCTAGTCTCAGTTAGAGGGGCCAATACTCTACCAACTGTTCTGTTAAAAATATAAATGGGAGAGAATGAAAGGTCAATGCAATGCTATTAAATTCAGATCTAAACTGAAGTACATTTTCAAATAGATGTTTGCTGCTGTCTGAAGCATTGTTCAAAATCCAAATGTTCCTAGAAGAAAGTCCATCACTGCTAGCTCATAAGAGATACAAATCACCTGTTCTCAGTTCTGTGGCCCTTTCTTCCAAGCAATATTGACTAAAGCTGAATTTGTTACAGGGCAAATCCTGTACCTATTGCAGGGCAATGGAACTAAAAACCACAATTCTCCACCCTTTTGACCCAACTGTAATGGGCGGAAGTTCTTTATAATCCAGGATTCAAAGACCTGGAGTTACAACTACTCAGTATCTTATTCTGGTCCCGTCTTCATGCAGTCAGTCACTTTTCCACATAAAAGGCCTGATTCAATGTAACTGAAAACAATGGAAAGGCTTTCATTGACGTCAATGGGCAGTGTATTGGACACAAAAATACTCTGCACTAATAATGCATTCAGTGTTCAATCTTACTCACGTGAGTAGTCCTTATTGGGACAAATAATCCTACAAAACTTAACAAGACTACACACTTGAGTAAAATGAGCAGGATTTGGTGCTAAGTATGTAGTTTGATATTACAGGTCACACTGCATGATTTAAATCATAAGTGATACCAGGCCAGACACTGCTGAGCAGTTACTCATATGAGTAGCCCTGCTGACATCAGTCAGACTAGTCAGGTGAGTAAGTGTTCAATGCATGTGAGGGATTCACAGTGTGGTCCCACATATTGGCGAAGAGCCCAAGTTAACATCAAACTAACTTTTTTGCATTTCCAACTTTTGTTGACTGGCTTTGTCAGTTTTAGGGTTTTAAACAGTTTTAGGGTTTCTTTTTGCATTTATGTAAATTAAATTATATCCCTTGCATAAAAGGCAAATAATTTACATAGACATAATCTGTTTCAGTTTAAATGTACTATATCATTGCAAAAATATATTTTGTTAATGAAAAGAGAAAAAAAATTACTTTCCGGATACATCCTATTTCTAAATCTACATGGAAAATGCCATCTTGGTTTCTTGAGCTTTGGATAAATCTTTCTAATCATTTTGTGTTATTCTCCTGGGAAGGTCTGAACTCCTATCTGGAAGTACAGGTTTCTCTACAATAAATTGGCCTAACATACTCGGCCAAATCATAAATCCTTTACATCTCTTTAGCAGATGAGTTCCAAATGAATGTCTCCAAAACTGGAAGAAGCACTTTGAGAAAAAAAAATCTAACCCATATTAAATTGCTGATAGGTCTGAACAATGGCATTTGATATATTCTTCTATTCTGTTCTACAAAGAATGAATCAACACATCACCATATGTCGTCATAACACAGGATCCTAAATTAGACACCAAATAATAAAGCTGTACATCTGGGAGGATATAGCCACCCATATGTCTCAGCATAAATGGAATAAATATTAAAAAACTATGTATCCTTCCACTACATAAAATCAACACATAGCTTATCCCATTTTGCTGACTAAGTCTTATGGGTATAATAGTAAAAAGCCATCTAAAAATAAAAGTATTTTGAGTATATATTGTATTAATTTAATAAATCACTAAACATATAATGAAGAATCTCCATTCATAAAAGTAGCTACATTACGTTGTATAGAAAGTATCATTTGTGTCATTTGCAGAAAAAAATCTAAAGCTGGTACTAAAAATATTTCCCAAATCAAATTTCTGTTAAAGATCACCAGAAAGGAAACCTTTTTTTAACAATATCAATCTGTGCTTTATTTTTGAGGAATTACTCCTACACATTCCATCATTATGGTATCTTAACGTGGGTGAAATCTATTGACTACTGCAACTATAAATAATAATAATAATTAATAATAATAAAATTAGACCTCTGGGGATCAGACATTGGCCTCAGAATATTACGCTTTCAAGTTACTTGTACTTACTAATCCGGAAATAATAATATTCTGTTGAACTTGTTCTTAAATGTCTGCTACAATCAGACTGTCAAATGAATTATTCCAAAAAATCTGGATTTAGTTATTTTTATTTGTTCATATCATCATTGCACTTGCATACAGAACCAAATCACTAAGCAAAATCAGGAATTTGACTGAAAATGTGTATGGTGATTCTAGACAGAGTGCTTCAACAGGTTATTATAACACAGTCAGTCAAATTAAAGAGTAATGTACTTTGACTATTACCATAATTATGTATTATTTAACAGCATAAAAATGTATATTTACAATGCCTCTAAAGATGGTAAATTGTTGTTACAAATGAGCCAAAGCTATGAAACAGGTGACAGTTTCAATGGGACAATGTGACTGGCTTCCAATCACATGATTAACTTCCTCTTCTGTACAGAGATGAGCACATATCATCTGTTATCATTTCTGTTGGCTTTTCTTCTAAGGGTTATTGACTAACGCTGAAGCCAAATACCACCTGTTTCAGGGTGATGGAGGGTCCCTTCACAATGGAAGTGGTTTGATTGGTGTACAATGGTCAGGGTTCAGGTGTGTGTATGGAGGGTGGGAGGCTGTTTTTCACAACTGTAGAGCACAGAACTCACTGGGTCCTTCCACTATCTCCCTAAAGCTTGGGGAACATAAGGGACTGCAGTGTCTATTCAGCCATTGGGCTGAAGAATTTTTCTCTGGAGCAGCTCTGCAGTCAGTCTGGGGCAGAGCCACAAAGTTACTTAAGCACCTAACTTCAACATTTAGGGGCCATTGACATTCTCAGTACTACTGCACAACTGCCACCTAACCCTGTAAGTATCTACCTTCCTGACAGTAGGCATACACAAAGCCACCCAAAGTCCCGATGCTGCCCCTCAGCTCACAAGCTGCTCAGAATCATCCAAAGTGGTGGCAGGATCCTCAAACTAGGCATTCCACCACTTGTCTCACCAAAGGTGTGTTCAGACAGAGTGTGTGGGTCCCCTAGTCTACCCAACAGCTGAAGTCTGAATCCCCACTCTGCCCAATTTGGAAAAGGTACTGAAGCCCTGGTCTCTCACATCCCAGGCGAGTGCCCTGACCACCAGGTTATTGAGTATGCTGGCATAGGTCTCTCCTATTCTTTCACAAATTACATATTTGTTAGCACAGGAATTTGAACCTAAATCTCCCACATTCCAGGTGACGGCCCTAACCATTGTACTACAGATTCACTCTCCCTCTGTCTTTATGAATATTTATACAAAGTGGAACAACTCCAGTAGGATAGCCTGAGAGAGATCCACCCCAGAATAGCCAATAGCTAGGATCCCTGGATTCAGGTCGCTGCTCCAAATCAGACGAGGAGGAATTTGAATCTGGGCTACTGGCTACTCTAGGGATATCTCACTCTTGTGTTTTGTGGGAAAGGAGTGACCAGGCTTAGGAGGGAACCAGGAGGGTTCACTTCTGAGAATCCCATGCAGACAGGTCAGGGGGAGTTAGGCACCTTTGTGAATCTAGACCCTATCCCTCTCTTCAGCATTTCACTCCTGGCCAGTTTAGGTGGCTCCTGCTCAGTGTGCTGTCTTCTGAGAATCCCTTTCTTAGCTCCCTGATTCTCCCCATGCATGGGGAGCCTAGGTGTTTAACTCAGAGTTGTGAATACCACTGGGCAGCGTTGCAACACTAAAATCCCTTTGTTGATAAAACTGTCTGTGCCCTAAGGAAGGATTCCTCCTCCCACCATTCCATCTGATGAACTGGTCAGAGGATTTTCCCTTGATGGATGGCTAGCTGTATATGCTATACCACCACTCATCAACTCCAGTAGCTCCTGCTGGAGTCATGACCTGAATGTGATGCAGATGCAGACAACAAACCTTACTGACTTTCTCATCTGAGATGCTTTTCTTGACTTCCTCAAGATGATGTATGAATGTGAGTCCATGTTATGACAGCCTGACAATAGTTTCCCTCCACACTCAGCTGTTCATTTGACTTATGGCAGCATATCACACTCGGGAAGGTTATTTGTCTTCAACCCAACACTCCCATTCCATCCACATCCTCCATCTTTCTTCGGGGATGTCCTGAGGATTATGTCTATGCCAAGCTTGAAACATCTGCCATTTCCCCCATAGCTTTGGCTAAAAATAGCATGATAAAGTTATTAAGAAAGAAAGAAACTCTCCCCCCACACCAGTCTTGTTGAATTTAAACCCAGCTGAATAATTACACAAAACCATGGTCCAACACCATTTCTCTATCCCAGGATTCTCATGTTAGTTTAGTTAGGAATAATGCTTTGACGAGGAGAAACATTGGTTTGTTTAGACATGGTCTTGGCTGTAGATGCTCTTAAGTTTAAGTGAGAAATTGTGATGCCCTCACATTTTCATTAAAATTAAAGAATCCCTTGATTATATCAGGGTGAATTTCAGTTGCATTATCTAAGGAGCAGGAGGCAGTGGGGTTGAATGTGGCAAGTTCTCAAGCGGTTGCTTGCCCTTGGGTATAAGAAAGTGACTCCTTATTAAAAATAATTGACTTTTGGCACAACGATATTCATACAAGGAATCTTTGGGAAATTAAAAAAATAAAGTCTGAAGAGATTTTGCTGGAATTAAAAAAATCACTTTCAGAAAGTGTTAAAACATTTAAAAAATATATCATCCCCAAATACAAATCTTTCAGAAAGCTGTAAGTATACTAACACCAGGGATTTATAATGGAAGAAGTTTTGCAACCTCAGCTCCTGCAGACAACCCTACTAGTAGTTGTAATAGCACCATCTGCTGACTAGCATCCCATGAGTGCTCTTAACTGGCTAGCTGTAGATTAGATTCCAGTCCCACAATGGGATCGGTTACGGCAGCCCCATGTGCTGCGTGAAGCCCCAGGGGCTCCCATGGCACTCCTGACAGGGAGACGGATCTGCACGAGTCCCACTGAAGTCACTGGGACTCTGCACAGCATAAAGGCCCATAGTAACAGATCTCATTGCAGAATCAGAGCCTTATCTCTCCATCTAACTAATCCTAGTTTATAGGAAGGAAGCTGCTTTCTTTTTTTCTCCCCTCCTACATATAATATTTTGTATAATACTGTAATACATGTATCTATCTCAACGAGGTGTTGTGAGAGGTAATTAATTCATATTGTAAGTCACTTTAAGATACTTAATATAATAAAAACACACAGTACTTATAGTGATTTTCATCTTCAGAGCACTTTGCAAACATTAGTTAAAGTGAACAGTATTATTAGATCACCTATATGAATTGGAAAAAAATAGTGTCAGTTTATCAATGTTGGCTAAATACAGTGACAATTCCTCTCTTTGAGAAAGAAAGCTGCTACTTTGCATCTCTGAAATACCCTCTCCTAAACCTTTTCCTAGTTAGAATAGATTATGATAGTTTTTAAAGAAATAACCAAAATTCTAAAATCTAAAATGCCCAGCTGCTACTTATATTCCTTTTTATTGTCTTGTACCTATCTACACAGCTTTTTTATAACTCTGAGATTTGCTCTTTGCCTGTTTGCCTTTTAATATGGTGCCTCAGGTGATTATACTAAAGTTCCTCTACTTTAAGAAACGGTATGCTAACTGCAGTTCAAAACACAAAGGCCATCCTAAATGATTTTGTAGCCACTGAGCTATCAAATTCATTTTGGCATATACCTCCTATGTCAAAAAGTAAACCATATGTCCACTGTCTCGATGATTACATTTATAAGCCTCAGTTACCCAGTAGGAATACTCCTGGTAATGTTGAACAGCTCCACATGAAACACAAAGACATCTGCTCTTGTCTTTATGAGCATCTTGCAAAAGTGATGTTATGGTCATGAGCACCAAATAAATGCCCATAAATACATACATGCATGCATAAATAACAGAAATTGCAGTGGTCATGTTTAAAAGTCAATTGTTTATCAACCGTTACCAGCCCTGGCATGATGTCTGAGATTCTTGTTATTTCCTAATCTAAGGGAAACTGCAGTATTTTATGCAACGTGGCATGGTGACTCTTCCTACCTTACCATTTAGTTGTATTGCAGTAGAATTTAGAGGTTAGTTATTGAGGCCTAGATAACCCCATTGTGTAAGGCATTGGGGCCCAGATCTTGGAAGGTATTTAGTGACCTAATTCCCAATGAAATCAATGAGAGTTAGGATCTTAAATATCTCTGAGGACCTGAGCCCAGGGTTCCTGCCCCAAAGAGCTAAAAATCTAAGCATACAATATGAGACATCATGTGGATGTAACAAATAGATGGAGGGAACACAAGGCAACCCTGAAACGATTCTGCTTGGCAGGATAGCCAGCGGTCAGTGGAGACGAGCTTCCTAAATTGACTCTTTAGCCATGAGGACTGTAGTTCTTCCATGGCAAGTAATATTGTTAATCCAGTTTTGTTTATTTTCTATGTAAGCAGTATGACACAAATATCGCATTTGTGTATAAATAGGGAAGGTAGATTTACTCTTCTAACTGAATACTATGTTTTCCCCCTTTAGTCCTCTGAGGTTTAGGGAAGATGGAGTCCCAGGGAATTTTATGACAAAAAATAAATGATTTTCTATTACAGATTGACTCATTTTCTGATATTCAGCTTCAGACTAAATTTTGGGAGTAGAGCTGGTCACGAGCTAGAACTTCCATTCTGTGGGGAATTCCAACATTAAAAAAACGGTTCCAAATTGGAATGACAAATTGAAATTTTGAAATTTTCCACAAAATGAATGTTCAGAATAAACCCAAAGCATCGATTTGTGATGTTTTGTTTTGACTTTAATCACAATAATTTCATCTGGACTTTCATATTCTTTTAAAATATTAAATATAATACATATTGTGTACATACATAGCATTAAAAAATACATACTTCAAATGTAAAAGTCAAACCAAAATGAATCATAGTGATTTGACATTGTCAAAATGAAACGTTACTCTTTCCCATTGAAAAGTTGATCAAAATTGACCTGTTCCCATCAAACACTTCAGTTTCTACAAAACTGCATTTTTTGATGGAAAATGGTTGCCTTTTTTTTTTCCCACCACCTCTAACTCAGAGTATTTGGTTTGGTCCCATCTCAACTTGCCATTCCCTTATTTGTTTTACTATTTGTTTCATGATCCCTGAAGGCTTTCCTTTGCCTCCCCAAGACCTTAGAGATATTCCCATAAAATTTAATAGTATCTAACCCTTTCTATGAATGGGCCTTATCAAAACACCATTGTAATAGAAAAACTCCCGTTGACTGTTATGGGGTTTGGGTTGTCCTGGTATCTGTGTGTCTGTGATACAAAATGAGTATACATAATAATGGATAGATATGATGCCATAGGAATTCAGAGAGCAAGGTACAGTAAAAGTCTATGAAGGAAAGCACTGGAGGAAGGCTTCCCTATGGAAGGATATATATTTAGGCAATTTCTACACGTGGAACTAGCCGTGGGATTCCCAGCTCTCAGAGACATACTCGCACTAGCTCTCATCAAGCTAGCGTGCAGCTGTGCTACCACAGGAAGTAGTGAGAGGTGTCACGGGCTAACTGCCTTGAGTACAAACCCTCTGGACCCCATGAGTACATACTCACAGCAACTAGCCTGTGCCGCGGCACACTGCTGCCAATGCACCGCTATTTTTAGTGGTCCACTTCAATGAGAGCTAGTGTATGTCTATGTGAGCTGAGAATCACACCCCTAGCTCCAAGTGTACACATAGCCTTAGTTTGGACACTAATGAAAAAATGTTCTAAAGCCTTAGAGGTTTTTTTTCTTCTTTTTGTCCCTGCTGCTTAACTGATAATATATGGAGATATACATAACTTATAGAGCTGGAAGGGACCCCAAAAGGTCATTGAGTTCAGCCCCCTGCCTTCACTATCAGGACCAAGTACTGATTTTGCCCCAGATCCCTAAGTGCCCCCCTCAAAGACTAAACTCACAAGCCTGGGTTTAGCCAGCCAATGCTCAAACCACTGAGCTATCCCTCCCCCCAATCTCTTGTGTTTTTCCCCATCATACTCCAGGCACCCTACACTCTGTGCCACTTAATTCACAGGTCCTGATATTATATGGACCTGCAACAATTTCACTCCTCTTCCCTCTACATATTGCCAGCTTTCTGTTTCCCAAAGCATCCCTAGCTTTGCTGATAACATTTTGCACCTCTTCTGGTCTGACACCTCTCCTTTCATATCTGTGTGCTCTGTGCAATCCTCTCAGGGTGGCTCACTGCACTCGAAAACACACACTATGTTGCTTTTTAAGTCACTGGAACCTAACCTTACAGGCTTCCACAGGCATTAGAACTCAACCAATGTTTTAACTGACTTCATAATAGGTTATGATTATGTTTGAACAGATTCTGTTCCAGCCCAATTATTTTATCCATTCCTTAGCCTTAACTCGTTAATATTATTGTTCATATTTAATAGTCACAGCTAAAAAAAAGTACCAAGATTACAGTTTTGTTCTCCTCTCTCTTTAGAACTGGTTTTAACTTCTATCACTGTTCTATTCTTATTTTATCCCTTAAAAGTGATGCAAAGATACAGTGAACAAAGACTGATTGATACGCTGAAATGCACTATGATTTAGATTAAGGGTTTTGTTATGTAAATTGATACACTACTGTATTTCAGACTAACAAATAATCATGGGCTTCTGGTGAAATGAAGAGGAAAGAAACAAAGCCACCGACAGAAAGAAAAATGATGTTCATTAGACCAAAGACTGAGACTGGACAAAGTGAAAGAGGCACAAAGACAGTACAAGCACAACATTTTAACAGAATAACACATGCTGAAACAAGGAAAATGGAAAGAAAGCCAAATGGAAGTGTTAATAAACATGGGGCACATGAGAATGATAAAAAAACTCTGTGTTTGATACAGATATGTCTTTCTAATTGCAATTTAATAACAGAATGGTAGGAGACTGATGCACCTTTTTATCATTATCTGTTGCAACTAGTTTTGAACCATTTGCCCTTCTTTACTGAATGCCATCTAAATCTTAATAACAAAGAAGCCGTCGTGTTCCTTTGTTGTCTAAAATAATAAGTTATTACCTTAATTTGAATGTGTGGTCTATTGGTACTCATAAATAATAACTAGTTTTGCTGAATTTATTATTCTCTTTACTATTTTATGTAGAAAATAATATCCCCTTGGTCGCTAAACAGACTTACAGTATATCATTGGCTTCCTTTGTCTCAGAGCTCATCATCCCATGGAAACTGCTTACCATGTACCTGTGGCAGAGTTATGATCTGCTGCTAAATCTTCCGTGTAATACTCAAAGGAGTACTGCTCATTTTATTCTGCTTCAGACAATGTGAGAGGTGCGTTGGAGGGAATATTGTAGGCATATGGAAAGCAATAGTTTTGCAATGCAAGGCTTGTATGTCAAGGAATGGTTAAAAGTGGTGCATTATCCAGTACTGGCCCTGTTAGAAAGCCTTCCTTGTTAACAGTTCATGGTAATTTTGTGTGGATGATGACTTTGCTGCCTTCCCTATTGCTGAGGATGATTCAATATTCCCCCATGCTCTCTCCAGACAGCTCCATTGTGAACACACTGCACACTGGATTTTCTTAAGCTTGTAGCTCTGCCACGAATACCCAGTACCCAAGAAAACAAAACCCACACTGGTTGTGCTGATAGGCTTTTTCCAGATGTAATGTAAGTCTACCAGTTTTTCTTTACAAAGGAAACACCAATGTGTCTTCATGACCAATCTGGAGCTGGTGAGAGTGGCTAACTTTTTCCATTCAGTCCTCAGTGCTTTCCTAGTGGCAAATCCCATTCCCTGGGCCAAGCCCAAGTATACATAAGCTTGGAAACTGGGACTTCAATAGGGTCTGGGCTGGGGCAAAGAAATCCTTCCCAGAGCTTTAGAGTGTTGGCTACATTGTGCCATGCCCGATGCTGCCCTATCAGATCCACTGTAACTCCCACAGCTATTGCACCTTTTTGGGTGGGTGAATGAGCCTGCAGATCCACTAGCCTAATTTGCCTCCCTGTCCCTCCTGTAGCCTAACCCAACCCACAACTACAGCAGTGCAGAAGGCACTCCAGCAGAGATGGACTCCATGAAGCCTGTGGGGGCTAAATCCACCAAGAGGACTTAGACTCAGAATTTCAGTGACTAGCATTTAGATCCCCTGTCACCTAATGGAATCCACAGTCCTGAGTTAGGTGTCCAGGCTCCCCATTCAATGCATGGGAAGAGTTAGGTGCCTAAGGCCTGGTCTACACTACGCGTTTAAAACGGTTTTAGGAGCATTAAACCAATTTAACGCCACACCCGTCCACACTAAGAGGCCCTTTATATCGGTATAAAGGGCTCTTTAAACCGGTTTCTGTACTCCTCCCTAACGAGAGGAGTAGCGCTAATATTGGTATTACCATATCGGATTAGGGTTAGTGTGGCCGCAGATCGACGGTATTGGCCTCCAGGCGATATCCCACAGTGCACCACTGACCGCTCTGGACAGCAATCTGAACTCGGATGCAGTGGCCAGGTAGACAGGAAAAGCCCCGCGAACTTTTGAATATTTCCTGTTTGCCCAGCGTGGAGCTCCGATCAGCACGTGTGGCGATGCAGTTAAAAATCAAAATAAAGAAAGAGCTCCCGCATTGACCATGCGGACGTGATCGCTGTAAGGGCAGGCAAATCTGTTCTATCAGCGCTCCGTTACAGAAGATGAATTAAAAAACATTTTTAAAAAATCTCCAGACAGACGCCATAGCAGGGACTCAGCGCACTGCTGCGTGACAAGCGTAACGGAAAGCCAAGGAATCAAATGGACGCTCATGGACTGGAGGACTCAAGCTATCCCACAGTTCCTGCAGTCTCTCTGAAAAGCATTTGCATTCTTGGCTGAGCTCCAAATGCTTCGAGGGTCAAACACAGTGTCCGCGGTGGGTCAGGGCATAGCTCGGCAATTTACGCACCCCCCCACCCACCCCCGGAAGTGAAAGGGAAAACAATCCTCTCTTGACTCTTTTACATGTCACCCTATCTTTACTGAATGCTGCAGATAGACGCGATGCTGCAGCTCTGAACACCAACATCCTTGCTCCCCCCCCCCCCGCCATGGGTGGCTGATGGTGCAAAATAACTGGTACCCGTTCTCATCATCAGCCTATTGGCACATGGGGCAGTGCAAAAGGGCTGGTAACCATGCTGACTAGCATCCGTCAGGTCGATCAAGGGCGCCTGGCCCTAATTTTTCCTGGTAGATGGTGCAGTATGGCTGGTAACCATCGTCATCATAGCAACAGGGGGCTGACAGGGGCAATTGAATCTTTTTTTTACACATGAAGGGTGGGGGCTGACAGAGCTCAGCCCCCACCCTTCATGTGTAAAAAAAAGATTCAATTGCCCCTGGACTAGCAGAGGGATGCTGGGCTCCTCTCCTCCACACTGCTTACTGTCCTGTCTGGACTATCATAGCAGCTGGAGGCTGTCTTCCACTCATTTCTCACTAACAAGTCAGTGTGTCTTATTCCTGCATTCTTTATTACTTCATCACACAAGTGGGGGGACAATGCTACGGTAGCCCAGGAAGGCTGGGGAAGAACGGAATCAACAGGTGGGGTTGTTGCAGGAGCAACCCCTGTGAATAGCATACAGCTCATAATTTCTGCAGGATCTGACACAGAGCAGCTGTGCTCTCTGATACAGTGGTTCTCTAGTACACTTGCCCATATTCTAGGCAAGACTGATTCTATTTTTAGATACCAAAAAGGAGGGATTGACTCAGGGAGTCATTCCCAATTTTGGCTTTTGCGCCCCTGGCTAAGAGCAGCCAGGGGCACTTATGACAGCAGCAAATGGTGCAAAACGACTGGTAGCCATGATCATCTTTTTACCAATTTATGGATTGATAGATGGTGCAGTATGGCTGGTAACCATCTCTGCTGTCATGCAAAAGCAAAAGCATGCTGCTGTGTAGCGCTGCTGAATCGCCTCTGTCAGCGGCATCTAGTACACATACGGTGACAGTCACAAAAGGCAAAACAGGCTCCATGATTGCCATGCTATGGCATCTGCCAGGGCAATCCAGGGAAAAAAGGCGCGAAATGCTTGTCTGCCATTGCTTTCCCAGAGGAAGGAGTGACTGACGACATTTACCCAGAATCACCCGCGACAATGACAATGATTTTTGCCCCATCAGGCACTGGGATCTCAACCCGGAAATTCCAAGGGGCGGGGGAGGCTGCGGGAACTATGGGATAGCTACGGTATAGCTACCCACAGTGCAACGCTCCAGAAGTCGATGCTAGCCTCGGACCGTGGACGCACACCACCGATTTAATGTGTTTAGTGTGGCCGTGCGCACTCGATTTTATACAATCTGTTTTACAAAACCGGTTTATGCAAATTCAGAATAGTCCCGTAGTGTAGACGTACCCTAAGAATGGGATCTACAAAAGCTAACATGCTGAACAGGGAGCCACTTAAGCTAACCAATAGGAAATGCCAAGGAGAGGCATGTGGCCTAAGCTTTACCCCTCAAAGGGAGTTAGAGATATAGCTCCTCCCTCTCACCTGGACTTATCTTGACTCAGGATTCATAGCCATGGACCCACTCCAAAGCCCTTTCTCACCAAGAGCTGAGGCAGCATTACCACCCTTATAACTTTTAGCCCAGTGATTAGGGCACTCACCCAGGATGTGGGAGACCAGGGCTCAATTCCTCCTTCTGCCTTATATGGAGCAGAGTTTTGAACCCACATCTACAGAGAGTGTCAAAACCAGAAGTAGATTGGTGAAACCATTCTACTTTGTATAAATATTTAAATATTAAGTGGAACAAGGACCTGGGTCTCCCAAGCTCCAGGTGTATACTCTAACCACTGGGTTAAAGAGTCATTTCCCTGCCCTGGAATATTTAATTGGCTTGAAGCAGCTGTGTGCCTGCCCAGCAGCAGGTTTTTATGCAGCTAAGGGACTTTATTGGTAGAAACTTAGGCAACCACAGTAATGGATGGGGTTATTGGGGTTATGAAGATAAGTGGTAGTTAACTGCCTAAACCCTTCTGCAGACCTAGCCCTTGTTACCTTCAAATCAATACTGTATGTCCTACTGGAAGTTATGCTTTAGCTAAACACAAGTTATTGTGTTCCATAGAGGGGCAACTGGCTAAAAGATAATGGCCTGAGTTATGCAGGAGGTCAGACTAGAAGATGATTTAATGATCCCATCTATGAAAGTGCCGGGGTCCTTTGCAGACTTTTATCATCTTACCCTGACATGACACAGAAGAACCTCGCTGGTCCTGTTACATCTACATCCCTTGGCACTCATGGAGAAAGTGCAGAGAATAGCATTTGCCTCACTGGCCAGATTAAATCTCCTTCATGTACTGCACTCAGGCAACCTGCTATTCAGCTCCCTGATACTAATTCCATATGCAAATTGGCTTCTTCACTGGGCTAATACAGAGCTTAATTTTCACATGAAGTCAGGCCTTTTTTCCAACCCGCTAGAATTTTAAACTACTTGTCAGCTGGGGTGTCATCTGTGTGCAAGAATAGGAAACTCTCCTACCTAAAAGTATAGTTAAGTGAATAAAAAAAAACTCATGATAATTCAACGATAGCATTAAACTCAATTTTGTCTTGTTTTCCTAGTGTCACAAAATCCCTCAGTAGAGTGAACGTCTCTGTCCAACCATTGGCAGAAACATAGTTCATTTTCTGTCTCTGTTATTTGAAAGTGGATTTTTTTTTAATTATTGCTCATTTGTACTGAACCTGCAGTAGCTATAGAGCACAATCTAGGTTGTTGCTGAGCTCATTTTTATTTGAGTCCTTCCTTTCAGAGAGAGATTCTGTTCTCCTTCCTTTTATAAAATGCCATCAGTTCCATCCGCCTTGGAAAATTGTCGTGTTTAAATCAAAGGGTCTGATCTTCAGCTAGTGTAAATCAGTGTAGCTCCTTTGAAGCCAGTGGAGCTAAGCTGATTTACACCAGCTGATGATCTATTTCAATGCACAGATAACTTATAAAGATAATCACTGACTATAGGCAAAAATGTGTGTTTGCCACAAGTGCTGTGCATGGAACAGTTTATAGTTCTTCAAGAGCAGATCAGAAAGCAAATTATGACTCAGTGTCAGCTAATTTGAAAATGTGTGTTATTGCAGTATTAGATTAAGATTTATAGTGAACTAAATTATAAAAGATATATTTTTTTAATATCACTACAGGGCGGATGTCTTATTTGAGTTTTACAAATCCGCTACAGGTAAAAACAAAATATTGAAAATTAAGACCCTAATGCTACATACAGTGAGGCAGATACACACCTTTACTAACGTGAATAGTCCCATTGTATTCACTGGCATTATTCATGTGCTTAAAATTGTGCCAAGTGTTGGCACCATCAAAATAGTATTTTTATTAAAACTTTTCTCTTAGCATCATAAAATCAGTGTTAACAATGAAAATGTATTGGTAGTCCAAATAACCTAACAAAGGTATTGTAAACTTCTATACATGCAGGCCAAAATTTTCCAAAAATCTGAGCCAAAAGTTAGGCTCGTCAACCCATATTTAGGTACCTAAGCATGGGATTTTCAAATTCGCTTAAGTGATTTAGGAGCACAAGTCACACTGACTTCAAACTGAAAACCCTGATGGAGGTGTATAGCTTGGTCAAAGCATTTCAGTTTTCTGGTCTTGTGGAAGTTCAATATATCAGAAGGTGGCATTGGTTGCAAATATTGTATGGGCTATTTGCTTATTAATGTCGTGTTTGAGAGTGCACTTTCCTCACTTTCAGAATGCTAAAGAGACCCTGAAGTTGACTTTTTCAGCATAGATGAGCATTTTAGTTGTAAAACTTCTTAGTAGGAAAAAAAAATTCTAGGTAAAACCTGCAATTCTACTAACAATCAGGAAACCAATTAAGGAAAGAAGTACATCTGCTTGAGCAATTTAAGACCATAAAAGTAGAAAGTAAAAAACTAGCAACATATAAATAAAAAATCTGATTTATTTTTTAAAAAAATCATGGTTAGATTAAAAAAAATTAACAGTTTAAAATATAATCCAGTCTGGTACATTTTCCCCTCTAAATACTATGAAATACAGAGAAAGAATTATACCTTTTCCAAGTGCATTTTTTTCATAAATCTAAATTAGAGAGAGGATTTCTAACCCCTATTAAGTTCTTGAATGCTAATGCTTTCACTGGGATGTTTTACAGTCTGAGACATATATGTGGTCTGCAGCTGCACCTGAGGAAGCTGTTGTGCAAGATATATAAAGGCTAGAAACACTTTGTTACTTGAGCTGGTCTTATTTAAAGAGTAAATGAGAGGACGAGATTAGCACTGAGTACCACTCTTGTACTGCATGTTGCCACTCTCCAAGCCGTGGGTATGTTCTGTATAGATACAGATTTTGGAACAATTTTCATCCCCACTCTGTGAAATTGTCCTGATATCTCTCAGTTTGATTTAAATATCCTAAAATGATACATTCTCTGACAGTGTTGATAGCATGGGTTGCAATGAGATTTCTTGGATCAAGGGGTACAGAGAATGGTACGTGCTGGGATGTTGTCAACAAACAAAGAAGTGTCAGGCTGAATTCACATAGCAGGGAACATAATATTAAATCAAAGCTTTTTAGAATGAAGCTTCCCCCCTCCCCACACCGAACAACAGTGCTGAACATTGCCCTTTCCTTTGCTCCTGCTTAAAGGAAATATGAGCACTTATTTCTGGGATTGATTTTTATTATAATTTTTAGCTCACCTTTTGCATCAGCGACAAGAAAGAATTTGGCTTGATTAGCACTGCACCATGCTGTATTAGACCCGTTCATTTTGGACAAACCATGGTCCTACTTGGAGATTCACTAGACTCAATGCAGAAGTGTGTAAAGCAATATTTGGAGTATGTGTGAAAATCATAGAATCATAGAATCATAGAATCTCAGGGTTGGAAGGGACCTCAGGACGTCATCTAGTCCAACCCCCTGCTCAAAGCAGGACCAAACCCAACTAAATCATCCCAGCCAGGGCTTTGTCAAGCCTGACCTTAAAAACCTCTAAGGAAGGAGATTCCACTACCTCCCTAGGTAACCCATTCCAGTTCTTCACCACCCTACTAGTGAAAAAGTTTTTCCTAATATCCAGCCTAAACCTCCCCCTCTGCAACTTGAGACCATTACTCCTTGTTCTGTCATCTTCTACCACTGAGAACAGTCTAGATCCATCCTCTTTGGAACCCCCTTTCAGGTAGTTGAAAGCAGCTATCAAATCCCCCCTCATTCTTCTCTTCTGCAGACTAAACAATCTCAGTTCCCTCAGCCTCTCCTCATAAGTCATGTGCTCCAGCCCCCTAATCATTTTTGTTGTCCTCCGCTGGACTCTCTCCAATTTATCCACATCCTTCTTGTAGTGTGGGGCCCAAAACTGGACACGGTACTCCAAATGAGGCCTCACCAGTGCTGAGTAGAGGGGAATGATCACATCCCTCGATCTGCTGGAAATGCCCCTACTTATACAACCCAAAATGCCATTAGCCTTCTTGGCAACAAGGGCACACTGTTGACTCATATTCAGCTTTTCGTCCACCATAACCTCTAGGTCCTTTTCTGCAGAACTGCTGCCCAGCCATTCAGTCCCTAGTCTGTAGCAGTGCATGGGATTCTTCCGTCCTAAGTGCAGGACTCTGCACTTGTCCTTGTTGAACCTCATCATATTTCTTTTGGCCCAATCCTCTAATTTGTCTAGGTCCCTCTGTATCCTAGCCCTACCCTACAGCATATCAACCACTCCTCCCAGTTTAGTGTCATCTGCAAACTTGCTAAGGGTGCAGTCCACACCATCCTCCAGATCGTTAATGAAGATATTGAATAAAACCGGCCCCAGCACTGACCCTTGGGGCACTCCACTTGATACCGGCTGCCAACTAGACATGGAACCATTGATCACTACCCGTTGAGCCCGACCATCTAGCCAGTTTTGTATCCACCTTACCGTCCATTCATCCAGCCCAGACTTCTTTAACTTGCTGGCAAGAATACTGTGGGAGACTGTATCAAAAGCTTTGCTAAAGTCCAGAAATAGTACATCCACTGCTTTCCCCTCATCCACAGAGCCGGTTATCTCGTCATAGAAGGCAATTAGGTTAGTCAGGCATGACTTGCCCTTGGTGAATCCATGCTGACTGTTCCTGATCACTTTCCCCTCCTTTAAGTGGTTCAGGATTGATTCCTTGAGGACCTGTTCCATGATTTTTCCTATGGATCCCAAGTTATATGTTTCAGCTTTCCAAATACTTCAGTTTTTGAGCTTATCTACGACATGCCCTGCAGTTCTAATAGAGTACAAACTAAGAACTGAGTTTTTAATGGTTTTGCTTCCCATACCTTTTCTTTCCTATTCACTTTCGCTTGCCTTCCTTATCTAATTTCTCAGGAGAAATTAACAATGATGATCAATGCCTGGGTTGCTTTGAATAATGCTACTGCATGCAACTAGTCAGATGTGGGATTTCAATAGGAAGCTCACTAGGCCATCATGAGTAGCTTTAAAAAAATTAAGTAAATCTTATTAGCAAATAGATACATACCTAGAGAGCTGGCGGTCCCTTAACAGAAAGGATTCAATTTGTTGTTGTTGTTTTTCACAAAATCTAAAGAATGGCTCTAAAAGACTAAGGATCAGCATGAGTAACAAGCAGCATACATAGAAATAGTAATAGGGCCTTCCTGTCAGATAAAAAGGTCAGCAGAGTTTGTGAACTTGAACTGCAAATACACGCAAAATCAGCCTTGATTTGAATTTAGCCTGGGGTAGTGAACTGAAAGATACCTGTTCATATATATTTTTTTTTCATGGCCACCAATCTTTTCATTCTTTCTTTCTTTCTTAAGACTAAATAAAAGCTGTTTTGCTCTGTGTGGACATCTGCAAATATTCTGAGCCTAGGCTTTAGAGGTACATTTCCTGTTTGATCTGTGATTGATGGGAGGGGGCAAATGACAGGTAAAACAGTGTTTCTCCTGTGTCCCTGATTAGCTGAGCCAACCTTATGTGATTAGGAAAATCAACCCTTTACAAAAAGTCCTATAGAATTTATTTGAAAGCGGTATTCTTTTATTTATTTACACCTTTCCATACCATTTAATAGAGAATGAATGTCTTCATTTTGGAATTCTATAGGATATCTCCAAAACCTATAGAAAAGACATCACTGTCTGGTATAATTCTATAGATTTTGTCTAGTTTTCATAGCTCACCATTATCATATTTATAAGAGACAGAAGCTGTTTCTCTTGGGGGGAGGGAGGAAAGGCGAAGGAGAGAGTGTTGAATTCTTTGCTGCAGTTTGAAAAATAAAGTAAATATATAAATCCAACATGGTATCCATCTGATTTTATCGCTCAGCAAAATAATTGTTGGTTGGGTAAGTAGGAGGAGAGTGCAGCAGTGGGCTTGGGGAAGACAACAGTGGGCTTTTTAATTATTATTACCACCTATCTGTTTTCATAACAGCTTCATGTAATGATGATAACAAAGTTATGGAGCTGTAAACTATAAAGAACATCCGAAAAAAGAAAAAAAAATAAGGAAAACATGCTCAGATTCCACTTTAGCAAGCAGCAAAGATGATATTACTTCATTCAATGAAAGGAAATAACTTCCTATCATTGAAAAGCAAATAACATTCATTATCTTTGTTAACCCCAAATGTCTAAAAGCTAAATACTAGCTCTCCTAGACTGATGTGCTGACAGGGATTCAGAGCTATCTAGTGAGTGTTGGTTCTGCGGGTTATTCAGAATAGCCGAGGAAGCACTCCCTTCAGCGAGGTGCAACACATGCTTCCCAACACACCTCCCCTGTAAGCCAGCAGAACTGCTCATGTGCCTACCCTGTTGACCTGGTCCCTAAGTTACACTGTTAGTCATCTTAGCCCACCTCCCACCGTCTTCGTGTTTAGCAAATGTTCCAGTTCCTGCATGTATGAATTAATGGGTAAGAACCCAATTCTGCAAAGCATTTCAATGTATATCTGACTTTATTTACATGCCTAAGTCACATCAAAGTCAATGGGACTTAAGCATGTGCCTTACTTTAAGCACTGATTCAGTGTTTTGCTGAATTGATGTGTAAGATGTTTCTCCTTCATTTCTCACAAACACCCACAAGACAAGAAGACATAGCTCTAAGGTCTGGATCTACAAAGGTACTTGGGCATTGCATTACTGAGCATTGTGGCACTTAGCTTTTAGGTGCCTAGAAAATCACAGGAACACACTGTGATTCACAAAGCCTGTGTATAGGCGACTAGGCACTAACAACGAATGGGGAGAGATAGGTGCTTTAGAATGCAATTGACAAAATCCAGCATGCTATGCAGGGAGCTGCCTAAACTAGCCAATGAAATATGCTGACGAGAAGGCAAATGTGCTAAGACCAACCCCTCTGACAAAGGTGGGTGCCCTATCCACTGGCTTATAGTCATTCCCTTGTGCTTTATGGCTCAATGAATATTTAAGTATTTATCCACAGTGGAACAGTCATTGAGCCAGAGAGAGACAATATAGTTCAGTGGTTAGGGCACCCATCTGGGACTTGGGAGACCCCAGGTTCAGTCTCACTGCTCTAATCACTCCTTAATTATTTATCTACAATGGAACAGCTTCAACAGACTGAGGGAGCCCCACAGACTATCCCCTAGCTCAGTGGTTAGCTCACTCTCTTGAGAGGATATGAATAGGAGTCTTTCACCTTTCTCTCTGATGGAGGAATTGAACCTGGGTCCCCCACTTCCCTGATGAGTGCTCTAATTACTGAGCTAGAAAGTGATATCACCACCTCCTCTGAGGCAGTGATCTGGTAGGTGGCCTCTGAGCACTCCTACTGGATGAAGCACCACATGTGATTTAGGCGGATGAGCACATACCTACCCCCCAGACTGTGAATCACTGTAGGGCAAAGGTGGGAGATAAGTGTCCAGATGCCTAGAGGGAGGCAGCAGTGCATATGTATGACACTCTGTACCTCAATGTAGCACCTTGGAACCTCCATATTCACCACTGTCATATAATTATGATATATTTTGTACAAAGTATATCTTGTGAGGTATCATTTTAAAAGTCTTAATCTGTTGAACATTAATAAACTGTTAGATTGTATGTTGTCATTATATGTGAAGTTATGAGGCATTGCTACATGTGTTACTGAAATATGTTGTGAAGTTGGGAACACCCACAACCAGCCTTTCAGTCACAACAAAGGAGCAGCAATCAATAGCCAGACGGTCATTAATGACTCATCAACACAGAATCCACTATCCCAGAGTCTTCTCAAAGAACTAACCCAGGTCACATCAAGGATCTTTCTAGAAGCTGGAAGAAGGTATGAAAAGAGAGATAGTGACATCATCACTTGGCCATGCCTTGTCCCATCTCAACACCTGGAAGCACATCTGGAAGACAAAGGCTTTGAACTGGGGACATTTGGCCCCAGGCTGGAAGGTAGCCCCAGCCTGTGTGTTGAGGAACTGTAACCTGTTTGTAGCATCTGTCGGGGTGAGAAAAGTTTTTGATTCAACTCTTGCTTAAACTAGAAGTTTAGGATTTAGAATGCATATTTACTTTTTATTTTCTTGGGATAACTATCTCTGACCTTTATGCCTACCACTTATGACCACTTAAAATCTATCTTCGCATAGTTAAAAAACCTTTTATGTCCTGCAGGTGTCCTGCAGGAGGTCTGCCGAAGCCGCGGGACCAGCGGACCCTTCGCAGGCACGCCGCCGAAGGCAGCCTGCCTGCCGCCCTCATGGCAACCGGCAGAGCGCCCCCAGTGGCTTGCCGCCCCAAGCACGCGCTCGGCGTGCTGATACCTGGAGCCGCCCCTGCTGTGGATGTCTGTGAAAGTGCTGTGCATATCAGATGTTTATAGCTCAACATCAGCATCACAGTGTGAGAAGCAGCTCAGGTTGGTGGATTTGGAGTGCTTAGTGGTTCCACAGTCCAGGTTGTACACTGGAGACCCCATCACTACATGCCCAGAAGCAGAAATTCAGGCACCGTGGGAACGTCTACCTTGAAAACTTAAGCACAGAGTGAGTTTAGGTGCCCTCACGTTCAACAGGAGGTTTGTGAATTTCAGTGGAGCCTAAAACTAGGGGAATAAACCTGTTTTACACATAGAACTTAGATCAACCTAGCAATGTTGCTCAGGGGTTTGAAAAATTCACACTGCTGAGATATATTTAAACCAACTAAGCCTTGGTATAGACACCGTTAGGTCAACAGAAAAATTCTTCCATTGACTTAGTTACAGCCTCTTAAGGGGATGGATTAATTACAGTGGCAGAAAAAACCCTTCCATCACTCTCTGCACTATGTGGCATAGCTGCAGCACCATAGCCATGCTGTTGTAGTGTCTATAATGTAAAACAAGCCCTTAGGTGCCTAAGTCTGGGATTTAGGCACCTAAGTATCTGTGTGGATTGGTACCTATGTATCTTATTGGTTAAAGAGCAACTACTGAAAATAAATAATCATCGATTTACATTGGAGTCTGATACCCATTGTTGAGCTGTCTATAGTGGCTCATGAACATGAGTACCAACCTCAGGGCAGACTGTTACAAATCAGGGCAGAACCCCCAGACTGGTTGTGAGTGCTATACTTAGATTTCACCAACCAAGTATCAAGTGTGAACTGTGCAAGCATTATAACAACCTTAACATGGAGTCACAGCCAGTGCCCTCGGGTATTCTGATCTATTTTGCCACCCAAGCAAGCTTGCTTTTGTGACAGAGGGTCTCTTACACCAAAAATCACAACAGTATTCAGGTTACTCCCAGTCCCAAAGGACCAGTCACTTACCCCAAGTCAATTGCACCTTAGATCTCTCACCAAAGACAATGCTTGTAGCCAATCCTATAATAAACTATCTAAAGATTTATTAATTAAGAAAAGAAATAAAAGTTATTTACAAGGTTAAAGCAGGTAAACATACATGCACAAAAATGAGTTACAATCTTAGGTTCCAAAAGGTAATAGAAGCTGCTGTAATGTGCAAGCCCTATATGTCCTTCAGGGCTAATCTAGGCCAAGCACTGGGGAACTCTTGCTTATGCTTAGAAATCTTTGCCCCTCAGAGTTCAAGCAGCACAGATATCCAGTTCCATCTTGTCAGGGATTTTTATTCCCTTCTCCCAGAGTTCAAACTGATGGGATGAGCCCACACACATGTCTCCTTTTCATGGGCATGAGGGGAATCAATCAACAAAGTCTTTGCTCTTTGATGTTTCACAATGGCCCATATGGTTTCAATGGGCCTTCTTGAGGGATAGGACCTAACACCTTCTGTAGGAAGCCAGCCTTTCTACGTTAACTAATGCTCCTTTCCTATTTGATGACTTACACAACTACAGAGGATTACAATGCAAACTCTTTATACAACTTTATAACATGAGGTACAGATGTTATAAGTAAGATTAATACATGCCACATCCTACAAGCATTTCATAAAGTCTCAGCTCTAAACACATTCTCAGAAACTGAACATTTATTTTAACAATACCAACACACAGGCAAGAATGACTGGTTTCCAGCTATGCATTTGTCAGTGTTCAGAGAGACCTAAGGGCCTTTGCATGCACTGGCAGATGACCTGCCAGTATCACACCCATCATCAAAATCCAGATAAAACCAAATTATAGACCTAAAATCTAGAACTCTGGACTAATCAAATGTATATTGAAATCATCCTCATGTCTTCGACTTTGTAATTTGTTCCGGTCCCTTGATCTGAAATAGCTGAAATCTATTCACTTTCAGGGCATGCTGTAAAAGCTCACGTTTCTAGAAGAGATTTTGGGGAGTGAGGTGTTTGTCTGAGGGTTGATATCTGGGGAAACTGGGATAATCTTATTGTGTCAAGTATCAGAGGGGTAGCCGTGTTAGTCTGGATCTGTAAAAGCAGCAAAGAATCCTGTGGCACGTCTGTTAATCTTATTAAACGTCTGTTAATCTTATTGTGATAATTTGAAGGCACCTTTCACAATGCCAAAGTGGTGTAAAGGGGTATTATAGTAAATGAAAATCAGGCCAAATAGCTCCATGCTTTAAGGGTTTACACACACTGATTTCCATTGCATAGAACCTAGATTTGTAAATTAGATTTATGTTACTCTCCCCCTAAGTCTTCTCCTTGTCTCTTGGCAACTCCTCTTCTCTCTAAGGGGAGACTACAGTGTTTCTTCCTGCAGCTCCCTCTTGGGCTCTACTTCGTGGCTGTATATTAGCTCAGCCCGCTCCTGCCCAGCTGGGCTTCATCATCCATTAAACCTTATCAGTCCTGAGTCTCCTCCAGGTGCAGCCTGGTTAATTGGCCCTTTTTACAAAGTCAGGCTTTGTGTGAAGTAGACATCCCATCACATAGGTGCTGCACAAACACAGAACAAAAAGACTTTTCCTGCCCCCCAAAGAATTTACAATGTGAGTAAGAGCTCACAATCTCTTTTCCATCCTAAAGGTATGAACTGTGTCTGGAATTTTCAAAGGTATTTAAGGGAGTTAGATGCCCAGATTCCATTGAATTTCATTGTGAATTAGACAGCTAACCCCTTAGGCTCTGTTGAAAATTATACTGCCAGGCTGCACTTTAAAAAAAAAAAAGAACTAATCGTTTATTTTTACAATATGTCACATAGGACAAGTCTGGAAAGCTGGGTTTGATTCATGACCACGTGGATCCGGTTTTATGCTGGTGTGATCTCAGTGGAGAAGTGGGGAGCATCGATCAGTGTTCATGTCGCACTCCCCGTCATTACCTGGCCTGAGCTGGGGAAGTTAGTGATCCAATCAGCAGACCAAATTCAGTGATAAATCCTGGTCATATGCCACCTGAGGCATGTTGCGCATACGCTAAGGAGAAGAAGCAGAGAGAAGGAACAGGCTCATTTTTCCAGCATGAAGAGCCACATTGCGCCCCTCCAATCCTGTGGCCTTTACCTGTTGGTGCTGGCATCTGGGAGTGTTTTGAGCATGGGAGTGGAGTTCCTCCTTCTCTCTCGCTCTGTGGGCTGCTTTCATGGGAGCTCCACGATTATAGTTCTTCACTATCCCTTTGGAATACAAACCATCGCTGACTCCTTGTGTGCAGTCCCATATAATGTTTGGGAAGCATAGCCTCTGTGTGTCAGACAATTCCCAGACACTGTGCACTATTATTAATTCCATGTGGTAGCAGGAACAGCTATAGCTGATTTGGGTTTTGAAGGTAGAACTGATTCCCCTTGTTTGTTTGGTTTGTTTTCCCCTTGTTTCCATTATATCAGCGTGTCTGAGTAGCCTAGCCTGTGTGCATCTCTCTTGCGCACTGTGGACTACTGTATTAATTCCACCCCTGAATATGTGTGAACATGAATTAAACCACTCTGGGGCCTTAGACACACCATGACATTGGGCTTCAATGATGTGTGTGCTATGGCCCCACCCCTCACTCAGAAGGTCATTGGTGGAGAGGCTCCCTCCTCTTCTAGAGCAATGGGAAGTGTTATTGACCCCCTTGGTGCCTCAGGAGCAGCAGCAAAGAGTTCCTTCTCCACCTACCCAACTCCAGAGAGGCAAACAATGCCTCCCAGTGCTTACCTCAGCAGCAGGAGGATCTGGGTGGGTGGAGTTGCTTTATTCATCTTCTCCGATCACACACACAGAATTATCTTTTATGGTAGTGTTGGCAGAGCTCCCAGAGCTATGGGTCTTGGTGTTATCAACCCTTTGATAATGGTCCCAGTCAGAGCTGTTGTCTGCCTGCTCTGCAGAGAGCCTGAAACATTACTGAATTGGTCATATCTCGGTCACATTTCCAAGTTTTATTTGCAACCATAAATGCTAGATTTTTTTTTATTAAATTAAAGCTGCAGTTCTGATGTAATCAACTATCTCCAGCAGTTGGGACCCTTGGTATGGTCTACTGGTGTCTACACCTTACTCTGGCCCTTTGTGGAACCGTCAGCAATGCCCATTTTAGCAAACCTTGTCTGGTAGTTCTTCATGAGATCTAAATATGGGAAGACTGGGTTCATTCAAACCCCAACTTATTTGAACTTAAAGACTTGAAAGCCATAAAAAAGCCCTGCTTCTAATGAAAAAATCTGTGAACACATTACAGTCTGAACATGGAAGGATTTACATAGCTGTGAAGGAGTGAATTGTACTTGTGCCTTCAAACCTAGCAGAACTAAGCCTCATACTATTAATAACAACAATATAGCTCTAGCTCATTTTTCAAGTTTTTATTTAAAATGAAAAAGCCTTGTAAGAAAAAGTAGAGGCCAAGCAGCTTTGCTTATTAATTCAGTTTTAATAGGGATTGTTATATACTGTAGCATTAGTCTCTGTGCACATTGATGTCCCTGTTTTCTCTCCACTCCTCTCAGTGTGAAAGCTGTTTCTTCTCACTAATTAAATTTCATTACCTCCCACTGAAGTGAGGAGACTGAGAGATTGCTGGCTCACTGCCTCTGACACACTTAATCAATCCCTAGAGAAAAAATAAGGACCCTCTATTGTTTCTTTTTAACTTATAACCTTTCCCCCCCCCATACAGCCTCCCCCACCATTTGAATTTATGTTCAATGTTTGGTTTCCAGCCCCTAATAACAGGTAATTCTGTGGTGATATATGTAAGTAATCAATACAAGCATAGTTATTCACTTCAAATTTGGCTCTGATGTTAAAGCTGCAATGTCATTTTGCCCTTAAAAGTTCACTTTTATATGACTCTTGGAAAACTTTGGTAATGTTCTATTTCAGGATTATTCAAACTATACATCCGATATTCATCCAATTTTATCCACAAAGACACGTGCATGAAAACCGGACCTTTGGTACCTGCTCCTGTTACTCATCCCTCATCTAAAAATCACACTACCAAATCCTTGGCGTAATGCCACTGACTTCCAGGGATTTCCTCCAGGGATGAATTCTACCCATAATCTTCAATTTATAACAATCAGAATTGATTGCTATGGAAATGATCATATCAGGAAGGGAGAATGATAGCTTCAGAGAGAATAAACCAAAGGAATAAATCAACTCTTAGAGGACTGTTCTTACCTCAATCACCTTCTCTCTCTCTCTCTCTCTCTCTCTGTGTGTGCATAAGGTGTTACTTTTCCCTTGACAAAGAGCACAACATGTTATGTCAGCCTACATGATTTATCGTAGATGAATGAAAACAACAAAGAATAAATATAAAGTCTCCATGAAAGAGAAAGCAGAGGGAGTCTCTCTTTAAGAGCCTCCATCTTGAATCCCCTGACAATCCTGGCTTCAGCAGAACAGGTAGACAGCCTTATTTATAATGTAAAGGTACAGTTCACAGAAAAACAGAATCACAACCTGAGTGGAGGTGGTGAGAATAATTTCTGGCCACTCAGTCCATTTATTTCTATCTCTGGCTGGATTTCAGAATGGAGCTATCTGCCACTGAGAGCCATTGCCTTTGAAAAATTTCATACCTGCATGTCAGTCAACCACATAAGACTCTGGCCTCATGGCAAGACATCATGGGACTTCTGACAACATTCACATGAGCAATTACCACATACAGCAATAGGGATGGTCAAAGTCACAGACTCTTCCCATGGAAGCAGAAAAGCCAGAGACCACAGAGTGCCCAATTTATCATATTATGGTGGTGAGAAAGTGTGTGCTTCATTCTTAACACAGAAAATCTCTCTGCCAGCCCACCTCAGGATTCTTATAGTTCTTCCATCAGCCAATAGACACGGAGGACCAGATCCACAAAGGGACTTAGGTGCCTAAGTCCCAGGTTTAAGTACTGCTGTGATCCAAACAAAAACACACAGCTACCATCTAACCCTGTAGGTGCCTAAACTCACTTGGCACCTAAATTCTCACTGACAAAGTTCCCTAGATCCTGAATTTCTGCCTCCAGACAAGTGCACTGCTGTCTCTGGCAGATGCCTATCTCATGCCTAAGCCCCAGTACAATCCACAAACCAGGAGGAGGTATGCAGGGCAACAGCTATCTCACCTTTGGGGGTCATACGTGGTAGGCATGCTCTGAGAATGGCTAACCACACCAAATAGGTGAAAAAGTACCCTCCCTTACACCTCTTAGCTCAGGGGCTAGAGCACTCACTTTGGACATGGGAGACCCTGGTTCAATTTCTGTCCTCTCACCCCGAACTTGATGAAGAGAAGGGATTTGAAGAGGGGTTCCTCACCTCTCAGATAAGGGCCCTCACCACCATAGGAATATTCTGCTGGAGAGGGGTGTCTCTTGATCTCACTTGTTGAAGCTGCTCCACTTTGTATAAATAATTAAATATTAAGTGGGCCAGCGAAAGTATGAGAATGAATCTAGGGGTTAAGGAACTCACCTAAGAGGTGGGAACCCCTCTTCAAATCCCTTCACCGCATTGGTCAGGAGATGAAATTGAATGTACTGGGTGAACTCCTTAACTGCTGGATTCAGGGAAGGCTGCTTCCTGTCAGTCTTGACTCCGGCAGAGATTCCATCTGTGGATCACAAGCAGAGATAGGTACCTCCCTACAGCCTTTAATTAAGTCCGTAACTCTATGAGAAGGGTGTAGCTTAGGGTACACCCCTCTCATCGGCTTCTGCTGCTGGCTAGCGTACGTGGCTCCCTTTTGTGGAACCCATTCTCAGGCCTCTCTCTCCCTATGCATTCATTGTGTACAGAGCCTAAATACCTAACCCAGTATTTGTGGATTGCAGTGATTTTCAAGGTGCCTAGAAGTTAAGAGTTGCAACACCCAGGGGCGGCTCTAGCAATTTCGCCGCCCCAAGCACGGCGGCATGCCGTGGGGGGCGCTCTGGCGGTTGCCGGTCCCGCAGCTCCGGTGGACCTCCTGCAGACGTGCCTGCGGGAGGTCCACCGGAGCCGCCTGCCGCCCTCCCAGCGACCGGCGGAGCACCCCCCGCGGCATGCCGCCCCAAGCACGGGCTTGGCGAGCTGGGGCCTGGAGCCGGCCCTGGCAACACCTAAATGCCTTTGTGGATACAGGCCTGAGACTTCTTATGCCTAAATAAGTCTCTGAGATGGCTATAATTTTCCTTCTCTGATTTAGTTAATTTGCTTTGATCTGTACTTTATAAACAAGATCCCAGCACAGTTGCTATGGAGATGACTGCTTTAGAATTGGGATTAATACTTTTATGATTGCTCCTTGATTAACTAGCTACCTGCAAGTGCAGGAACATCTCAGATTCTGGTTTATATAGCTGGCCATGTTTGCTTCTACTCAAGGCTGAAGATATATAGAGTGTATGAATTGCTACCCATTTTCAGTATGACTACAATACTGACGTTGTATGCCATAAATAGAGCTAGATGAAATATTCATAAAAATAAGGCTTTTAGAGACAGAAATGTTTGTTTTCAAGGTGGTGAAATTTTTCCCAAATAGGAAGCTAATATTTAAACATTGAAATTCCACCCCAAACACCCCACATTAAAAATGTTTGAACAAATGTTGAAAACACTCTGGTAAATGGGGTTAAGGAGATGCAGAATGAAAAACAAGTCATGCATAACAATGCCTGAATCTGTTGCCATCATCAAACCAACTCCATTAGTTGTTTTTTTTAATGATTCACAAGTGATGAATTGGCATCCACTGAGGTATCAGTATTGGAAAGGACAAACACATTGAACAATGAGTGCATAACTACACAGCCACCACCCTTCACAGCAGAAACCCACCCCTGGGCTGTTAATACAATGTAGGTGCCCTGTAATAATTGGCTTTAATATGTACAACGTGACATGCAGGAACAGATAAACTTCAGGTGCAGCACATCAAGTGGGAACACAGCCCTTACAAAGCTGTTTCCCCATAGGTAGGTAGGTAGGTGTGTTCCCTCATATGCAGTTAAAGCAGCAGCACAAAATGGATGTGAAGGTGTCCCTCAACACAAGGCAGATGTCATCTTCTGCCTCCCTGTAGTGTCAGGATGTGTGCACATATAGTGTCCCTAGTTTCTCTTGCCCCCTGGGACCCAGGACCAGTATGGATCACTATGGGATCTGACTAACTAAACAAAGTTTGAAAATCAGATTTGTCCTGAGCCCACTCAGGGTGGAAATACTCTCCTTTACCCTCACAAATGTTGTGCAGTGTGCAGCAGGTGAAGATCATACAAACAGCATTTGCCACACTGGCATCCACATGCATTTGCAGGCAGTGCCAATGAGCCTTCATCCTACCAAATATGCACTCCACAACAATCCTGAAAATATGGAGTCTAAAATTTAATTCCCTTTTTTTAGGGCCATTGACTTCAGGGTACAGTTTCATGAGCCCATTCTTATTATTGTTCTTAGTTTTCTTACCCTCTAGGATGTGAAATCCTGGCCCCACTGAAGTCAACAGCAAACTCCTATTAATTCACTGGGGCCAGGATTTTACCCTGGGTGTTCACCCATTATTCCATCCTAAGTTTTGCTTTACTCTCATGTTTTAACATTATTTCCTTTAGAACTGTTTATAGTGTTTGCTACTGAATACTTTTATATAATGTGATATTTTTATTAATATGAATGAAACATTTTTTTAAAAAAGGTATGCTTATTCAGTGACTAAATGGTGCCATTTGGATAAAGAATATTAAGTATAATTTAACATTTTATATCCACTTGCTATTCTCAATCATATTCTCAGATGGAAAGAAAAATTAATTCTTTTCTTAGATAAAGTTACATATGAATGGTTCTTTGTAACTGTGATCAAAACTACTGTGCTTGGAAGATTATTTTGTTTTATTCAAAATTCTTCTCTGTAGGGTAGGGTTGAAAAGCTATATTTCATTTTCATTACATTGCTGGGGCAGGGAGGATGAGGTAATACCATGTAATATGTAGCATTCTCTGACTTGTACTGTACAAGAAACTGCAACAAATCAGGAGACGCTTAATTTAAAAACAAATAAAACTCCATATAGGAATATATAACAATGGTAAGTTAACACAGTCAATTTAAGGTTCAGGCTTGAAGGAACAATTAAAGCATAGGACTTTGGGGTTTGTGTTGTTTTTAGTTGTAAGACAAGCCTTACAAATTATTATTTTAAAAGTAACTCTCTAAGGGCCTATTCCTACATTTTGAAGTCAATGAGAGTGTTGCCATTGACTTCAGTAGATGTAGGATCAAGTCCTAAAGCACTATACAAACATTAGCCCTAATCCTGTAAGCCACCCTGTGGCAAAAGTTTCATTGAAGGCAATAGGGATATTTACTTGAGGAAGGATTGGAGAAGCACTGCAAGATTTAGTCCATTGTTTGTAATAATACATTCTGCTTCTGTATATATCTGCATAAATATACACCACAAGTGTCTGGGGTTCCTGAAATGAACTGGGAGGGAGGATGATGCATGTGAGGAGTGTGGAGATCATATAGGGATGATAAAATTAGAAGGTGACAGGGAAGAAAGGAGGATGTAGCCCAGAATCATGTGTTTCTGGGCATGGGGGGGGGGGATTTACTTGGATGTATGTGGGGTAAAAAATCTTAGAAAATTCAGTGTCTTGTATGTGTGAATTATTCTTGGTTATTTTCTTATATTTTCATTTTTAGCTCTTTTGGAGACCAAGTGAATGGAGAGCATGTACCACATAACAAAGGAAATAAAAATCACCAACAAAATTTGCAATACCAGAACAAAGGCAAGAAAAAAAATCCACTTTGCTCACTCAGCAGCAAGTGGATTCTCATTTTTAATGCCACTACCTTGACAAAGTCCTGGCTGGGATGATTTAGTTGGGGTTGGTCCTTCTTTGAGCAGGGGGTTGGACTAGATGACCTCCTCAGGTCTCTTCCAACTCTAATCTTCTATGATTCTATGATACTCTCTGCTTCATTCACAAAGTTGCCCAGTTGAATGCAAAGGTTGATTTGAAATGGAATCTGCCATCGGAATATAACAACACTCTGGGACAGTGGACACTATCAGATGCTTCAGAGAACAATTATAGAATATCCTGTCCATAAAGGAAATGTCTTCCTAACCAGAAAAGTGAGTGGCTGGTTTATGGGAGGATATGGCAGGATTTCGTTGGGACCAGAACAGTGGTGCAAGTAGAAATCATTTCTTGCTGGCCCACTGCACTCATGGGAGGGACACAAACAGGGGGCATGTGACCCCCCCACGTGACCCTACACATGACTCCTCCCCACCCTGGCCGCAGCCTGGGACCCTCGTGCTCTCCCCATCCCTTCCCCATGATCCATATCCATTCCAAGTTACCTTGGGGGGAGGGGGGCTATGTCCTCCTCCCACTGTGCCGGAGACTTCTGCTGTACAGACGGATTCAGGAGATGCAACTGTGTGGATGAGATGGGGGCCTAGCTGGGGGCAGTTCAGCTGCACCAGAGGAGCTGCTGGTGTGTGGCCACCCGGCAGCCCCATATTCTGCTCCTTTTTCTGTTGCGGTTCCTGGGTAAAAGGTAGCAATTGGAGATATACCAATCTCCTAGAACTGGAAGGGACCTTGAAAGATTGAGTCCAGCCCCCTGCCTTCACTAGGACCAATTTTTGCCCCAGATCCCTAAGTGGCCCCCTCAAGGATTGAACTCACAATCCTGGGTTTAGTAGACTAATGCTCAAGCCACCGAGCTAACCTCCCCCACAGGAGATCAGGGTTCTCCAGAACCACAGCAGGGAAAGGAACAAAATGCCAGCAGCTCCTCTGCCATGGTTGTACTGCCCTCAGTTCCGCCTCCTGCCCTTCCACGGAGTTGTGTCTCCTTTGTCAGTAGAGCTGCGCCGGAGGAGCTGCCAGCATTCTGCTCCTTTCCCCACAGCAGTTCCCAGAGGGGAAAGGAGCAGAACACCAGCAGCTCCTCCGGTGGCAGTACCGCCCCCAACCCCATCCTCCAGCAGGGCTGCTTTACAGATGGAGGAGAGGAAACTCCATGTAATGGCAGGGGGCAGAGCTAGGAGTGGTTTTCTCCTCTGTCTTTCTGGTATGCCATATCAACTATCAATATCTTACTGGTACAACGTACCGGACCATACCACTGGACTTGCACCACTGGACCAGAAGTATGTGGAGATGAGAGACCTTTACAGCTACATAAGTTCTCAGTTTTCTGTCGCCAAAAAGAATTTCTCCACTCTTTAAAACTGACTCAGGCAGTTCTAGGGCCTGCATTTCCTTCACCCTATGTAATACGGTCACAGCTTCCAAAATGTGAAGACGGATAACACCATTGCAAGTATTTCTTTCTTTCTTCTACAAATTAAATAAACAAACAAAAAGCAACCAACCAAACAAAAACCGGTGCTGAAATGTCTGAACTGATCTCTGAGACACACATGAAGTCACGTAAGGTTACCTCAGCCCTGTCAGATTGTATCATGTCATGTCTGAGGTGATGCAATATTATTGAGCTATTATAATTCAGTGTGATGTGATAAGATGTGACATATCATGTCATCTCTCAACAATTCTATTTAAACTGAAAAGCATTATAATAAAACTTTAGCTGTGTGTGAATGTGTGACCTGTTTCACATGCACTGGTGACATACAACTTCAAGAACGATACAAAGAAACACTTTTTACTATTTTTCCCTCTCACTTTTAAAGGAGGCTGACACTTATCTAAAGCCATTTTAGGTATTTACAGATTGTCCCAAGAAGTCAGTTGCAAGTGTTGATAAATAGCTACTCTCTTCCCAGTGGTGAAATAATCTCTGCATATTGTTTCCTTATAAATTACATTTTTTGTAGCTTCTGCTTCTTATTGAAGGAGAACATGAATCCTAGGGTAGAGATGCTGTTTTGCAAACCATTCTGCAAGAGAAAGAGTTATCTTTTCCAAAATGAGAGTTCCTTTCTTTAACCAGCTCACCTTACACCCTCACCAGTTCATTCTCAAAACAAGGGTACAGTATAATAAGCTTTTCCTGAATCTGGACAATAATGCAGGTTCTTGATTTTTTGGGTTCAAGTCCCTGCTCCACCACAGACTTCCTGTGTGTCCTTGAGCAAGTCCATTAGTCTCTCTGTGCCTCACTTCCCCATCTATAAAATGGGTATAATAGCATTTCCCTACCTCATGGGGGTATTGTGCGGATAACTATATCAAAGATTGTGATGCACTCAGACACTCTGAGAATAGTTGGAGGGGGGCATATAACTACTTTAGATAGATTCTCAGATGGGGTAAATCAGCATAGCCCCACTGATTTCAGTGAAATTATGCCAATTCTTACCAGCTAAGGCAGTGTGTTCTCAACCTTTCCAGACTACTGTGCCCCTTTCAGGAGTCTGATTTGTCTTGCATACACCCAAGTTTCTGGCCAAATGCACCACAAAACCACTAATGTACCTGAGATACAGCAATGATATTTTCATCCGCCTGACAGATGACTTAAACAACCACCACCCATCCATTAAACTCTCTCTGGAACACTTCCCCACCAGCACCAGCTTCCTGGACACCACAGTCAGCTTCAGCAATGGAACCCTACAGACAACTATAAACAAGAAAACTAGACCTACCTTCATAGATCCAGTAACCACCCCAAACACACCAAGAAATCTTTATCTACAGCCAGGCACTCAGATAACACAGAATATGCTATGAGGAGAAAGTCCAGTATATATACACCTTGACACACTCAAAACTGCCTTCACCAAACAAGGACACCCCATCAAAGAACTTGATCACATCACGGAATACCCCCAAGAGAATCTGCTTCAATACAGAAATAAAAACCCCATTTAATGTCTTTGCTAGACACTAAAAATCATAGACTGAATAGACATTCTCGATTTTTGGTTTATTACAACAATCTGTAACCCACTAACAATTCCCTCCAGCTGTCTTCCCCCCCACACCCTGCCCTTCCTTTTCTCCCTAAGACTGGAGGGGTGTTAATTGGCCAGTTTGTTATGGACCACAATGTAGGCGATCTGGCCTAGTAGACAGAGCAGGAGCAGGCGTCCAGGGTGGGGAACAAAGTCAAGAGTCAGCACCAGAGTCAACTGCCTGCTACCAGAGCCAGGCGTCGAGTAGAATCGGAACTAGGAATCCAAGCTGAGGATCAGAGCCAAAGATTAAGCCAGAGTCTGGGTTGGAGCCAGGACTGATCACTGAGGATTGGAGGTGAGGCATAAGGGCAGGAGGAGAGGCAAGGATCGAGCAGGAGCACAGTGGGAACAGGCGCAAAGGGTGGAGCCAGGAGCATAGCAGGAACCAGATTAAGTGAAGGAGGCAGGCATAAGCAGGGTCCAGTGTAGCCACAACGGGAAACCACTTTTTTGCTTGGAAAAACTTCCCATTCCTCCTCCTGGCATAAATGGCGTAGTTGGACTGGACAATCCTCCAATCAGAGTGACTGTGGGTGGGGCCTTGGCTGGGGCTATATTCCTAGCAGCTTTCCAGACAGCCAGGCTTCAGTAGCCATTGATGGTGGAGCCCCGGAGGTAACAACTGTGTGGGGACTCCCATGCCTGGGTTCAAGACCTTGGGCATCATACACTTCACTTTGAATGCTCCCTTGAAATATGTGTTAACTATTGAAGCTAAACAGTTTGTATTTAGCTGTAACACTCTAAGTTTGTTTCCCAGACCTGAGGAAGAGCTCTGTGTAAGCTCACCAGTGTCTCTCACTCACCAACAGCAGTTGGTCCAATAATAGATATTACCTCACTCACCTTGTCTCTCTAATATCCTGGGACCAACCCAGTTACAGCAACATTGCAAACAAAGACATAAAAAACAGTTAAGTAGCTAACTTTTATAGGGCTGCCCAAAGTTCTGGGTTCAATCCAGACTGACTGGGGGCATCATTACAAGTGGTGGCATATCTGTTAGTAGATTATGTGCTTAAAAATAGTCCCATGTGATCAGTGGTTACAATTGTATTTGTTTATTTCTACAACTATTCTCTTCTAAGATTTGGTCTATCATTGTTCATGTAAAATTCTATAAAATAAATGAGATCATGTGCAATTTGCCAGTGACTGAGTCTCTTGGAAGGCCACTTTAGGCATGCCTCACTAAGGAAGTGTTACCTAAACAAGAACAAGCTCACTGTCCCTAGATCCAGGCACAGAAAGGATCCTTTGCTTATGAAGCTTTGGGGGAGGGATAGCTCAGTGGTTTGAGCATTGGCCTACTAAACCCAGGCTTCTGAGTTCAATCCTTGAGGGGGTTACTTAAGGATCTGGGGCAAAAAAATTGGTCCTGCTAGTGAAGGCAGGGGGCTGGACTTAATGACCTTTCAAGGTCCCTTCCAGTTCTAGGAGATTGGTATATTTACCTTTATTACCTAACCTTCCAAATGGAAGTAAGGATTATCTACCTTCATTGTGCTGTCTCTCCCTTCTCAAGACCCCATATTTTTGCTCTTTGTGGGGTCAAGAAGTATCTTCTCAGGGCTCACAAGGACAGGATGCAAGCAGGGCCATTCAGGTGCATATCATCTCTTTATCAGCCCTCCAAAAAGATTCCAGGGCAAGTTGACACAGCCCTGGCACCACTCTGAGACCTCCAAGGAGTTCTCCAGGGAATATGAATTTTGACATTTCTGATATTTTAAAGGTTAAAAATAGAAAGAAAAAAAACCCTGGCACATTGCTATTTTCAGTGCACTAGCTCAAACTGAGCTAGCTCAAGTCTGTCTATCAGTACCAGGAATCTCACCTCTGAGCCGCAGTGTAGACATACTCTGGGCAGCCAGAAAAGGGACCATTGCAATCATTTAGTCTGATCTCCTGCATAACAATGGCCAGAAAATGTCACCAAGTAATTCTTAGTTAAACAATCTCAGGAAGATTAAACAGTTTTTAAAAATATCCCAGGTTATTTCCATGAAATTAAACATTGTAAAATAAAAATAAGTCTTAAGAAGACCAGATGTACAAATTAAGAACACAATATCAGCCTCATCTGTGAATTTTATGGCTTTATTTTATACAAATATATATCTTGTATTCATAATTTAAGTTAAATGTGCACCATTTAAATTTTCTTCAACCTCATGATAAAATACACAATTAAGTCATTTAAAAAATCCATTATTGTCTTAAAGTAAACAGAGCAGGTCAAACCCATGATAAAAATACAGAATTATTCTGATTATACTCAGAAAAATAAATTGCTCTTGGTGGTTTGTCATACAAAACCTTTTGCTGCTTTTTATTGGCATCAGCAAAAAGGAAGAAATCAAAGCACTCTCATAAAATCTTTTCCTAGAACCACAGAAATGGAATTCTTCACTATTATTGCCAGAGGTGAGAATATCTTCTCATAGTTCCAGTGATAAATTCCTGAAAATGCACTTCTTTACATGAATATATTTGGTATATGCTTGAAGAACCAAGTACAAAGTATTATATAGATGGCTTAAGTGATGGAGATATTAACTGACATTCTCCCCAGAATAGTCATACAACTTGAAGTGCAATAGGCCCCAATTTTGCAAGATACAGGAATAACTTTATGCATGTAGCTATTATCACTGAATGCTTATTTGCGAGACAAAAAGCCATGCTGTAAAAACTTTCCACTGAAATTATAATAATACTCCTTATGACAAAAATATTTCAATCTCATTTCCCTAAAATGACCATTTGTGAGCATACTGTCTTCCAGTTCACTTAATGATTGCATTGCTATTTCTAAAGTGATAGAAACAAAGGAAACCATTAATATCTAACAGACACAGAATGAGATATTTTAAAGTAATGTTTTTTCATGGTTGAATTTGCCTTCAGGAGATGGTCACAGTGATTAATGTAATTAAAATACACTCCCATTCCAAATGGGTCTTCAACAATATTTTAAATTCTACTTTGAAGATACACTAAAAACCTCAGACATATTTTAGGTAATGGTCAAAAAGGTTCCCGCAACTTTTCCTGTTCCTACTTAACAGGCATAACTGTTCACTGTGCAAATTAAAATGTTTACGTTTGAAAGATTACTGATGAAACTTATGTAAGTTCCAGCCAGTTAAGTTAAAATGGGTCACTGAAATCCAGCAACAACAGCAACAACAACTGCAAGACCTGGGCTGATATTGCAGAAACACATTCCTAAGAAGTTCTAGGCACAGAAACACATGCAAACATGTTCCAGAAGGGTGGTACTAGAACACCTCATTCCAAGTATCATACAAACACCCCCCCCCAAAAGATAACTAGAACACACTGCCCCCTTGTAGCGGGGCGGTCACCCCACTCCGGGTAAGAAGGAGTTAAGAGCCAGCCCTTGGAGAGGGCCAGGGCTGGGAGGAAAGGCTAGGCTGATTGGGGAAACAGCTGCTGCTACAGCCACACCCCATTCACACCCTAGCTGGAGCTATAAAAGGCTGGGAGCCAGGAGCTCAGGCAGTCTCTCTCTAGCTGTAGAGAGATGGGCCTGACTGCTTGGGAGCTAAACAGGGTACCTAAAGTGGAGCAGGGCTAGGGAAGGGCCAGAGGAGCTGGGGAGCTCCGGCCTGGAAAACCCCCAGGCTGCAGGCTTTGTTAAAGGCCAAGAAGGGTACTGGAGTTGCAGAAGGGCAGTCCAAGGGTAGGCAGAGGCAGCAGGTCCAAACCCTCCTTGCCAATGATGAGTGGCAATTATACTGCAGTCCGCCCCAGTGAGCGGGGGCTAGACAGTGACTGGACTGAGGCAAGGTGGGGATAGGGGGCTGGGTGTTCCCTGGGGAACCCAGTAAGACTGCGGGGTACTGCAGGGGGAAGAACCCCGAGAGAAGGGGCACCAGGGTCCAGGAGGAACACAGGATATATGGTGGAAGGTGGGTGTATATGTCCACTTATGGACAAGACACAGGCCCTGATCCAATATCCAATACCTATGGCCAAAAAACAAGTCAGGCAATTTTGGGGGTTGGGTGGGTACTACAGGTGCTTCATGTCCAACTTCACCACCACCTTGTAGATCTGACAAGAGATGAGAAACCTCGGAAAGCACAGTTGTTGGATGAGTGGGATCAGGCTTTTAAAATACTGAAAGTGACTTTATGCCATGGGCTGTGCATTAAATTTATTCAGCGCATGCTTTACAAAATCAGCTTTAATGGCGCCAAGACCAAAACCAATGTACACCTTATTACCATCTAGTCTTCTGTTTAAAAAAGGGGGAAATCTGCATGGGACTGTGCATAGAAGCCCCAGTTCAGGAAAGCATCCCTATCCAGGAAGGGAGGTTAAGTCGCTATCTAATTGCCATTGAGGTGCTTTCGTGAATTAGGGCCTACCTTTTGCCAGGTTGGGAACACCTGTATGTAGGATACATCCCATCATGCCACTTCACAGCTCCTCTCAGGGAAGGCCTGCAGAATAGCCTCTCTGACATTCAAAGGAATTGGAATATGGTTGAACATCCACCCTGCTGTTCTGCTGCTGATTATAAAGTATTTCAAATGCACCTCTGAGCAATGCTAGCCAGAGTTTTGTTCATAGAGAGTAGCTAGCAATGAATCACAGCCATGCCATTGCCTGTGAGCTGGCATTTTTTACATTGCCTTTTAAAGAACTCATTAGGAGCTCACTCATTTCTTTCTTTCTAGCAAAAATACTCTAATTCTTTATGTAGATGAACTGTGATTTGGCACCAGTGTCAGAAATACTGATGCCTAAAGTTCTGGTGGATTATCTCTGGTACCAAACAAAACGGCACCCAGTTCTAAACTGTCTTTTAAACTTGGAAACATTTGGAATGTTCTGCTGGGTTGGACTCAGACTGTGGAACTTTGGCATTTATACAAAGCTTCAAGACTTTCAAACTTGCATGTTTGTCACTTGATTAGAACTATGGAGATGATCTGTAAGTAGGACAGTGTGCTCGGAAGGGAGTTTATTCTCTCTTACCTTACTATTTCCTTTTCATGTTTTGGATACAGCGAATTCCTGCCGTTTGGGTATTCCCATGTAAAAGATAAAATAAAATAAAACTTTCCACAGCAACAGATCTTTAGCTGAGTCAATTACCAAATCTTGATCAGATTTTTTTATCAAACAACACTGTCACAAATTCTGTTCACCAGTCTAAACCTGCTGAAGCCATTGAAGTTTCTCTGGAATTACATCAGAGAGCAGAGCATCTCTTTGGTATGCCTGGGGCTTGTGCACACTGAGCCTGAGCATGGTGCAGCCTGCTTTCTCAATGCACCTGGTCAACTGCTATGATCCGTGAAGAGCTAAGAGATGGACGGTCTCTCCTTGACTCCCTCTGTGAGTGTTAAGAGGGAACAGTTGGAAAATACGATTATGCCCCATTTTGCCAATGAGTAACTAAAGCACAGAGAGAATAAGTGACTTGTTCAAGGTCACACAGGAAGTCTGTAGCCAAGTGGGGAAGTGAGCTTGGATTTTCTAAGCTATTACCTTAATCATTGGACAATCTTTCCCCTCTAATTAGAGCAGCACAGGTCCATTGAAATAAATTTTCTGTCCCATTGGCATCAATGGAGCTGCACTGATTTACACCATCAGAGACTCTATCCCTTGTTCTTTTACTGTAAGTATCTCTTGACAATATTGTAAGACATATTCTCAAGGAAAACAAAACGTCTCTAGCTGGGGTATAAAAGGAATTTTCAAGATTTATGAGAAAGTTTTTAGAATGAGCTATTTGTCCAATAAGGTGAAATGAATCCCTAAAATTCTACACAAAATATATATGGTGTTAATATCCTTGTGCTAGATTGAACAGCCATGTGAAAAACTGCCTGAACCACTGACCACCTCGCCTGCATCTGCCCTGCAATTCATCTCCAGTGGGACTACTTCTAGCATTCCAAATCTCTGAGCAGCTTCAAACAGAGATTTGGAATGGTTGCAATATGCAAAACAAAAATAAATAGACCAGCTTGTTAAAAAAAATGTTTCCATCTTTCCCCAAATTCAAAATTTACTTTCCAAAATTATATTGGGCTGAAGCGTAAGATGGGCAATATTCAGTAATGGAGATATATTTAACATCCTATAATCTATAACCCATGAAGACAAGAAATGGAAGCTTTCCTCTACAGGATAGGGGAGATTCCTTCTTTTATCCCACATCTCTTTCCCCATTAATAAACAAAGTCAACCTCCAAGGTTCTCAAAGTGTTTTGCAGATATTAGGCGGCAATTCAGTGATCCCCTAAAGTGCAAGCCCTTAATTCTAAGCATGTGTTTATATACTTTGCTGCAGTGAAGCCTTAATTCATTTAGCTTCATAACTAGAACCAGTTGGAAAATGAGTCCTCCTCCCTGTAGAAATTTCGGATTTTCGTCAAAATGCTAAAAACCTGAAAAGCAAACACTTTCAGCCAAAACCTTGCACAGGCAACATGAATTATGGCATTTCCTAATTTTTGATGGCTGGATTTGCAACATTAAAGTAGTTTTCCTGTGTGGAATAGCATGATAGCCATCATCTGGGTCAATACACTAGGGACTGAAGTGGTGGCCTCCAGAGCTAAAAACATGAGCCGCTAAATCTTGAGCTAAAGAGCCAATACTCTCTAGCTGGGGCTGTTGCAGATTCATAATTTCTGCACCTTAGGAACGGAGGGGACCTTGCCAGTGGGCTGCAATAGTTTATAGATTATGCGTTTGATAGTAATGTTTATAATAATATGTGATGTTATTCAAATGGTACGTATACATCCACATAAAGGCTGAGATTTTGTGCTGAACCATCAGGAGACACAGTACAGAATGTTCAGTCAGGAGGAGGGTGGGCAAAGGTGGTTTTAAGCCACTTGCATCCT
Organism: Mauremys mutica; assembly: GCF_020497125.1. Classification (NCBI taxonomy): domain Eukaryota; kingdom Metazoa; phylum Chordata; order Testudines; family Geoemydidae; genus Mauremys; species Mauremys mutica. The sequence continues at coordinate 143,402,892 of NC_059074.1, read as the reverse complement.
TCTGATTCTAGACTGCCGTGGAAACCAGTGTGACCCCTAGTGTAAATTAGAGCATCCAGAGGCTTCTCCAATCTATTGCAGCATCTCACCCCTACCGGGGCTGCCTGTGGGGCACTCTGCCGCCCACAGAAACAGACACTCTTCTCCATAATGCTATGGAGATTTTCCTGATGGAGGTCCCTTCCTGACTCCAGCAGCTGATTTTAGCAGTCCTCACAGCAGCCATGCTTGCAAAATTCTCCTCTGGCCAACTAGAGGACTTTGTAATCCCTGTAGTCCACTAGGATAGTGAAGGGCAATCACATCAAAGAGAAAAACCTCTCCCAAGATTTTCCACATAAACATAGGATGGTTATCATAGGGTGACCAGACAGCAAGTGTGAAAAATCGGGACAGGGGTGGGGGATAATAGGAGCCTATATAAGAAAAAGACCCAGAAATCAGGACTGTCCCTATAAAATCGGGACATCTGGTCAACCTAGGTTATCAGTAGAACTGGGTGGATTATTTGCAGCAAACAATTTATTAGATATAGACCTTGATTCTGTTTGTGAATCCTCTGTGAACAGGCTTTGATTTATATAAATGTGTTTGTTATTCAAAATTGTTGAATGAATACTTTATGCAAACATGTCTCAAGTTATGGATCATCTGCAAAGTGTTCACTGTGCTTATTGCTTGGAGTATTTGTTCTCCGTAATCATCCAGTTATTCACACTGTGCAATTGATTACTTTAGTCACATAGTATTGTTTCGGTCTCTTACTGGATGGCTTCCATGCCTTCAATCACATGAATAATCAGAGTGAATACAGAATACAGAAGTAGCTGCATGCAAATCCATATTGCCAGAGTATGTAGGAAAATTCATATGAACAAATTTTTCTTGCAAAAATGTTTGTGAAGAGTGAATAAAAAGGGTCGCAAATACAAAGTGAATTTGGGGTTTTCATTTGAATGAGTAAAGCCAATGTTTTTTTTTTCACTGGTATTCTCCCAGTTCTAATATGACACTGGTTCTTATATTTTAGACAGTCATGTGTAGACAATCCTTACATTGGTTGCTTGCAGTACTCACTGTATTTTGGCAGAATGGGAGTTTATTGTCTAGTATTCATAGAGCCTAGGTTGAGTCTGGCTGCATACATTTTATGATTCGTCTGTGGTAAGAGATAGAGAAAAATGACTGTTTCTAATGAACACCACAGTCCTATGATCTTACAAGTTCTGCCTCTGATCATTTCCACAGAGAAACCACAAATTCCATGTGAAGGAGCCCTTTTCTGTACAACCAATAATTAGATGACCATAAATTGTATATGTGGTGGGATTTATCTAATGATGTTTACATTCTCAAAACTAATTTTAAACCCAATCTTGTGGTCCTTAATCAAGCAAAAGTCTCTACTGTCTTCAAAGAGATGTTTACTTGAGCAAGGAATGGCCCTTTATCTGTGATTCTCATCTTAGAGTGCAATTCAGTTCTGTACAGAGCGCAAGCACTAGGCATATACTACACTTAACTCCCACTTAAACTCTCAGAATAGGACATAAGTGAGACTTAAATGGTGCTTAGGCCTTTGCAGAAGGGTAAATTTCACTCTGGCAGCATGAAAATATCATTTTATTATGTAGGTGATTTCCACGGTTACAATCATTTTCAGGAAACTCACATTAAATCACCCCTTTGTCCAGCGGGACATGTATTAATGACTAATTTCACATAGATTGCTTAATGCAGTATATGTTTGCAATTTCAGTCCCTTTTGATGAATACCTCCAAATATGGCTTTCTTTATCTGTAGCTCTCTGGGAAAGCTTGTGAAATTCTGCTTCTGCAAAGGATTTGTGGCCTACTATCTCAGTTGGAGATATTGTAAGATAATAGTGTTTTCTATAACAATACTGCAGAAATTAGCCTATATGTCCCTTGGGATGTTGTGAAAACAGTTCAGAGGGACAAGCTAATTACACTATCTGCTTGGCAGAAAACAGCCAGATTAGGAGAGACATAAAATAGCGGGCAGTGTCTGGAAAGTACACCGAAGATCATTCCCTGTAAAAATAAAGTGCTCAGTGAATTAATAAAAATAAAACCAACATCAACATGCTCAAAATCAATGGATCGGGATATGACTTTGAAGGGTGGGATTTTTCCAAGGTACTCGAGTGATTTAGTCTCATTGACAGTCACTTGAGTGCTTTGGGAAAATCCCATCCTAAATTATTGAGTAGTAAAGCCTTTCCTGGACTGGTTGGAATATTTCATCAGACTCTCAAAGATGTGATTTTTACCAAATGGCTTCAAATATACTGACTTGGGTGTCCACATTATCCACAAACTTCATTAAAATTCAACCTTTAGTTTAATCCAACAATTAATACACAGTGGTATCGTGCATATGACAGTTGTAGGGAAATTATTCATAATACTGTGGAGTAACTAATAGCAAATATTCGCTTTACTTTTTTCAGAAATAGGCTATGCGTAAAGTTGTATAAATTTGTATCCACCTTCCTCGTCCTTAGTGTACCAATTGCCTCCTTACATTGCATGCTCTTTGGGGAAGAGCTGTGTCTTCATATATGAGTGTTCATAGCCCAGCACAACAGGGCACAGATTCTTATTGGTGGACACTGTTCTTATGGAAACTACAGTAATAGAAATATTAAATGATAATCATATTAGTGAGCATCACTGCATCTCTCTGTATCCTTTACTTGTAGCGTAAGAGCACTACAGATGTCATATTAGAGCCAGACTCAGTAAATCCTATTGGTTTCTTCCTGATTAGAAGACGGAGTAATGAAGATTTCAGTACTATTTTTTAATTACTTTCCAAACATGAGGCGTTACCTCACCATGTGTGAAACCCTGATATCCATTTAAATCAATGGCAACACTCCCACTGATTTCAAAGGGGCCAGGATTTAGCCTTCTGGGCTAGATTCACAATGGGGATTTAGGCCTTGTAAAGCTCAGTGTTTTAGGTGCCTTGCTGCCTAGTGGAATTCACAAGCCAGAGTGAAGCGCACCAGCTCCCGATACAATTCATGGGGAGAATTAGGCACCTAAGAACGAGATCCACAAGAGACAGCATGCTGAGCAGTGAGCTGACCAAGCTGGCCAATAGGACATTCCAAGGATAGGGGTGGGGCTTAGATCCCACCCCTCAAAGGGAGTTAGGCACCTAACTCTGGGACAGAGGGAGGCACCTGTCGCCACGTGGAATTCACAGAAATGGGTGCCTAAGGCAGGCCAATCTTTTCTCAAGAAAAACTGAGGAGAAGGAAGTGGTGCCCACCTTCATGGCCCAGCACTGAGAGCCCTCACCCAGGATGTGGGAGGCCCAAGGTCAAGTCCCCACTCTGCTTGATTCAGAGCAGGAACTTTGGAGAACTGTAGCCCAGATCCAACGAGGTGTTTAGGTGACTAGCTCCCATTTAAATCAATGAGAGTTAGGCACCTATATACCATTGAAGATCTGGGCCAAAGTGTGGACCAGGGGGTGTGAATTGCAGAGTCCACCAAAGAGTTGGATCCCACTATCCCATGTGGGCACTGTTGGCATGAACTAAAAGGTACCTAGTGCATATTAACACAGTCCTCTTTCAAACAGGATTACATTACCACAAACTAGTTACCTTCTAGTTCATGCCAACAGCATCCACAGGAGGCAGTTAAAGCACATCCCCATAGGCTACATTGCTGTGCAGTGTAGACATAGCCTAAAGGACTAGCCCAAGGACACACAGGAAGTCTGTGTTGGAGCAGCAGATGGAACTCATGTGTCCCTATTCCCAGCCTAGCACCCTGGCCACTGGACCATCTTCCCCCTTTACATGAAAGTTAGTGAAAAAAGATAAATCTGAGCCATTTGGATGTATATTTCACATTAAATACTTTGAAAATAAGAAAGCTTGCCTGAGAGACTGTTTCTGAACATAATTATTTGGGAGCAGAAATAAAAGCAAGAGAGCCATTTTTGCCATCTATACTTCCTTGTCTTACAGATCTTGATGGAACTGCCGTTGAGCCCCGAGGGGGACCCTCTGTCAAAGATACTTTCTTTTACAGCAACTTTTCCAGGTACCTTCATCCACGCTAGAAGAGGAGGTGGCATAGCTCTTGTGTGGTTATGTTTCCTTTCTACAGTTTGTTTTCAAAAGGGTGATTTTCCATCTACCATGCTATTTCCTTCTGAAGATAAACACTGAATTCCATATTAAAAATCTATTATCCTTCCCATCTTTTCTCCCAAACTAGTTTAATCACAAGACAAAAGGCTGCATCTGCTGAATATTAGATGTTTATTAAAAATTGTACCTGTATCAATCTGAGGAGTTTAGAAAAGCCAGACATTTATTTATCTGATTTGAGGGTTGTTCTGAGGGCAATTCTTCTCCAGAAGAGATTATAAATATATTTTCCTCCATCCCCCCATTTCATAAAGGCTGTTTTACCTGAAAGAAATAACAGCAGTTTCCTGTCCTTAGTTTTTATCCATCTAGAGTCGGGATCTGTGAAACTGCCAGCCATTCCTTGATAATGAGAGCCTTAGCCACAATTCAGCCCAGCTGGGATTAATGTAAAGAGTTTTAGGAATGGCAATTATCAGCTAACAGGAACTTCTGTATAAAAGGCTTGGAGCAGTAGTCTGTAGTTGACTTCAGGACTCTCTTTAGACAGGATCAGAGAAAATTTTGGTGTAATGGATCTCAAACTTAATGGTGATGATGTGAACTTTTAACATCTTGTGGTGACAGGATAGAGTAAGGGGAAGATAATAAATGCATGTGTGTGTGTGTCGTATGCTCACAATGTGGGGCCATTTTCTACCACAATGAAAAAGGTGCATTAATGAAAAATAAATTGCATTGATTTTTTTTTGGTGGTGGGAGGGAATAATGGTAATTATTTCTAAATGTATTAAAACTTCTTAAATAAACATGCATTTTTGGGGAAAAGGACAAAGTGGGAAGGTCTGGGAGGTCCTTTCTTGGCAAGTTTTGAAATACCCAGTGCAATTTAGAAGCTTTTAAAATATTTCAATAAAAAGAGATGTTATGTAAAATCTGTTTATGAGGTGGTGTTTATCTGTATGGGACATCTATTCACTTCAGGTGTTATTACAGCTCAGCCACTGGGGGAAAGACTGAAAGTTCCAGAAACCCTTTCGCTGTTGAGTCAGAACCTCACCCAGGGAGATAGACGCCCTCTGGTGAGATTTTATTTATCCAGTCTTTCCTCAGATGCTTATTAGAGAGTTTCTCTTATCACGGCTGCTACCCAGTTAATTTTAAATGTGTATTTAGTACAGGCATTGCCAGCCAAACAGCCCTGAGACCCGGAAAAGGCAGAAACATGATTTTCATCTTCTATTCTATCTTCTACAGTCTTCCCTAACTTCCAGGTTGCCTAAAGCCTCAATCCTTTCTGGCTCCTCCCTGAATGGAATCTTTCCCTCTCAGAGGAGTCTGTTCTGCTCCTGGATTCCTGACTGATTGTTGATATTCTACAAGGAGGCTCCTTAGATAATGATTATAGGGGTGTCGCTCTGTTACTTGCTGCCTGGCAGCACGGCTTTGGATTGCTGGGTGGGAAGGAAAGGCAAATGGAAGGAACCCCTATATTTTTGGTGGGTTACATTTGCACCGGTAAAATGGAGCGCTTACTCATTTGGTCTATGATAATCAAGTTGTTGGTCTCCTTGCTATTTCCTATGAATGATCAGATGCCCACATGCTTGCAATTTTACAGGTACATGGAAGTGTAGGAATTCTAGAAATGTAGAACTGGAAGGGACCTAGACAAGTCATCAAGTCCAGCCCCTTGTGCTGACTAATCCTAGAAACATACAGAATAATGGATATTATCCGTAAAACATCTGATCTTTCTGTGTAACTTTTCATTTAAAAAAAAAAGGACAATTAAATAAAAAGAACATGGACAGATATGATGGAAATTTTACCCCCTCTTCTTGCACCAGAACCCATGGAAGCAACTGCACCTGAGCAAGACTCCAACCAACTGCCCTACTCTAGAGGTCTACCGAGAGAGCGAGATAGACAAGGAGAGAGAGAGAGCAGATTTAAACTAACACCAGAGCTCCATAGGTGTCCTTGTGGTAGAAGCTATCCATGGGACATATTACAATACTCATGTGCATTTGGGGGTTAGGGCTTTTGGTGCATGTTTTGCCAGTGTTTTAAAAGGGGCCGCCTCAACTTGCAATTTAGTAAATTTTAGAAAAGGGTCCCTGCCAATTTTTATGGCTTTACAATTTTCCTGGTTTGAAATTTTTTTTCTCTCCCTTTTTTCTCTATGAAAGTTCCCAACCAACAACAGGGGAAACTGACTGATTTAGGCCCTTATTCAGCAAAACACATGTTTAACTTTAGGTAAGTGAGTATTTCCTTTGACTTTAATGGTCTCACTGTACAAGTGAAACTGTATAAGTACAACTGTACAACTCACTGTACAAGTGAAACTGACTATTATGGCTGTTCAAAATTGTTCAGAATTGACATTGTCAATGACGTTTTACATCAAAAATCTTAATTTTCATTAAGAAATGAGTACACACTTTGTGTGACTATTTTGTCCCTTTTTCAACCAGGTCTACTGCTTATGTAAAAGGAGAAAGAACTATTGTGCATTGAATCTTCATTCCGTTTTTAGTGATCATAGGGTGTTACATAGTGTGAACAGAAGGTAAAAATATTTGGACAAAAGTGTAATTGAAGTTGATAGTTGTTTAAATGAACAATACTAACAATTTCCTTGAAAATTCTAAACAAATTGCATGCGGGTTCCCAAGATTTAGGTGTAAAATCGAACTCTAAAATATTCTCAAGTGCAGGTATTTCAAAATTTATCAGGGAAGGAACCCGGCTTCCTGACCTTCCCATTAAAATGTATCTTGACTCCACACAGGACCCCTACCTTTCTATTCCTAGCAATAAGACTATAGCAATTACTCTGTTGTTTGGACAGATTTGTACCATAGGCTTCAGCCACATCAGCTCATCTTTATTTAATGAGAGCTAAATGAAAGTGACTTGCTGCCTTCAGGTAAATTCCAGAGGCCTTCAAATTATTACGTTTTTTAAATCAATTATCCCTTTAAAGTACAATTAGTTATGTTCAGACATTTCCACAAATATCATTTGGTTCAGAAAAGATTGTACTGCACTTCTTTTGATTAACAGGATGATAAAAATATTCCAGAATTTTAAAAAAACAGGAGTACTTGTGGCACCTTAAAGACTAACAAATTTATTTTAGCATGAGCTTTCGTGAGCTAAAGCTCACTTCTTCGGATGCATAGAATGGAACACACAGACAGGAGATATTTATACATACAGAGAACATGAAAAGGTGGAAGTATGCATACCAACAGGCAGAGTCTAATCAATTGCGGATACAGACTAACACGGCTGCTACTCTGAAACCAGAATTTTAAGTTGTCCGGGTTATTACAGTATTAAAAAATAAAACAGTTTGAAGACTGGTTGAATTCAGAATGCATGTGCAAGGAAAAGGAGAATGAACTCCATTTTGATACATATTTGTTTAGTTTTTGTATTATTTAGAAATGTATATTGGTGTCCTCTGCTATACCATTGGGCACCCATTATCAATAACAACATTTTTGTCTCCAGTTTAAAAGACTATACGTGTCTTTTCTTTAAAAACAAATGAGGGTGTTAACAGAGCCTGTTGAAAATTTTCTATTGAAATCCTTTTCAGTGAAAAACGACCTTTCTTTCTAAATAAAAATGTCAGTGAATATTCATTTTATTTGAAAGCTTTCATTTTTTTTCAACCAACGCTCTAGCATTTCTCATTTCTTTCCAAAATTGTCACGGAAAATATTTATCATTTTCCAAACTCCACTTGTTAACACAAAACCCCATTCTCTGCCCTATTTTCTATTCCCCATGGCAGATTTAAATGTGGAGGATACCTGTTTCCACATGGGTTACCAAGAATGAATCACTAAGGCATTGTTTCTGGACCTATGGAATGGAATCTACTGCAAATATGTGTAGCATGGGGTTGTATCTACATTTGCAAGATGCCCTGTCCTCCCTTGTCACACTTACTGTGAAGTAATGTGACAAGACCTTAATGTAGATAAGAAACTAGCCTTTAGTATATATATATATATTTTAGGCTGATGCTCCATTTTGTACCTCCAACCTCGTCACTTACAATTAGAAGATTTTCAAGCTTGTTATTGTTGAAAATCCATACAAGTTCAAAGTTAAAGGTCAAATACAGGGAAAAAAAGTTACAGTGCTTCCTCTCAATCTGTAGAAATAAGTGTATTATATGTAAGATTTTATTGTAAATTGCTAGTTTAATCCTTCTGTTTCTGTCTTCTTTTGTGTTCATTCTCTCTGGGGCATTTGGTCTCTGACTCATGATTCTATGTAACCATTGACACAACTCTGCAACTTTACTAAAGGCTTCCTTGGCTCTGCCAGCCAAACCATGTTGTGTTGCAGCTCAATGGTGCACAGTTGCTTTAATCCCTTACAGCAGCATCTTTTGAATAAGGCTGGGTGCATAGTTATGAAGTCTGGGCAACAACTGTAATAGATCTAGCTAACTATGCATTGCCTCCTGGATATCTGTAGACTAAAGAATATAGAATTGTTTTAAATTGCTTAGGTTAACAACAAAAATGCAGTAATATATAAGATTTAAAGCTAGAAAATCATCCGATTCTTCTCCTATGTGCAGTATAATGCAGCTTCTTGTTTACAGAAAATATTTAAGTACTTTGAGGCACAAATTTAGCATGTGTAGAGTAACCTAGTAAAGCTCTTTTGGAGTAAATTGAAGTATGAGGATTTGGGCTAGCTGGGGATCTGGCGGTTTGCTTCCATTTCAGTTTAAACAGCTTATTTTTCTCCTCCTCTGACCCTCCTCCTCCATGCCAACAATGCTTGTCTGGAACGTAAGCTACCTCTCTGAAGACTGGTTTCAGAATAGCAGCTGTGTTAGTCTGTATCCGCAAAAAAAAAAAAAAGAAAAGAAACAGGAGTACTTGTGACACCTTAGAGACTAACAAATTTATTTGAGCATAAGCTTTCGTGGGCTACAGCCCACTTCATCAGATGCATCCGATGAAGTGGGCTGTAGCCCACAAAAGCTTATGCCCACATAAATGAGTTATGCCTAAATGTGTTAGTCTCTAAGGTGCCACAAGTAGTCCTGTTCTTTTTGTCTGAAGACTGAGGTTCCCATGAGTTGTGGGACCAAGACATCAAACATTCTCAGCACCAAGCTCTCCCTTGGAAAGTACCAAGCCATGGAATTCACTCCCACCAGATGTATGAGTAAACCCAAATCTGGCCATATTCAGGCAAGTTGTATTTCTTTCTCCTGGCTCTTTGTCATCTATTTGCACTAACACCCATTTCCATTCAGCTTCCTGAAAATATTTTCTAATCTCTGTGCCCAATTCTGCAGCCCTTACTTGCCTAAGTCAGGGCTATTCATGTAAGTGAGGGCTTCTGGGACAGGACCTCTCACTCATGTAAAGTTGGGATACTATGGGGAATTATGTTTTTTCCCTCCCTAAGCAGAGAAATATTTTCCATATAATTGAAGCCATGGAAAAAGAACCCGTATTGTGTGGTGAGGGGTGCAATATAAAAGGAATTCTCTACAATATTTTTTAACTTACAAAGACACCCTCCTATGTTGCTGTATTATGATTTGCACTTTTCAATCAGCTACAATGCAAGAAAGTTTATAATGAAGAAATATATGTATCAGAAGTAAAGCTGGGCAATTTTTGGGGCTAATATTGAATTAACCCAAAATGCACCAATACTATTCACCTGGGTTGGGGTGGGGGGAAGGGACAGAGGCACCAATACTATTTATGGAATTTGGGTGAATTTGGCAAATAGTTTCACATGATTTTTTTTAAATGAAATGTCAAAAAAAAATTGAATTGACATTTCATTTAAAGATAACATATTGGAGAGCAATTAGAAATGGGGGGTTTTTTGGGTTTTTTTTTTACCTGACCACAATTTTGTTTTTGTGAAAACAATTTTTTTTCAGATTTTTCAACCTAGCCATCAAACCAATAAACCAATTATTTGCTCAGCTCTAATCATGAGTGATGAACAAATCCAAAGTCCTACTGCTTGTGTATTATCTCATACATATGTACATTAGTGGAAACTGTTAAAGAATTTCTGAGATACCTGATAAATAGGGTCACAAAAATCCCCAGTTTATGAAAATTGCAGATTCTGCATTATCTTATCTATGTCTTTTTGCAAATTATCTGCTCTTATGTATTAAATTTAAAAATAGAATAGGTGTAAGTTTCTCATTTTTTTTCTGTTACCCAGATGACTTTGACAATGCAAATCAATTAATTGTTGCAGCTTTGCATAAAATTGTCCCCAGCCAAACACTACGTCTGTGTGCATATGTGCATAGGGAAAGCAGATGTGATATTTCTTTACTAATAACATAATCTCCTCCAATGCGATAGCACATGTAGCTAAACTCTCCAGATTGCATTAAGTCACAGAAAGTTTAGAAAATGGGTTTTATATTGGCTTCAGTAGAGTTACACCAGGAATAAAGTTGACCTTTCGTGTCTAGTAGAAGAATAGCAATAACTAATGACATGTTTGTGGAAAGGACATTGGCAATGACATTTGGTGAAGACACAGAAGCAGTCTTGTATCTCTGCTGTACAGTACCCCTCATTAATATAAAGATAAACTGAGCTATTGCTACCTTACTATTGATGATGTACTGCTACTTTCTTCATCTCTGTATGCAACAGCATTCATTATCTTGTTCTTTTATGCATTACCCAATTTTCCAATATAGCCTAATAGCTATAAAACTTGTCCCTACAATTTTGTCTTGAAATAATTAAACTGTATAAATAATATTAGATATACAGTTCCATTTTTACTGCTAAATTGGTAATTTCTGGTCCATCTTGGTTTTTTACACCACTAGTTAGTGTCTAGATTTAAAGTCCTATTTTCTTGTCACTCGATATTGTACATCTCAGCTTTTGGCCTAATATAAGCACCCAATGTGTTTTACTTTTTCAAAGTGAACAAGGTTGTTGGGCCATTTGAAAAAAACCAAAACAACAAGCATATCTCAGGCTTAGCATAAGCCTCATGAAAGGTGAGTGGGGTGAAATATCTCCATAAAATGGTTAGGGTTATGGGGGAAATTATTTCATTCCATCAAAAACTGTGCAAATGTGTAGTTGCATAAATGAAAAATATTCCATGTGTCCCCACCGATTTCTCTGCTCTTGATCATGGTTTGGATTGCTCAGGAGTGTAAGAAGGAGGAATTCCTTCCTTCTCTTTACACTTCTCCATGGTTTCCCAGAGCCGTGAGACCAGGCACACAGGGATACTGGGGTGGTGAGTGCCGGCTGCACTGCTGCCTTCCCTGAACAGAGGAACAAGCTGTGAACAGGAAGTGGGAGAGTCTTGGTTTAACCCCAGTGTTCCAGCCAAGACAGGTGATTTGGCTTTGGAGGGTTGTTGGTGGTAATTTGCTATTGAAATTAACAAATAGCAAATTATTACTTCCCTGGAGTGGTGGGGGAGGGGATGGAGAGCATGAAGGGGATCATACACTGGCACAATATCCTCCTGTGCTGTTCCTGGAGTGATGTCACAATAACACACCACCACTTTCTAAAGGGAAATATAGCTCTATGAAAAAACGCAACTTTAAAGTGTAAAACACTTGCCATTTTGCCACAAGAATAGTGCTCTAGGGTGAAACTGAGTGGGGGAGAAGCCACCTGAAAACGTTAGGAAACCTAACTCTGGGGAAAACTGAAAAGAATCCTCAAGAATCGTCAAGATTATATTGACCACTTAATAATCACTTGTAACACTGCAGAGACCTCAAGTGCTAAACTAGTGGAGTCTGAGACCAGAGAATTGGCATTTTCTACAGTGGTTACAAAGTAATTACCAATGGCCTTTTTACATATTTTTCTTTAATGAGGAATAATACGCTTGTAGAAAAGACCTACTTAAAGGCTTCATATAGTCTTCAGGAGATTGAGTCCCCTGATCCCAAGAATATCAGGGCATCCCCTGGAAGACAGGGTTAGCTTAACGGAGGCTCTTTGAACCCAAACTGAACAGTTGACTATCTACTGTTGACCACAGAGTTACCCCTCGAGAAACATAGAGGAGGGGATGTCTTGCAAAATTAAGACACCTTTTCACATCAAGTGTGGTGTAAACAGGACTAAGGGTAAAAGAAAATCAGGTCCTATCTGTCTCTTTTAACAGAGATGGGCTGGAAGGACAGAGAATCTTTTTTTTTCTTTCCCCTAGTGTTACTAACTCTTGCAGTTTTACTGCCAGTCTTGCATTGTTTTGTATTTTTCTGAAATAGCCAGCTCCTGAAGTCTGGTGATTACATGAGAATCTCAGTTTCATTTGATGGGGAGGGAAAGAACATTTTTAGCTGTCATAGCTGTGGAGAAAAGTCTGAGTGCTCAAAAACCAGAGGAGCAAATAAAAAGAGCCTAAATTTATTATTTTTAAGGCAATCACATGATTTGACTAGGGTGCTGACTCATGTTTTTTTGGATGCTGGAGGTTGGCAACACTGTGAACCTGCTAGACTCACAGGCATCTGTCGCTGTTACAAAGTGATTCAGCTGCTCTAACTTTTTCTCTCACACCTCTCAATCTGCCAAGGCCCAAATGTGGAACACAACATGTGACAAGACCCAAAAATGAGCGACACAACAAATTATTCATGCAGGAAACTTAAAACACAATGGGATTCATTCCTGTAACATGCATAGCTATCTGTAACCTCCGTTTCATGATTCCTTTCTGCTGAAAAGAATTTTCAACAATAACAGTGATGAGGCCATCAAATTTGAGTGGAACGATAGGTAGCTGTGGGTCTCGAAATGAACGTCTCTTGAAATAACGGACGTCCTTTTAAATGGCCTCAGATTATTTTTTTTTATTGTTTTCTTGTAGAGCTATCTCGAGCCCTCCTTTTCAAGCTATATATTTATCTAAGGTATTATACACACCCCTTTACTGTAGCATCCAAACACCTCACAATACCTCTGTAAGGTAGGAAAGTGCTATTGTCTCCATTTAACAGATGGGGAATAGTAGTTTAAGTGATTTATCCAAGATTATACAGGAACTATGTGGCAGAACAAGGGATTAAACCAAGGTCATCCAAATCACAGGCTAATACCCTAACCACTTGGCAATTCTTCCTTTAATATAAAGGCCTTGCAGTTCATAGGTCAAAGGCACTAGCGGTCAGTGACTCCCCCCACCTTGGCCCTCCCCTCTCTTCAAGATCAACCTTAAATAAATAAATAAATCTAAAAATAACCATGGGCAAGTAAAAACATAGGAAGAGGAGTCAGTATTTCTGGTAATCATGGCTTCCTAAAAGTTGCAGTTCCGGTTAACCCGTCTCAAGAAAGATATATTAGAATTGGAAAAGGTACAGAGAAGGGAAACAACAATGATTAAGGGAATGGAACAGCTTCCACATGAGGAGAGACTAAAAAAATCTGGGGCTCTTCACCTTAGAAAAGAGATGTCTAAGTGTCGGATACTATAGAGGTGTATAAAATGGTGACTGGTGTGGAGAAAGTGAATAAGGAAGTGTTATTTACCTCTTCATAACACAAAAGAAGTAGGGGTCACCCAATGAAATTAAAAAGCAACAGGGTTAAAACAAACAAAAGGAAGTACTATAAATAATGCACAGTCAACCCATACAACTTGTTGCCATGGCATGTTGTGAAGGCCAAAAGTATACCTGGGTTCAAAAAAGAATTAGATAAGTTCATGGAGGGCAGGTCCATCAATGGCTATTAGCTAGGATGGTCAGGGACACAACCCCATGCTCTGGGTGTTCCTAAGCCTCTAACTGCCAGAAGCTGGGACTGGATGATGAGGGGAAAGAATAATTTGAAGTTGCCCTATTCTGTTTATTCCCTCTGAAGCATCTGGCTCTGGCCAATGTCTGAAGACATGAGACTGGGCATTAGTCTGGCCCAGTATGGCTATATTTATGTTCTTAAAGAACAACAATAGATTTAAACAAAGGGTACTGATCATCTTCAAGTCATAATAATTTGAAGACCTCTGCAATCTAGAAGAAAATCTGAGCTCTAGGGGTCTGATCCAAAGCCAATTAAACTCAGTGGAAAGACTCACATTGACTTCAGTAGAGTTGGATCCGGACATAGATGTTTTAGAAACTAAAGGTGCTATTAATACTTAAAACTAGTTAACATGTTTAGGCCCCTAGGCTGCAAACACTTAAACATTCAAGTTTTTAATACATGAGTGACTGAAATTATTACAGTTACATTCAATCTAACTACTCGTATAAAGATACTCATGTGCTTAAAGATTTTCAGAATCGAGGGCCTGATCCTGCCTCCATGGTAGTCAATATTAAACTCTTATTGATTTCAGTGGCCCAAAGATCAAGGCCTAATCCTACTGTATTTTATTTATATATCTCACTTACTCATAAACCAGATGCTCATAAATCAGTGATTTAAAGCTAGCCAAAATACAGAGAATAACCCCCGCCCCGAGCTATATTTTTAAAAAGCTTTGTGAATTTAGCCTTGTGCAATCTTCTTTAGTTCCTAGGTTCTGTTCATAGATGGGGTGAATAAAAGGAAATGGCTATTAAGTCTTAATGAAGGTTTAAGGAAGCTATCAAGGACAGCTACCCATATGGCTGGATGTTTGAAAAAACCTGTCTAGATAATATGCTGACTTTTATGCTTTTAAAACTAAAAAGTTTTCTGACATTATGAGAGTTGCTGGCCAGGAGCAAGTTCATTAAATTCAGTCTGGACCAAAAATGGAACCATGAAAATGCTCGTCTAAGGTTCATAAAACTACAAATTATAAAATAATGAGTTGTGTGTTGATGTGGTTTGTCTGGCATTGAATCAATACCTTTCCTCTCTGTTGCTTTGATATTTTTCCTTTTGAGAAAAGCATGTTTCTAAGTGATTGGATTCCTTCTCAGGCTTCTTCTACTCAGCTTGACTCCAGATTTCATCACTCAGGTACCTTTTTTCAGCATGCAGCAAAGCTATGCTGAGTTGATCAGACATAAAAACAGGGGGTGAATGCAGGGTACCTCACAGATCCAAAGTCACACTGAAAACTTCTTCCTTTATATACATTTACAATACCTTGCATTACATCACATGCTTTGGGATCGGCTTGGTTACTTTGTAGGAATCAATCCCTATACAGCATATTTTGTCTATACACAACATACTCCTGAAACCTGCTCGCGCCTCCCCACCCCCAAGGGGTCCCCAGACCCCTGGATGAGAACTGCTGTCTATACCATGGGAGAGTACCCTAACCATTAGGCTAAAGGTTATAAAGGGAGCTCTGTCACTCCCTGCTCCCCTAAATGTTTTGTGCAACCTCACGTGAATGGCCTGTTGTGGTAGACAAGCCTCTAAGCACACCTACAGGTTCTGGACCCCTGCATGTGACTTAGGCAGCTGAATGCCTGTCTTCCTCAGTTTGTGAATCACTCTGGGGCTTAGGCAGGAAATAGGAGCCCTGGCACCTACAGTGAAGCTGCAGTGCATATGCCCAGTGGCAAGAACTGGCAGCCAATCAGAAGTTCTGCAGATTGCAGTGGCACCTAAAAATGGGACTTGAGCATTTAAGTACCTTTGTGAATTCTACTCCTGGCATTCATACTGAGGCAGTCATACTATGAAGGTGAAGAGCATAGAATAGGGGAGCAGAGTATGGCTTCCACTATGTGGGCATAACTAGGATTTTTTTTGCAGGACATGTGGCTAGAAGGTCAAATCCCAAGTAAGTGGCTGATATTTTCCTATACAGGGGAAGGAGTTATCTTAGAAAGTCAGTGAAGAAGTTGCTTGAGTAAATTTGCCCATTCCATAGGATTATTACACAGGAGGAGGATAACTTGGTTTTAAATTCCTAGTTAAAAAAAAATCCCTGCATAAAGAAGTCTTCAAACACAAAGCCATTTCATGTTTATACCTGTTACTGTAGTCTATTTTAACTTTCAGGAACTTTAAATGAGAAAGGTAGAGTTGCTGAAAAAGCAATGAATCACTCAAGCTGAACTTTAACACCCGTTCAACATCTAATTAGTTGAATTAGAGTCACTTTGCAAGAGAGTCAATCAATTCTCTAGCTTTGGCTGCCCCAATGGTTCTGAAATTTGATGATGTTATCATTACTTCAGAGGAGACACTCAGTTAGCATTTTAATAAGTGCATTTTTTCAGTACTTTTGCTGTGAACCAGAAGCTATCATAACTTAAAATTTTATCTGCAAAATACAGCCTCTCTTGGGGCAGTAGTGAATCCTCATCTGAAAACTTTTCATGGAACGGTCTTATTACTCTCACATGGATCAAGAGAATTACTGTCAACTAGTCCTCCATGATTTGTGGGATCAAGGTAATTAATAGGTCAGAGTCTGAACTGAAATAATGTGTTTCCAGGAGAAGTTCAAAATGAATTATTAAAATTCATTGTTCACATATGAATTATGCTGCGATGAGAGTTCTTCTATAAGGTTGAAACTAGCTTTTTATTATACGCTTGATTATTAACATCCTATCAACTCCTGCAAATGTGAACTAATCCACTTGAAATTTCATGAGTGATCTTATTCCAACATGGAAGATTTCTGGAAACTTTGAGACAAATCAGATAAAGAATTTGGGAAATATAAAAGTACAAAAATCAGAGGTGACTTCACTTCTTGAACATTTACCTAACTATTTTTGGCTCCTTGCAACTGCAAAAGGGCTTTCTTAAAACTACCCAATTTCTTTTCCACTGCTTGCATCCGAAGAAGTGGGTATTCACCCACGAAAGCTCATGCTGCAAAACTTCTGTTAGTCTATAAGGTGCCACAGGATTCTTTGCTGCTTCCAATTTCTTTAATCTCTTTATCTTGTTGAGAAGTGGTGTTCTATGAGCTACCAAATCATCTTTTCCAGTAAAACACTGAAAACAAAGGTGGGAGGGATCAGCAGAGAAGAGCCCTCATGGAGAATCACCCACATCACTGTACTGGAGAGGTTTGGCCCTCCTCCTCCAGGGAAATAGGTCAAAGGACCCATCCCAAACCCCATGGGAATCCAGAAAGAGGCCTAGGCCATCCATATCAGTTTTGTAGCTCCATTTTCCCCCAGGCTTTGAGCAGCATAGCTCCATCCTTAGAGAAGAGTCTCATTCATGGAAAGTGCTCTGTAGACAAACTAATACACTCCCATGTTGTATTTGCTTTTCTATGCAAAGTCTATTGGGTTAGTGGAAGGATGATGCATGTCCCTTCCAATCTGTCCCCTTCTTCCCCCTGCCAGTGCAGTCTCTGACCCTTCCTTCCACAAGATCTCCAGACAAGAAGAGGTTTGTCACAGCCTGGCAGTGGCCCTTTAAGAAAGAAAGAGCCAGTGCACTAGTGATTCATTAGCTGTCTCATAATTGGGCTTAAAAGAGGGCACCTGTGCCCTACAGGGCAGAAGAGTAGGGTGTGTGCAATAAGGAAAAGGATAGGTGAGAGCTCCCTGGGAGCGAGAGATTAGCAGGTGAGAGTTGCCACAGACCAGAGGATTTTGGAAGTTTGTGGATGGTAGCTTTAGGATGTTCCTAGGGGAAGGCTGAAGGCAGGAGAGCAACAGAAGGGTGTGTTGGCTGACATGTCCAAGCAGAGATCCAGGAATGGAGAAGCCTGGAAGTCAGAGATCAGCAGAGGGAGTTGCCTGCTGACTTCTTTGTGGAGAGCCAAACCTGAGGGCAGGAAGCAGCAAAGGGGTTACCTGCTGATGTTTCCATGCTGGAGCCAAAGGGCAGAGGACCAGGGGGAGTGAAGGAAGCTCCCTTGGTGGAGATTAACTCTCAGTAGAGAGGCTGTGGCTAGGTTCTTGCTGGGATGGGCAGGGTTTCACTCTAGCTGAAAGGGCTGGGATGGTTGTTCTGGTAAAAGGACAGACAAGGACTGAAGAAGAGCCTGGGTGTGGAAGAAGATGCTGGAGCGTAGTATGTGCTACGTCAATTGACCAAAGCCCATGGGATTTTAAGGACTATACACACAGCTTGTGAGAAATGTTCTCTGTTTGGGACTCTTGTTATGGACTATTTGAACTGTGTTTTGGTAATAAACTGGCCCAAGGAGGGTATTACTGGCTGAGCCAAGAAAGCTTCCAGTCGAGTTACTGGGGACCCTGAAGGAGGGAACGTAAGTTGGGGGGCACCTGTTCTGCCATGGCCTACCACAGCAGGGTGCTCCAGGAGGGAATGGGGTTCCAAGAGGGCTCCGTGTAGGGTGACCAGATGTCCTGATTTTATAGGGAAAGTCCTGATATTTAGCGGTTTTGTCTTATATTGGCGCCTATAACCCCCCATCCCTGTTCCGATTTTTCACACTTGTTATCTGGTCACTCTAGCTCTGTGGGACCCAAGGAATGTGTTGGGATTAAAATGTTGCAAGATGTCTAAACCTTCCTCCTGTGTGGACAGGAAGACATCCCCAGGGCTGGCCTTAGGGGTAGGCCACCCAGGTGACCGTCCAAGGTGCCGGTGGTCAATGGAGCACCATGGGGCCGTGTAGAAGTGCTCACTACCAGAATAGTGTCATAAACTGCTCCTGGCTGGCAGGGGAGCATCATATGGGGGTGCACCCAGATTTCTTCCTGCTTCCTCCTGGTGGAGGAACATGAGGAAGGGAGCAAGCAGTGATGCACAGATACTGCTCGCCCCACCCCCAGCATTTCCGCTCACCCCCCCACCCGACCCCAAGGGTCTGTGAGATTGGGGAGCAAGGAGCAACCCAACTGCTCTGTGCATCTACGGTGACCAGATGTTCTGATTTTATGGGGACAGTCCCAATTTTTGTATTTTTTTCTTATATAGACTCCTATTATCCCCCACCCCTTGTCCCGATTTTTCATACTTGCTATCTGGTCAGCCTCCGTGCACCAGGTCACTTTCCCTGTCTGTGCTGTGAGGTGACTATCAAGAGCTGCTGCTCTCTGCCCTCTTCTTATGCAGCCCAGGTGAGGAAAGTGACCTGGATACAGGGAGCCCTGACATGGCTCCTCGCTCCCTCCCCACAGCCTCCTAGGGGTGTGTGGAGGAGCAGAGTTTGGCGGGGTGAGGTGAGCTGCAATACCAGCTTCATGTCTGTAAAATGGGAATCATAATATTGCTGTACCAGCCACCATGTTCTCTCACTAAGCTAACCTGGTGGTTTGGGTTTTTTTTAAAACAGTATTTGCCAAAATATGGCGTTTCATTGAAAATGAATTTTTAGAGGGAAATGTTTTGAAAATATATTTTTCTGGGATTTTTTTTTATGAAAACCTGAAGTTTTTATGGAAAATTTGACAAGAACAATTTGGTTTTTCTTGGGTTTTTTTTTGTTTTTTTAATCAAAACTTTTCCTGGGAGGGAATCCCCAGCCCACTCTGCAATTTATACAACCAAATTGTGGCCTTCCTTAGCTGTGTACTTTACATGTAAGAAAACTACATGCAGTATGGACTTTTGTGTGGAATGATTTTTCAGGAGGCCATAATTTGAATCAAAACCAACTTTCAAAGGACCCTCAAGGAGGTCTATTTTCATGCCAAATTTCAGTATCTAACTCCATCTTGATAGGGTTCATTTCACTCTTCTGATAGTCCAAAACACTTGAAAGGCTTTCGTTCAAAACCACTCACTTTTGGGCAGGGACCCAACATGGAAAATTTCAGCCTTTGAGATAAAAGTTTCAGGAAGTTCTGAATAACTGAAAAAAAGGAGTTAGAACAAAAAGTATTGTGTGCCTGACCTATCATATTGTGGTTGCTATCACTCCTGTTACAGTACATACTGGTAACGGTGCCAGACTAGCACCATTTGTTAGGGGTTGCAGCATTGTGGAGATTTTTCATTCTGAACTATGAGGTCTATCAATATCCTACACTATAGCACTACACATGATGCTATATGTTACTGCATAAATGCCTTAGGTGGGATGATTTTAAACCTTAATCTCCCTTTGGAAGCTCTTGTTCTATCCAGATCTTCCCTTACCATAATTCAGAGCTATTCAGAGTAGAAAAAAACATTTCACTAAGGTGATAATTGTACTCTAATAGTGAAATCTATCACATAAACCTTTATAATACTTCTATTTAGCATGACTGTTTCTTGCTTTTGAGAATCAGATATTATGAGATAGGGATGGAGGATGAATAAAACATAAGTGGAAATATGATAGACAATCATAAACCCCACAGAAGAGCAGGAAATTTAATAGTGACAGGGAAAGAAAGATTAGTATCTCAGACATCACACTCAGTTGAAAAGAATTAGGGCCAACATCTCTGCATGAATAACTCCGTTGCTTTCAGTGGAATAACACTAGCAGAAAATTAGTTTCTCCTCACATATAAACTATGGAGATCCACTGGGACCTAAATGTGGTGAAAAATGGGTGGGCAGGTGTGACACTCTATACCTCAAAATAGCACCCCATATTCACCACTGTGATATGTTTATGAATGTTTTTTACAATGCATGCCTTGTGAGGTATCATTTAAAAAGTCTTGATCCATTGAACATTACTATCCTGTTACATTGTATGTAATATTATTGTATGTGAAGTATTGCTATATGTGTTACTGATATATGTGATAAGTGGGAAACACCCGAAACTAGCCTTTCAGTGGCAACAAAGGAGCAACTAACAAGACAGTTTTACATCAGGACTAGCCATATAGGAGTTGATGCCCCTCAGGAAGAATCCACTTATCCCAGAGACTCCTCAGAAAGGGCACATACACAGTGGGGACTACCTAACCCCCAAGTCACAGCAAGGGTCTTTGTAGCACCTGGATAGAAAATATAAATGAGACTTGATGATATTACCACTTGGCCTGTCTCCTCCCCCATCTCAACACCTGGAAGTTTGTTTGGAAGACAAAGACTTGAACTGGGGAGGTTGGTCCCAGGCTGAGAAGAAAATTCAGCCTGTTTATTAAGAACTGTAAACTGCCTACAACACCCAGTGAGGTGAGAAAAGCTGTTTAAGTAAACTCTTACTTATTCTGTTAAAGTTAAAATTTAGACTGCAATTCTATTTTTATTTCTTATGTAACCAACGTTGATCTCTGTGCCTTACACTTCTAATCACTTAACATCTATCTTTCTGCAGTAAATAAACTTCTTTAATATTTTATCCTTACCGGGGAGTGTCTAAAGTGCTTGAGGAATCTTCTCAGATTACAAAGGCTGGTGCATGTTCATTTTCATTTGATGAAGTGGCAAATTAATTAATGATCTTACACTGTTCAATAGAAGGTCTTGAACAATGTAAGATGCGATATCATTGGGGTGCAAGGCTGGAGAGATTTGCTGGTGTCTCTCTGTATGATTCATAAGTGGCTTTCATGCAATTTAGCTGGGCATGTCCCTACATGCTGTTGGCTGAGTGATCACAGCACTTGGTAGGGTTTTGCTGCTTGTCACTAGCACAGCATTATAAGAGACAGCCCAGGGAGGAGAATTAAGGTGGCACAGCAGTCCCACATTTCTAGATTGTACACTGGGGACATGTCACAGGAGGATTAGTTTAAAAAAATTGAGCACAAGGGACATGAAATTGTCCTCCCCACAAAAAAAGTTTAAAACCCTGCACATGCAGCCAGCAGAGAGAACAAACCAGAGTGCACTATAGCCATATATGATCAGAGAGTGATGGGTTTCCCATTTAAGAACATAAGATCGGCAATAGTGGGTCAGACCAAATGTTCATCTAGCCTAGTATCCTGTCTTCCAACAATTGCCAATGCCAGGTGCCCCAGAGGGAATGAACAGAACAGGTAATCATCAAGTGATCCAAAATGACTATGCATGGCTTAATGCAGCAAGCAAATGAATCAGCCAAGAGTAGTTAGTAGTGAGCAAAGCAACCAGTAAACTTAAAAGAGCACCACTACAGACATCATTAATACTTTCTCACTTCCAGCTCTCTCATATGCCCCCCTCTATTAACATAGTAACTGAGCACTTCAATCTTTTACTGTATTTATCCTCACAACACCCTTGTGAGTAGGGGAACTGAGGATCAAAAAGGCTCAGGGCTATATTTTTAAAGGTGTATATATAGATACCTAAAGATGCAGATAAGCACCTAGATACTTCTGAAGAATTACACTGATCACCTAACTGCATCTTTAGGGACCTAAACACCTTTAAAAGTTTATCTCTAAGTGGCCTGCCCAAGGTCACGCAATCTATAGCAGAGCTGGGACTTAAACCCAGGTCTACCAAATTCTGGATTATTGTTCTAAACACTGGCCCAATCATCCTTTTTCCAGCTTGCTTCTGAACAGGCACAATTTCCACAGAAGTCAGTGCATCAGCGATTAACCCAAGCCTGCTTTGGGCTGCTCTCATTTAGGCCAACTGCATCCACTTGACTAGCTATGCCTCTCCTGCCCTTTAAAGCATATGACACACATTTTGCACACCCACATAAATACCAAAATGGTGACAATAACACCGTCTTCCCATTGGACAGATAACCCTTGCCACCTCTGGATTTTGTTCTTGATGGTTACAAATGTAAAGATTGTCCAGTTTTGACTCCAAAAACAGGAAAGATGGTTTGAAAGAGCAGAACGTAGATTCTGGTGTAACAGCTATTAAGATCAGGAATTCCCTTGAGTTCAGTGGAGCTACATTTGTGAGATTATGACCAGTCCATGCAGGTGTTAGGATTAGAAAGGGCCTCATGAAAGCCTTCCAGGCACTCACAAGTATTTTTAGATTTTCTGGTCAATGAAATAAAAACAAAAGTGAGGAGAGAATATTTAAAAGCTGTTGCTATTTAGAAGACCTAATGGTATTGTGAAATTGTTATAGTTCTGTTCATTGCTATATGGGGGCTGTAATGTCTCACTCAGAAGACACTTGAAAGCAACTGCTTGTCAAAGGGTATAGCTACTGTGTGGAGCCTGATCACCCCTGCAGAGGTTGGTTCCAGTCTTGATTTCAGTTACAAATGCAAATGAGCTCAAATGTTTATTCCTTGTGCCTGTGATGCATAGGTTTATGCACAAAGTTTAGTTCACTATCTGCACTAAATTAGGTATATTTTACATCTTGTGAGCTGGCCAAGTGAAACACAAAACGGATCCATGAAAAATGGGATGATATCATGAAATATAAGATGAGTGCCATCTCTGATGGTGCATACCACACATTTTCCCCCACAATTGATAGACAGCTCAGGAAAATACTATGAGCAAGGTTTTTTGCATCTGTGTAACTTCGTTGGTTCCAATGGACTTACTCTATATATACAAAAATCAAGGCTCTATGAGATGTAGATCAGGACGGGAATCAATTTTGGGTGAGGGGAATGGGATAGGACCAGGGCTCTGATCTTTCCCACTAAGTGCAATAAAGATTTTTGCCACAGACATAAGTTGGAGCAAGACCTGGCCCTTGCAAAGCATCTCCATGTGTTATATCTAATGCAGTCTGTTGCTATTTGTCCCTCACATGCATGGGCATAAAATTTACTCATACATTTTTGAAGGGAAAATAACATGGAAGACATAAATGCAGTTCAGCATGTCTGAGCTATTGGAACAGTTAATCTGTCTTCTCCCTATAAATGTAGGTATGAGGCTTCGAAAGAAGCAATGTGACTGACAAGAGTTAATTTCGTTTCCATTCGCTGCCTAGCAAAGATTATAAAACAGCAAAGCAGAAATGAAAGTTACAGAAAAATAAATTCATAATAGACCTAAAAATCATTTTTCATGCGGAGAATAACAAATGTGTTTGAATAGTTTACCATTTTAAAAGATCTAGACATCACACTGGAGGAAACATTTGCACTTAAAGGCATGAGCCAAAAGCAATTAAAATAACAATTTCTTACCAATTCTCACTTTTCAGCATGTTTAGAATAGTCCACTCAACAGGCCAGATCCACAGCTGGTGTAGGTCAGCATAGCTCAATGAAATCAATGGGGCTACACTGATTTACACTAGCTGAGGATCTGGCCCATTATTTGCTACAGTTGCAACAGAAGTTACCAGTTATTTCCTTTTCTTGGTATAAAGAAAAACCACAGTGTCTCAGAGCCAGACTGTCCCCCATGCAGAAATAACCCACAGTATTTTTCCCTTGAAGGTGCAGGGCTTGTTCTTGTCTCTGTGGAATAAGGGAGAAGTTTGTCCAGTCAAATCAGCAGAGCCCTTAAACTTAAGCCCTTGCCATATCTCAGGCAATTGGTGGACACCAAGGCCATCCACATGGCCAGTAAATACCATGAACACAGGGAACAATGATAGGGGATTTGAAGCTTAGTGCTTGATAATATTTTTGTAAATGCCTGTGCAGACTTTCCTACATGCTCAGGACTGGTCAGAAATGTGTAATAGGTGTAATGTACATTGATATATGTACATTAGCAAATTGCACACTGATGAGGTGCCCAGTGCCGCAGTTATTTCAGATATCTTTGAAGAGTGATCAGACACACCTGATTTCATTTCCAGTGATGGTGGAGATGGAAGAGATGAAAGGTAATGAGGGGAAGATGGAAGACCAGCTTTATAGACCCAGAAATTACCATCATAACTACAGAAGTTATCACCCACGCAGGGATGAGATGCTAGTACTCAAGTGTCCTCTCTTCTCAAAGGAGAAGCTATGTGCTCAGGATGCACACAGGATGTGGGGAAGGCCAATGTGAGGACACTGGAATCATGGTATGATCTTGGATATCTATCCCACACAGTCATGAATGCTGCCTTGACACCACATGCAGCGATCATATCCATGTTTCTTATTTCTATACCGTTGTCTTCTTAGTCTCCTCAGAGGGATGTAAGTATATGTAATCTACAATGTCCAGTACAGATGGTAAGTTTGCTGTGGCATAGAATTCTTATTCCATAGACAGACTTGTCTGATTTGTGGATCATAGCATTTTGAAGTCCTCCAAGCATAGCGGCAGCAGACTGGCTGATGCCCACTGAGTGCACTATGAACCTCTGAAGGAACCCTGTATCCTATCAAGGAACCAAGTGCTGTGCTGACTCTTGGACAAAGATTACATGGCTCTGCTAGGTCATTCTAAATGCTCCATCAGTTCCTCACACATATGCAAGACAGCTGAAGGTGTGATCCTGTATCTCTGAAGGACCTATGCATCAGTGAGATGAAAGAAGGTCCTTTGAGGCTCTTAGATGCTGTAAGAAGGATAACGGCATCTCTTGTTCTAAGTTTCTTTCTCCTCCTTGCCCACTGCTTCCTTTCTCTCACTTGCTCCATTATGTACAACTCCACAATGGTCAGAGCCCATAGTGCAGCCTCTTCCCAAATGTTGTGCCCAATCCCACAATGACTCCTTTCCCCCAAATTTTAGTACGCATATCCCCTAGCCCTTACCCCTCCTTGCCAGCCCCTAATCCTGTATCCTTACAAAATTTCATTAATCAATATTGTCTAACTCCTGCTCTAGTCCCTGCTCTCCTTTGTCTGAAATGCGCCTGTAGGCTTTACACTGTGTGCTGCCTGTTTTTAAGGCTACAGAGCAGCAAGTGAGGGGCTTCTGAACACAGGAGCTTGCATACTAGGTCAGACCATGGTCCATCTTCCCCAGTATCCTATTTCCAATAGTGGCCCATGCCAGAGATTCAGGGGAGTGTACAAAACAGGGTAACTATGGAGTGAATCACCCACCTTCCACTTCTGGCTCAAGATTTAGGATTGCTCTGAGCATGGGGTTACATCCCTGATCATCTTGGCTGATAGCAATTGATGGACCTACCCTCCATGAACCTAGCTAATTTTTTTAATACAGTCATTTTTTTGACCATCACAATATCCCATGGCAATGAGTTCCACAGGTTAGTTTTGTGCTGTGGGAAAATATGCTTCTTATTTATATTAAACCTGCTCTTTATTAATTTAAATCAGGTGACCTCTAGTTTTTGCATGTGTGTGAAAAGGAAAACACTTCTGTATTCTCTTTTTCCATATCATTCATGATAGTATAGACCTCTATCATATTCCACTAAATCATCTGTTTATAAGATTAACAGCCCTAATCCTTTTCCACATATGGAAGCTGTTCCACACCCTTGATCATCTTTGTTGCCTTTCTCCAAACCTTTTCCAGTTCCACTATATCCTTTTAAAAATGGGGCAACTAGAACTGGACACCGTATTCAAGATGCGGCCGTACCATGGATTTATATGGTGGCATTATGATATTTTATCTTATATTATATCCCTTTCCTAATAGTTCCTAAGACACTGTTAGCATTTTTGACCACTGCTGTGCATTGAGGGGAAGTTTTCAGAGAACCATCAACAATGACTCCAAGATCTTTCTTGGGTGATAACAGCTAATTTAGATCCCATCATTGTATATGAATAGTTGGGATTATTTTTTCCAGCGTTACTCCTGGGGGGATTCTGTGTGACTGTGCACCCAGACAAAATGCCCCCTCCCTGCAGAATTCCTGTGCTTCCCTGCAGAAAACAGCAGGGAAGCTGTACAGGGGGTGGAGGTGACCATGGATGCAGTTTTTTGGGGGGATTGCACCCTCCAAACAGACGAGACATGGGAGGACACGCAGGGTTAGGTGCCATGACCCTCTCCCACACCCAGACCCCCAACCAGCTGAGCCTTGACCCCCACCCAATCAAGCCCCACTCCCCTGGCACCTGGACCCCCCCATTGTGCCCCCCACACCCAGACCTTCCCCACCTAGCCCCATCTCACCACACCCAGACCCCATCCCCTCACTGAGCCCCAACCACCTTCACCTGGATCCCCTGCAGAGTCTCATTGCCCCTGCACCCGGAACCTCCCAATGAGCCCCTGTGCATCCAGATCTCCCACTGAGCTGCTCGCACCCAGATTGACCCACACAGAAACCTCTCGCCCCACACCTGAATCGCCCCACACTAAACCCTTCCACACTTGGATCCTGCTGGGCAGTCTGCCCACCCACACCTGGTGCACCTGGCACAGAGGGGTAGGGCCCTGGGTATTTCTGGGGCAGACCCAGTCCTTGCACTGTGTCAGGGTCAGGTGCAGCCTCACTGCCGAGTCCCTGTACCAGGGGATGTGGAAGCTTCAGGGTGATCTCCTACCTCGATGCAGCCAGTGGCCTGTGCTCCCCACTGAAAAGCTGGAGCCACATTTATTTATTGACAAATAAAATTTGCAGAATTTTGCCGAATTTTAAAATACTATGAGCATAATTTTTAATTTTTTTGGCACAGAATTCGCTCAGGAGTACAACACACTCTTCTTAATGCTGAATTTCAGCTGCCATTTTGTTACCCGGTTTTGTGAGATCCCTCTAACTTCTCACAGTCTACTTTGGTTTTAATTATCTTAAATAATTTTGTATCATCTGCAAACTTTGCCACTTCACTGTTCACCCCCTTTTCCAGATCATTAATGGATATGGCAAATAGCACAGCTCCCAGTACACAGCTCCAAAAAACACAAACACGTTCACCAATTCCAGCCATTACTCTGTATACCCGCACCTGGGATATAATGTAATGCCCTATAGCATGCAGAGGACGGAAGAGATTTAGTCTATCAATATTGACTTTGAAGCTTGCCGGCTCCAGCAATTAATATTATAAACTTGTCAGCAGGCAACATGTTGTTGCAGAATTCTTCCACAAGTACTTGTTGTGTCCTTTGAACAAAATGTGTTTAAGAGGGGTGGAAGTTAACGATCTATGAGATACTTTAAAACTATATGCTTAAATAAGCACACACTATGTTTTCCTATTTATTTTTTAGTTAATAGTGGCTTTTTTTCTGCGTGATGGAATATGAAGATTTGTAACAATGAGTGTTCTCTTTTGGAATCTCACATTTAAACCTTTGCAGCATGAATCTCCACTGCCTTGAGACTTGTGCAGTCTTTTACATGGCTGCAAAGTGAGCGGAAAGGAAACAAAGTAGCACTTTACAGCGGGTTTGCACAACAGTAAATGACTACACAAGACGGAAGGCTGTGGAGGACAAGCCCCTGAGGATATCACAACTTTTGGGGCCTGATTCTGATCTCACTTACACAGGTGTAACTTTACTGACTTCTTTGGAAAATCTCCTGATTTATACCTGAGATGAGAATCTAAAGCCTGATCCATGTTCCACTGAAAGAAATGAAAAGACTTCCACTGACTTCAATGGGCTACGAACCAGGCCCACATTCAATCTCTTGCAGTGTAAAGCTAATAGCAAAAAGAACGTAAAATTGTTTGGCCATAAGTCAATGTACTGAAAGTTACTACCTAGATCTTATTGTCAATTAAAGTTTCGAATGAAATAGGGGAGAGCTCGCCTTATTGCAAAGAGCATTTAATTCAGAAAAAAAGATGACTTTCTATTGATTTTAGCTGAATATGTGGCAAAATGCAAACAAATGCAGGTTTATGTTTTTGAGAATTCCTATCAGACATATTAGCTATAGTTTATGTCTTTTAATTTATCTGTGTTTTGTATGGCTTTCAGATTATTGGCAAGGAGACCTCTGTTGTATAATAAAACAGAATGAGATCTAACCTATGAAGGTATCTTTAATTCAAGGAAATATTTTGAATCCGACACTTGAAAATGGATAGTGTTTCAGTTAGAAAGCGAGAAGATTAAATATCTATTCACTTTTTTTATTATTGCGTTTAAGTGTCTTTATGATTTTGATGCTTTAAGGATTATGCTGTCAGAAAAAAAAATGGCTAGTTCATCTTTGGTGAACTGGTTCGCTTCTCTCCTAAATGACACTTACTGCAGAGTTCTCATTTCAGGAGGAAAAAAAGTTTTATGCTTGGATTAGCACTTAAAAAGAACTTTGCAACATATAAAATAGTCATAAAAAGAATGAATCTAATATTTTGTGACACAAGGGCCTTCATCATTTTCAGCACGTTATGATTCATTTCCTCTTCACTGTCAGTACAATGCCCCACCTGCAGCACTTTTGCCGTGGCTTGATGAGGCTGCATGTACAAATCAGAGCTGTGCAAAACCTACTGTCAGATCAGGCTAATGACTTTCACAGAACTGCAGTACAGGAAGGGTAGGGATTTGGGGTCTGATTCCCTTGGGGTAGACTCAGGGTACGTCTCCACTGAAACAACAACAACAACAAAACAATAACAGCCTGCGGTGGTGAGTCTCAGAGCCTGGGCTTTGGGCTTATGCTATGGGGCTAAAAATAGCAGCATAGCTGTTTGGGCTCAGCCTGAGCAGGAAAGTCTACAGTGCTATGTTTTGCCCCATAGTGCCAACCCAAGTCAGTTGACCAGGGCTCTGGGACTCACGGATCCATTTATTTTTTTGCAGTGAAGACATACCTTAAGATACCCAGGCTTCTGCTATGGCACTAAAAGTAGCTGTGTAGACATTCTAGCTTGGGCTGGAGCTCAGGCTCTGAAGCATGTGGAAGGGGGCGGGCCATAGCTGGAACATCTACACTGTTATTTTTAATGCCATAGCGTGAGCCTGAGTCTGTAGACTGGAGTTCTGAGACTTACTGCCATGGGTCTGGGTTTGGATTTTTTTTGCCAAGCAGACATGCCCTAAAGCCCCCTTGCACCATTCTCACAGTGTGCAGAGGTGGGGCTTTACAGTGGGTGTAAAAAAGACTCCTTTACACTGCCAGGGCAGTATAGAGAGGCTTTAGTGTAAATGAGAATGAGGCCCTTCTGTTTTAAATGCTTGAAGTGACAGAAGAATCGAGGGCCAGGTTGTTTACACCAGTATAAATCATGAGTAACTCTATTGAGATCAATGATGTAAAACCAGTGATAGAGAGAGGAGAATCAATCCGAACACATCTATTTTTTTAGTTTCTCTGTTGGTGAATAATCCATTTTTATTCTGGCATAGGGTAGGAGGGTTGTAGCTGCTGGGTTAACAATGGTTTCAAAAGGATAGAGCCATTATCTGGCCTTTTTGAAATCCAGTCTGGAGGATGCACTCTCATATTTTCTCTTTATTAAAAGAATTTCAGAAGCAATAGCAATCACATTGTTTGCAGAGATGGGAAATTACATATAGATCTACCCCAAATTTTGTGGCAGAAGGTTATAATTTCCCCAACCTCACGCTCAAATAGACTATGGATCAGATCCTCAGTTGGCATAAATTGGCGCAGGTCTACTGACTTCCAGCTGAGGAGCAGTCCTTATACTATTTTCTCCAGATGTTCCTGTTTTCTGTGCTATTATATATCAGTGCACATAGTTCAGTGGTTTGAGCAGTGGCCTGTTAAACCCAGAGTTGTGAGTTCAATCGGTGAAGGGGCCATTTAGGGACCTGGGGTAAAAATCTGTCTGGGGATTGGTCCTGCTTTGAGCAGCAGATTGGACTAGATGACCTCCTGAGGTCCTTTCCAACCCTGATTATCTATGATAATAGGCCTGATTTCAGTTTGTTCTGTAGTAATGACAATATATATTTAGGCCCAGAAAGATTAGCTTTTTATCAGTAAATGCTGGCATACATCAAGTTCACTGCACACACAAACTGATGAAAAGATAATTCCATTCATAAAAATCAAAATTTACAGATGGCAAAGTTGAAAAAAATGCTGCTTGAGAACTTCTTAGAATCCCATGTAAATGTGCATAAACCATGATGTAATGCCAGTGTTAGCAGAACTGGAGCACAGTACCATTTATTGTCTGATCTGCCAGTGATTTCATGCAACTGTGCCAATTTAAATTTAAAAATCAGAAAAATTCTTAAAAGAAAACATCAATATTATCCATCATCATTAAAAAATAAATATTTAATTCTGCCAAGCCTATACATCTTTAGGACATACCTGAAAAGACTCTGCAATGTTTATTTGTCTTCGTGATTTTCCAAAGTAATGTTAAAGTACTTTTGGACTTGTATTAAGTGGACATTCTGAGCAGGAATGTTGAGGAGATTAAAATGCTTTTCAGCCTTCTTAACACAGCCCGTCAAATGCAAATACAAGCTTGCTTTTCTGTAAACAAACTGTCATTCTGTTTTATGATGATACCTCCATTTATTGTCAGGAAAAAATGACAATAACAGAAGTTCTACTACTATCTGTTTACAATTGTCATGAGCTTGGTTCTGAAGAGATGCAGATATGAATTGTGCAGATTTGCTGGGGGGAACAAAACAGCATAGCAAAAAGGAAGAGCTATTTACCAGTAATGGTGTTTTTCATTATCCTTCTCTTGAGCTAGCCAGAATCATATCAATCTACCATAAGCAGAAGCTAGTGTCATTCATAGGTGTTTATGGTCTAGTCTCAGCAGAGGGTACTGTCATAGGGTGCTCTACTCACTGCTGGAGCACCTCCTTCTGGCCACATCTGGGGATTAGCTCTGCCAGTCTGATGTCCCTTCCTGCAGTGGCTCTCTCTGTCTCTCACCCTTGCTGTCTTTGGACTTGACTGCTTCCATTTAGTCGCTTGGCCGTCCGAGTCCAGCCAGATCACTGTAGCTTTCCCCTTCTGGATGTGGTGCGTGTATCGAAGTTCCTCGGGACCCACTCTCCAGGCAGTCTTCCCTTTCCCTGCCCCTTAATGTTGCCACTTCCTCAGTGGCTGGTAGGGGAACCCAGGCCCATGCTTTATACTGGGTTCTAACCCAGGGACCCTACAACAAGCAGTCAAGGTCTGAACAGTCCTAACCCTCAATACTGTATCCCTGGGATCAGTGCCGGCTCCAGCTTTTTTGCTGCCCCAAGTGGCAGAAAAAAAGAAAAGAAAAGAAAAGAAGAACCCGATCAAGCTGCTGCCGAAGTGCCACCAAGGAGCAAGACAGTGAGTGAAGGACTTGCTGCCAAATTGCCGCCAATCTAGAGCGGGCAGATTTTGCCACCGCCGAAGTGCTGCCGCCACCCAATCCAGACGTGCCGCCCTGACAAGGGACGCACTGCCGCCCCTTTCTATTGGCCACCCCAGGCACCTGCTTCCTTTGCTGGTGCCTGGAGCCGACCCTGCCTGGGATGCTTCCTACCTTGTCTCCTCTAATCCTGAGAGCAACTGCAGCCTCATTCTCAGCAGCCTCCTTCTAGTCTCACTTACTGGGCTTTATATGGGCCCTGTTCCTGTCCATCTGTATTTAATCTCTAGTAAGTCCTCCTTGCTCCCTGTCTCCTCCAGGGGCAGCCTAGGCAGTTAATTGGCCCATCTGGCCACCTTAACCCCATCAGGCCTTGTATGGGATAGACAGCCCTTCACAAGTACCTTTAATAATTTAACAATGAACAGTGCATGCTAGTCTACGAAGGAAATGCTAATTCACACTTTAGTCTTTAACAAAGAGCTCTAATTACATTCACAGAAATGGAATCACCCCAATGAATTATCTGACAGTTGGAAGGGGGTGGTGTAGAATTGACCCTTTCCATCCCACGTTTTCCAGCAGCAGTTGAAAATGGGAAATTGCTTTGGTGTGTTTGAAAGGGGAGATGCTCCAAAATCCTGTAGTGCAGCTGTTCGATGCACCTAACTCCCAATAAATTCAAAGGGAGATCTACATATGAAAGGACTATAAAATTAGGACTGTAGAATAAGAGTTATGCTTGTGGTCTTGGAAACAAAATTTGTTCCTGTGGCTTCTGAAACAGGAGCTCAAGGAGCTTATGAAGAGGTTGCTACTCTGGGAGTAGGAGAAAAAGGAAGGAATGGAGGAATTGGAAGAGAATGGAGATGGTGAGAGTGAAAGACAGATGGGGGAAGAGAAAGTGAAGAGAAAAGAGAAAATATTTAAGAAAAACAGGAATACTTAAAAAGTTTAGGAGCACTCTGAATCATCGAGTTACATTATATTTCCATCTGAGTTCCAGTTCCTATATAAATTACTCTGGATTTCCTCTTGTAGCTTGTGATGTCATCAGCAATCCTAGATTAATTATAGCCCTGTAATTCACAGCTGCATGTTACTAGTTCATCATAATTCTTGATGAATTTCCTGTTTATTCTACCAGAAACTAGCAATTTAAGGTTACCCTGTAAACAGTTTAAAAAAAACAACATGAAAAAATGGGTGTTGCCATTTTGGTATGGTAGGGCAACACCCATTTTTTTCATTTTCTCTGTGTATATATATCTTCCTACTGTATTTTCCACTGCATGCATCTGATGAAGTGGGTTTTAGCCCACAAAAGCTTATGCCCAAATAAATGTGTTAGTCTCTATGGTGCCACAAGTACTCCTAATTCTTTTTGTTTGGGTTCAGTGTTAGAAAAGTCTTTTAGAGTATGGAGTCTTTGTTGTATCTTCTGCATTGCCTTGGCACCATCAGGAAACATGAATTCTTCCCATCCTCCCCAAAAAGGTGCTGTATTATCAGCAAAAACCTGGGCTAGTGTTAGTCTGTATCTGCAAAAAGAACAGGAGTACTTGTGGCATCTTAGGCCTTGTCTACACTACAAGACTATTTCAAATCTACTTAAGTCGAATTTGTGGATTCGACCTTATGAAGTCGAATTTGTGTATCCACAGTAAATACACTAATTTGAATTTCTGAGTCCACAGTAACGGGGCTGGCGTCGACTTTGGAAGCGGTGCACTGTGGGAAGCTATCCCACAGTTCCCGCAGTCCCCGCTGCCCATTGGAATGCTGGGTAGAGCTCCCAATGCCTCCTGGGGGAAAAATGTGTCGAGGGTGCTTTTGGGTAACTGTTGTCATTGAACCGTCAATCACGTCCTCCCTCCCTGAAAGCTCCGGCGGGAAATCTGTTCGCGCCCTTCTCTTGTCGGTTACAGCGCGTACGCCACAGCACTGCGAGCATGGAGCCCGCTGCGATCATCGCTGCACTTATGGCCGTTGTCAACTCCTCGCACCTTATCGTCCACCTCTTCCACAGTCAGCTGCTGAGAAATCATGCGAGGAGGCTCCGGCAGCGCGGTGAGGACAGGAATTCACAGCGTGGCGCAGACCTCTCACAAAGCAGGTTACGCCGCGCCGTGGAGATCATGGTGGCAATGGGTCAAGTTCATGGTGTGGAACGGCGATTCTGGGCCCGGGAAACAAGCACGGACTGGTGGGACCGCATAGTGCTGCAGGTCTGGGATGAATCACAGTGGCTGCGAAACTTCAGGATGCGTAAGGGCACTTTCCTTGAACTCTGTGACTTGCTGTCCCCTGCCCTGAAGCGCCAGGACACCCGGATGCGAGCAGCCCTGAGTGTGCAGAAGCGAGTGGCCATAGCCCTCTGGAAACCTGCAACGCCAGACAGCTACCGGTCAGTAGCGAACCACTTTGGCGTGGGCAAATCTACCGTGGGGGTTGCTGTGATTCAAGTAGCCCACGCAATCGTTGAGCAACTTCTCTCAAAGGTAGTGACTCTCGGAAACGTCCAGGATATCATAGATGGCTTCGCCGCGATGGGATTCCCAAACTGCGGTGGGGCTATAGATGGGACTCACATCCCTATCCTGGCACCAGCCCACCAGGCCAGCGAGTACACTAACCGAAAGGGCTACTTTTCAATGGTGCTGCAAGCACTGGTAGACCATAGGGGACGTTTTACCAACATCTTCGTTGGGTGGGCGGGCAAGGTTCATGACGCGTGTGTGTTCAGGAACTCTGGTCTGTTTAAACGCCTCCAGGCAGGTACTTTCTTCCCGGACCACAAAATAACGGTTGGGGATGTGCAGATGCCTACAGTGATCCTCGGGGACCCAGCCTACCCGCTAATGCCCTGGCTCATGAAGCCCTATACAGGCGCCTTGGACAGAGAGAAGGAACTCTTCAACTACCGGCTGAGCAAGTGCAGAATGGTGGTGGAGTGTGCTTTCGGACATCTCAAGGGGAGATGGCGGAACTTACTGACTCACTCGGACATCAGCGAAAAGAATATCCCCGTAGTTATTGCTGCTTGCTGTGTGCTACACAATCTCTGTGAGAGCAAGGGCGAGACCTTTTTGTCCGGATGGGCGGTTGAGGCAAATCGCCTGGCTGCAGTTTACGCTCAGCCAGACACCCGTGCCGAGAGAATATGCCAGCGGGAAGCGCTGTGTATCCGGGAGGCTTTGAAAGCAAGTTTCCTCAGAGAGCAGGGTAACCTATGACTCTCCACTTGCTTTCAAGAGAAACTGACCCTGGGCCTGTGTCTGTATGTATCGATTTCGATCTGCGGTTACATACCCCGTTCTCCAAGTTTCCCCCACTTCCAAAGCACGTTTTAAAGCAAATTAATTGTAACACTCATTATTAATAAATCTTTGTTTTACTTTGCATTTCTGTTCAGGTGTTGAAACATGGACGCATACTGTGCTGGGCACGGTGTGCACTGATGTACAGACCGCTTGTTCCATAGAGGAATGACATCCTCCTGCTCCTGCATAGGTCTCTGGGGTGGGAGACGGTTGCAAGTGGTTGTGCATGGAGGGGAGGGTTTGCAGGAAGGGGTGGGTTTGCAGGAAGGGGCGAGTGGTGCCTTCTTTGGATAGGGGTTTGGATGACGGCAGTGGGCTGCGGGTTTGGGCGTAGGAAGGGGTGAGGGGTGTGGGGGAAGGGTGAGTATCTGTCCGTGGATGAGGGCTCTTATTGGGGCTCAGGGCAGCGGAGAGGCTCGTTGCTACGGTGGAAGTGCATGGTAAGGGCAGCGTGCCTTAACATTAAGGGGGTGGCAGGCGCTAGGACCCTGGACAAGCATACACATCACAGAATGACCCGGGGCAGCATACACCACACAGAGTGACCCTGGTGCCTACTGACTGCAGTGTGTGTGTGCCCTGCAGTTGATCATGCCCCCAAGTCTGTACCCTGGTAATGTAGGCTATACCGTGCAATTATAAATCCCCTCCCCCCCCCCTACACAAAAATCCTCTGACACGAAAGACGTGACCGAAACAGTGAATAACAGCAAACAGCTTTTAATAATCTAATACACACTGGGGGGATGAAACTTGGATTTGGGACTGGGTGAGCCTGTAAGGGAAGCACTTCTACAAATTTATAGCGTGAGAGGTGTGTGGTACATTAGCGCTATGTAGTGGTGCAGTGACAGTTCTCACGGCCCCTACCGCCCCGCCGTCTTGTACTTTTGGGTGAGGGGGGCAGGACTTCTTGGCGGGGGAGGGCGGTTGCAGATACACTGCAGGGGGGCTCTGTCCTCCTGCCTGCGGTCCTGCAGAACATCAACAAGGCGCCGGAGCGTGTCCGTTTGCTCCCTCATTAGCCCAAGCAGCGTTTGAGTCGCCTGCTGGTCTTCCTGCCGCCACCTGTCCTCCCGTTCGATGTGTGTGCGATGCTGTTGACATAGGGTCTCCCTCCACTGTCTCTGCTCTGCCGCCTCGGCTCTGGAGCAAGCCATCAGTTCCGCGAACATCTCGTCCCTAGTCTTTTTCTTTCGCCACCTAATCTGCCCCAGCCTCTGCGAGGGGGATGCCGGGGCAGTCCGGGAAAGAGCCGAAGCTGTGTGATGGGAAAAGTAACTGATTTCCTTGAACAGATACATGTTTGCGAACAGTGAACACAGTCTAGTCAGTTTCTCTGAACAAGACCATACAGGGCAACAAGTCTCACGAGATCTCAGGACAAGTTCGAGATTTCGGAATACGCTCTCATTGGCTGCGGCATTGCACAGGAGAGCGGACAAGTGGGGAGAGACAGCTGAATCCGTCTAGCAGACAGTCCTGGTAAGCCTTACAGTACATTCTGCTTATCAGTTAATGGATAGCTGTGCCCTCCCGCTAAAGGCAATCTGGAAATCATATACTCTGACCCTTTTCCAGCCACTCCCACCAGTGCACGGGAAAGATCAATGTATGCTTTTCCTATGTGGCCTACAACACGTGGCTGTTAAGCGAGGGTCATCGTTATGCAAAGTAAAAGTCAACCATTCACAACAGTAACAATACACTAATTGCCCTAATTAGATGCAGCATTTTATGAACGAGATCACCCTGATGCGGGTCCCTCGGAGTCACAAAGAGCGGATGCTAAGGGAAGCCCTGCAGAGACCAGGACCATATGCGGCCATGCTTGTGGAGGCGATGATTCCCATGTACATAAGGATGTCCTGGCGCGGAAGAGTGTGCTTCCACGGAGCACCCAACAAGGCACCTCTCCCCAGGAACCTCCTGCGGAGGCTTTTCGAGGACCTAAATGAGACCTTTCTTGAATTGTCCCTGGAGGATTATTGTTCAATCCCTATATGTGTGGACCTACTTTTCATATAGTTTTTCATTGAAAATTTTATATATAGTATTTCTATTTTTTTATACCTGTTTTATAAAAAATAAATGTTTACATGTTTATAGCACTTACCGCCTGATCCTTCCCCTGATTCAGAGTCCGGGTTAACGGCCGGGGAGGGTTGGTAGGGGATCTCTGTGAGGGTGATGAAGAGATCTTGGCTGTCAGGGAAAGCGGTATTGTGTTTGCTGTCGCCTGCGCCGTCCTCCACAGACCGTTCCTCATCTTCCACATCGGCGAACATTGAGGAGGAACTGTCCAGGTTCACTATGCCATCCACTGAGTCCACGGTCACTGGTGGGGCAGTGGTGGCAGACCCACCTAGAATGGCATGCAGTGCCTCGTAGAAGCGGCATGTCTGCGGCAGGGCTCCGGAGCGTCCGTTTGCCGCTCTGACTTTTTGGTAGCCTTGTCTCAGGTCCTTGATTTTCACGCGGCACTGCATTGCATCCCGGCTGTATCCTTTCTCTATCATTGCTTTGGAGACCTTCTCGAAGGTCTTTGCATTCCGCTTGCTGGAGCGCAGCTCCGACAGCACAGACTCCTCGCCCCACACACCGATCAGATCCAGGACTTCCCGGTCTGTCCATGCTGGGGACCTCTTTCTATTCTTGGATTGGCCGGACTCCTCTGCTGGAGAGCTCTGCATCGTTGCAGGTGCTGCAGAGCTCGCCCCGATGTCCAGCCAGGACGTCAGATTCAAAGTGCCCAGACAGGAAAATGAATTCACATTTTCCCGGGTCATTTCCTGTGTGGCTGGTCAGAGAATCCAAGCTCCGACTGCTGTCCAGAGCGTCAACAGAGTGGTGCACTGTGGGATAGCTCCCGGAGCTACTAAGTTCGATTAGCATCCACACCTAGCCTAATTCGAGCTAGCCATGTCGAATTTAGCGTTACTCCACCTGTCGGGGTGGAGTACCAAATTCGAACTAATGAGCCCTCTAGTTCGAATTAAATGGCTTCCTGGTATGGACGGTTGAGCGGTTAGTTCGAATTAACGCTGCTAAATTCGAATTAAAGTCCTAGTGTAGACCAGGCCTTAGAGACTAACAAATTTATTTGAGCATAAGCTTACGAAAGCTTATGCTCAGATAAATTTGTTAGTCTCTAAGGTGCCACAAATGCTACTAACATTTTCTGTATAAAGCAAAAGCAATATAGAATCTGCAGTCAACCTCTGCATACATTTAAAATGTTGTATCTCAACAATGTGTTTATTAATTGTAGTTAAATTGTTCTTTAACAATGCATTTCATTAGTGTGACGTTCCCATCTGATGTTATCTGGACTGGTGATCTGCTAGGTCACTCCAATCCTTGACTCTGGGAGCCAGCCTTTTACCCTGCTCTGCTGTGAGAATCCTCACTCCTGAGCTGTTCATGCACAGCCTCTAGCATGTAAGCTGCTCCTTGGATTGTGCAACCGAATGACACTTGCCAATATCTCCAGTCCCAGACACAATCCTAGGAACCTCCGTCTTGCAGTGTCCACTTATGCCCGCAGGATGCTGCAAGCTTATATGAGTTAGTCAATATAACAAAGAAATTGATATGTACCAGGCTTGTTATCCCAAGGAGAGTCTCTGACATGCTTCAAACCAAATGCACTGCTTCAGGTAGAATAAGCAAACAAATTTATTAACTACAAAGTGATTATAAGTCAAAGCACAGCAAGTCAGATTGGATCAAATGAAATAAAAGCAAAACACATTCTACGCTTATCTTAGCACTTTCAGTGCCCTTACAAATGTAGATGCTTCTCATCACAGGCTGGCTGGTTGCCCTTCAGCCAGGGTCTCCGCTTTGATTAATGCTCCAGTCGCTTGGTGGAGGTGGTGTCTGTAGATGGAAGAGCATGGAAAACGTCTCTCCCTTTTATCACGTTCTTTCTTCCCTCTTGGCTTTGCCCCCCCTTCAGGGTCAGGTGAGCATTACCTCATCACAGTCCCTGACTGACCAAGGGAAGGGAGGTGACTCATTCAAGAGTCCAACAGATCCTTTGTTGCTGCCTAGGCCAGTGTTCTTTGTTTCTGTGAGGCTGGGCTGGGTTTGTCCTATATGTGCCCTGATGATGTGTGATCTGTCCCTCTGCTCTTGGAGAGTTTTTGCCAGGGCTTGTTTTAAGCCATGAGGACACATTTTCAGCCTCATAACTATATACATGAAATTACAACCTATAACATTACTATAACATTACTATAACAACAATTCTCAGTGCATCATGAGCCTTCTGAAGACACCCAACAAGATAAACTTTGCATTGGATACCACACAATTATATTATAAGGATGAACATAGGGGTGCAGGGTATTCCCCCAAGGTACAGAATGTCACAGTTAGCAAGTTCCATTGCCGTACATCTTATTGAATGAAAGTCTGTCTGGGCTAGTGTAATGCAGTAGGGGGAATGCAGAGGATAGATTACGTATTACATTCCTCTTCTTCCTGCACTTCCGTTTAATTCTTTGCTGAACCAAAGGCCAGAGTTCTTTCTTTTTCAGAACCTTTCAGAAAGCAGTACACAGTGTTAAACTTCATGGCTATTGTATGTAAAGACAGGGTGGCTAATGGGAATGACTATACAGAAATGGAAATGATCACATCCAAGGTAGAAAGAGGTTAATTCTCTCAAGTGTGTGTGTGTTTGTGTGTGAGAGAGCGGTCATGGGCGAGGACCAGATACAGTAAAACCTGCCAAGAGCGACCACTCATGGAAATTAGCAAAAGTGGTTTCTTGTAAGAGATATTCTCTCTTCCAAGGAGTGCACATCAGAGAGTTGTGGTGTTCCTTGGCCTCTGCAAGAAAGTCACTCATGACAAGTGGTTTCTCTTCAGAGATATTCTCTAAAACAGGTTTTACTGTAATCTCAATCCAAGAACACTGAAAGAACTAACACATGAAATTTCATGTCCCAGGAGCAGGAATTTTGAATAAATCTGTCAAATCTGGACTGGTACTGCATGACTGGAAAAGAGCAAACATAGTACCTATATTTAAGAAAGGGGATTGGGGAAGTGATCCAGGAATCTATAGACTCATTAGTTTGAACTCAAAGTAAGACTTTAGTCCAAACTCTGAAGAAAAAAAATAAAGGCCTGGATGGGAAAAGGAGGTAAAATGCAACATGGGTTTGCCAAAGGTAGATAATGCTAGAGTAATCTGACATCTGTCTT
This sequence comes from Mauremys mutica, assembly GCF_020497125.1. Taxonomy (NCBI): domain Eukaryota; kingdom Metazoa; phylum Chordata; order Testudines; family Geoemydidae; genus Mauremys; species Mauremys mutica. The sequence goes on along the minus strand of NC_059074.1, from coordinate 143,362,412 downwards.
TGATAAAATAACTGAATTCTTAGGCACTGAAAATGCAGTAGATATAATTATCTTCAGTAAAGCATTTGATATGGTACCACACTGGAAATAAATTAAAGTGGAGAAGAGGGGGACTAGTGAAAGGAGAACTACTGGGCTGTAGGGGAGTGTAGTTAGGCGGTTACCCTGCTCTGGCCCTGAAGGGGTTAAAATCAGCTCTGGGAAAGGGCTGCTCTAGGGAGCCAATAGGGTTGGCTGATTGGGGAAGCAGCCACAGCTGGGGCCATTCCCCAGTCAGGCCACAGTTAGCCCTATAAAAGGGCTGGGAGGCAGCTGCTGAGGGAGTCTCTCTCCTGCTGGAGAGAGAAGGATAGGGCTGCCTGGGAGATGAGCAGGGTACCTGAGGCTCAGAAGGGCTGGGGAAGGGCAAAGGAGCGGGGGAGCCTGGCAACTCCCCAGGCTGCAGGCCTTGGTGAAGGTCCAAAGCACGTACTGGGGTTGCAGGGGTGTAGCCCAGGGTTAGGCAAAGGCAGCAGGTCTAAACCCCCCTTGCCAGTGATGAGTGGATTACAGACTGCAGTCTGCCCCAGTGAGTTTGGGGGTTCTCCTGGGAGGAGAGACCCAGAGAGTGTGGGGGTACTGCAGAGGGCAGAACCCTGAGGAAAGAGGAACACGGAGCCTGAGGAAGCGGCACATTGGCCTGCAGAGGGTGCTCTGGAGCTGGAGAGCTAATTCCCAGGATGGCCAGCAGGAGGCGCCACACCGATGAGTCTTCATTTCTCTACAGGGAGGTTACTAGAGTTGTTCCTCAAGGACATAATGAATATTAAAATAAAAATTAAATGAAATATTAAATTAATATGTTCATTAATGACCTTGGCACAAAACGTAGGAGAGTGCTACCAAAATTTGCTGATGTCACAAAATTGAGAGGCATCATCACTACAGAAGAGGACTGGAATATTGTACAGGAAGAACTGGATGACCTAGAGGACTGGCATAATATAAATGGGATTAAATTTAATACTATAAAATGGAAAATCATGTACTTAGGAATTAATTACAAGAATTTCTGCTGTAAGCTGGGGGCTCACTAGGTAGAAACAATGGAGGAAGAGAAAGACCTGGGTTTTGCTTGATCACAGGATGACTGAGCCACCAATGTGATGCGGCTGTGAAAAAGACTAACACAAGCCTAGGATTCATCAGGAAAAATATTTCCAGTAAAGATAGGGAAGTGTTAGAGCCATTATATAAGGCACTGGTAGACCTCATCTGGAATACTGTGTGCAATTCTGGTCTCCCACGTTTAAGAAAGATGAATTCAAACTGGAACAAGTGCAGAGAAGGGCTACTAGGATGATCAGAGGAATGGAAAACATACATTATGAGAGGAGACTCAAGGAGTCTCAAACAAAGGCCGAGGGGAAGATATGATTCTTTTTCTCTATATCTATATGTATATGTATATCTATACCTATATCTCAGAGGGATAAACACCAAGGAGCAAGAGGGGTTATTTAATTAAGAACCAGTGTTGACACAAAAACAAATGGATATAAACTGGCCATCAACAAGTTTAGGCTTGAAATTAGATGAATGTTTCTAACCATCAGCGGAGTGAAGCTCTGGAATAGCTTTCCAAGGGAGCAGAGGGGGCAAAAAGCCTAACTGGCTTCAAGACTGGGCTTGATAAATATATGGAGGGGATGTTATGATGGGACTCCCTACAATGGCATGAGGCCTATCTGCGACTGCTAGTAGCAAATATCCCCAAAAGCTGGAGAGGGGACTCTAGATGGGGAGGGCTTTGAGTTACCACATAAAAATCTTTCCAAGGTGTCTGCCTGGTTGGTCTCGCAGACATGCTCAGGGTCTAACTGATCACCTTATTTGCAGTTGGGAAGGAATTTTGCCCCAGGTCAGACTGGCAGAGGCCCTGGGTGGTTTCACCTTCCTCTGGAGCATGGGGCCTGGGTCACTTACTGGTTTAAACTAGTGTAAATGGTGGATTCTCTATAACTTGACATCTTTAAACCATGATTTGAGGACTTCAGTAACTCAGCTAAGGGTTATGGGTCTATTACACAAGATGCTGGGTGAGGTTCTGTGGCCTGAAATGGGCAGGTCAGACTAGTCGTTTGTGATGGTCCCTTTTGGCCTTAAAGTCTATGAGAATGGGCCAGAGGGAGAGAGACTCAGGTGATATCTCCACCTCTGCAGGCTTCAGCTGAATCCCAAACACTACCTGAGTGACAGTTATTTCCATCTTTGATACCATCTTCTAAGATGTTGTCAAACAAAGGGTCTTTTTCTCTTAAGAGTGGACTTCAACAACAGCAGCAGCAATGACATCTCCAACACATCTTGGCAAACTTCTCTTTCCCCCCAAAAGGCAATTATTTCACTCTTTGATAACATGTAAGAAACTGTCAAACAAGGGGGTGTTTCCTTCTGAAAGCGCCCCAGTAAAGGGAAAGGGAACAAGGGATGGTGTTAAAATGAAAGCCTTACTTTATACTTTCCATTTCAAATGCTTTCACTGTTTTTTTTCTTTTCTGTAACTTTTATAAAAACTTAAAGTTGTTTAGAAGCAGCAAAGAATCCTGTGGCACCTTATAGACTAACAGACGTTTTGCAGCATGAGCTTTCGTGGGTTAATACCCACTTCTTCAGATGCAAGTAGTGGAAATTTCCAGGGGCAGGTATATATAAGCAAGCAAGAAGCAAGCTAGAGATAACGAGGTTAGATCAATCAGGGAGGATGAGGCCCTGTTCTAGCAGCTGAGGTGTGAAAACCAAGGGAGGAGAAACTGGTTCTGTAACTGGCAAGCCATTCACAATCTTTGTTTAGTCCTGAGCTGATGGTGTCAAATTTGCAGATGAACTGGAGCTCAGCAGTTTCTCTTTGAAGTCTGGTCCTAAAGTTTTTTTGCTGCAGGATGGCCACCTTAAGATCTGCTATTGTGTGGCCAGGGAGGTTGAAGTGTTCTCCTACAGGTTTTTGTATATTGCCATTCCTAATATCTGATTTGTGTCCATTTATCCTTTTCCTTAGAGACTGTCCAGTTTGGCCGATGTACATAGCAGAAGGGCATTGCTGGCATATGATGGCATATATTACATTGGTGGACATGCAGGTGAATGAACCGGTGATGGTGTGGCTGATCTGGTTAGGTCCTGTAATGGTGTTGCTGGTGTAGATATGTGGGCAGAGTTGGCATCGAGGTTTGTTGCATGGATTGGTTCCTGAGCTAGAGTTACTATGGTGCGGTGTGCAGTTGCTGGTGAGAATATGCTTCAGGTTGGCAGATTGTCCGTGGGCGAGGACTGGCCTGCCACCCAAGGCCTGTGAAAGTGTGGGATCATTGTCCAGGATGAGTTGTAGATCCCTGATGATGCGTTGGAGGGGTTTTAGCTGGGGACTGTATGTGATGGCCAGTGGAGTCCTGTTGGTTTCTTTCTTGGGTTTGTCTTGCAGTAGGAGGCTTCTGGGTACACGTCTGGCTCTGCTGATCTGTTTCCTTATTTCCTTGTGTGGGTACTGTAGTCTTGAGAATGCTTGGTGGAGATTTTCTAGGTGTTGGTCTCTGTCTGCGGGGTTGTACAACCGTATCTGCTCTAACCCTGCAGACAGAGACCAACACCTAGAAAATCTCCACCAAGCATATCTACACCAGCAACACCATTACAGGACCTAACCAGATCAGCCACACCATCACCGGTTCATTCACCTGCACGTCCACCAATGTAATATATGCCATCATATGCCAGCAATGCCCTTCTGCTATGTACATCGGCCAAACTGGACAGTCTCTAAGGAAAAGGATAAATGGACACAAATCAGATATTAGGAATGGCAATATACAAAAACCTGTAGGAGAACACTTCAACCTCCCTGGCCACACAATAGCAGATCTTAAGGTGGCCATCCTGCAGCAAAAAAACTTTAGGACCAGACTTCAAAGAGAAACTGCTGAGCTCCAGTTCATCTGCAAATTTGACACCATCAGCTCAGGATTAAACAAAGACTGTGAATGGCTTGCCAATTACAGAACCAGTTTCTCCTCCCTTGGTTTTCACACCTCAGCTGCTAGAACAGGGCCTCATCCTCCCTGATTGATCTAACCTCGTTATCTCTAGCTTGCTTCTTGCTTGCTTATATATACCTGCCCCTGGAAATTTCCACTACTTGCATCCGAAGAAAGTAGTGGTATTCACCCACGAAAGCCCATACTGCAAAACGTCTGTTAGTCTATAAGGTGCCACAGGATTCTTTGCTGCTTCTACAGAACCAGACTAACACGGCTACCCCTCTGATACTTAAAGTTGTTTAATAGTGTGCTTGCCATGGTGCTAAGCAGGCTAATGTCTCTACATACTAAGCCTCTGACCTTGTTTAACATGGTTTAATGTTGGACAGTGACTGCGTTATATTAACACCTTTTGGCCCATTTACTCCATCTAAATTAAAACAATAACAATCCCCCTCAAGTTCTACTTCTTGTCGTCTTTTTGAATTGACACTGTTTCTACCACCAAAATTGCACAGAAAGTGCTCTCTAAGGCTGTGGCTACACTTAGCCCTTCAAAGCGCTGCCGCGGCAGCGCTTTGAAGCGCTAAGTGTAGTCAAAGCGCCAGCACTGGGAGAAAGCTCTCCCAGCACTGTCCGTACTCCACCTCCCTGTGGGGAATAAGGGACAGCGATGGGAGCCGCGCTCCCAGCGCTGGGGCTTTGACCACACTGGCGCTTTGCAGCGCCGCAATTTGCAGCGCTGGA